>NC_133976.1:73545155-73847768 GCF_047716275.1 Strix uralensis | reverse complement strand
AGTGCCCTGTATTTCCAAAGCACCCTATAGCCGTTACCTGGTAAATCCTCATCAGTGTTTCAGCAAATAGGTGAGGCAGTAACATCAGACCACTAAAGCAAGTAACTCGTCTCTGTGCCTTCCACATCCACTGACCCTGACAGGGGAACACATGGGAGGAGGCACCCTCCTTCTTTCCAGCCCAGTCAGGCTGGAGGAACCCTAATTTGGCCCAAATACCCCTGTCCTGATATCCTTGCAAAATCCTGAATC
Source organism: Strix uralensis (assembly GCF_047716275.1). NCBI lineage: Eukaryota > Metazoa > Chordata > Aves > Strigiformes > Strigidae > Strix > Strix uralensis. The sequence continues at coordinate 73,847,516 of NC_133976.1, read as the reverse complement.
CTTTTGCAGGTATTTGTAACATGTCCTCTGAATAGGGTCATTGCATCAGGCATTTAATACAAAGGATTTGGCAACATAAATAATGTTGCTAGACGTGCACTGAGTCAAGTGTCTTTGCACCCATGGAGATTAACAGAGTAAGCGGCATCATTTATTTAGTCACCTGATGCACCACAATTTCTGGGACTCCCCATGAAGCAAAGCCTCCTCTCTCGAAAAAGCTGTTCTAGTGCAGCCACTTTATCACAAAACACTTTAATCTCTTATAAAATGGGGTTTCCCTTCCTCATAATCAAGTTCCTTCAGGTCATGTGGACTTGAAATGGAAAAGATTAGGTTTAACCCTTTGGTAGCAGAGAGCTAAGGATAAAGTTGAATTTCACTCTGGCTGCTTTTGTGACAGCATCTGGGAAAGCTGCATTCTGCTCACAGTTCTCCCTAAACTGAGCATCGGCTTTCTCTTACTTTTCCTTTTCCTTGTTTCTTTCTTTTTCTTGCCTTGCTTTCAGAGATGGTAGGAAGATGCTTCAGTGCTCCTTGTCTCCTGTGCATTCTGCTCTCCCTTGGTGTCTCCCTCCATGCCCTAAATTTCCTGCTGCTCAGAATTCTGTGCCTGATGAAGGTTTAAAATGCTACTAGCAAAAAAAAATTTAAAATGGTCATTTCATCTTGGAGTATTTAAACAAATCTAAATTTAGAGCAGAGCTGTGGGGGAAAAAAAAAAAAAAAAAAGGAAAAAAGGCAAAGTAACCAGCCAAAGGCATTAATTACTATGACACCTATTGGCTGTTTCTATAAACAACAGGGAGAACACGTGGCTTGCAGATGAATGGGTCTGCAGGCAGATATTTACAGAGCACCCGGGTGGAATGTGGGGTCTTGAAGGACACATTTTGTCCAAGTCATCCTGCTGACATCTGATGATGCTCTGCAGGCCAGATATTCATCTGTTATTCACTGCCTCTGAGGCAACCTGAAATTAAGAAAGTCAGTGGTATAATACCTTCATATGCATCAGTTGGTGTACCTGTATATTCCCCTGTATATCCCCGCTGTGTTACACCAGGGGTGAGTCTGTCCTACTCCAGAGAGATCCTAGTGAGGTATCAGGTATCCAGTATTAGTTGCATTCCCATGGTAAACAGGCTTTTGTGTGCCTCCTCTATGGAGTCATACCAGGGCCTCCTTGTGACCACTGGCACTCATCAGCCTGGTCTCAATAGCAGAACACTTCCATGCACAGCTTCAGACTATCAAGCACTTCCCCTGCATCCAGATGGTGTTAAAAGCAGCTAATTTAACCCAAAACACACCTGGGAGTGAGTGAGGTATCATTGTCCCACAATGGCTGTGGTGACAAAGGGGCACTTAGAGAGGCTGTGCTCACCCAGCACCACAGATCTTTCAGGTCTCATCAACCCAAACTTGCCAGGTCCCAGGCACACTGCCAGTCACCTGGCCAACCCAGTCCTAGACCAGACAGCATCTCCCTGTTGCCTTGTGGCTTCCCAGAGCTCAGCTGGGATTTCACAGACCCTGATGTGACCAAACAGGGAAGGAGGGCAGCACTCAGCTGTGGGGACACCTCTCCAGCCCAGGGCCTGCCTGCAGCATCAGCACTCAGGCAGAAGCGAGCCTGCAGCCCTCATTTTCGTTCCTGCTCAGCTATTAAATCCACACCTCCACAAATTCAGCTTGTGAGTGCTAACTCTCTACAGCACTGAAACCTGATCAGAAGAGATTTGCATGACCAGCCAGTAAAACCACGACTAAAAGTGTTTTTCCATTGCTGCTTCTGGCAAGGGCCCCCTCCTCCTGGCAGCTGCTGGGACAGGGAGATCAGATTCTCTAGTATTGGCAAAACACTGCACTACTGCTTTCCAAACCACCCTGAGAAACGTTTAAACTTACTCAGACAGGCCAGAGACATCAACCTCATATCTCCTGAACAGGACACAAGCTCAAACACCATTGAGAGAGCAGTTTCACAAGCAGAATGTTTGACCAGGATAGAAAGGAGCTTCTGTACCCAGATACTTATCTAAGGAGTCCTGCCAAGAGATAATGAGAGGCACAAGATTATGGTCTCAGATAAATGCATCTGCTGTGAACAAGAATGCATAGTTTATTCCCGTCATGCCTTGTTTTAAGTTATTTAAAATTGAAGCAAATTATTCTTATTAAGTGATTACGTCCTAGATGTTTTAAGTTTAGGATCATGATGGAGCAGATACTTGCTTTGAGGTATGCAACAGTGGCAGGCACACAGAAAGATCCCAGTCTCTCCAAAATGAAAAACAAGTCAGTACTGATCTCTTGCAATCTCTTCCCCAGTCCTGATATCTACAGTGCAAAAAAGGACCCCGATGCTCTCTCCACGTAGGCCCTGAGACACTGGTCCAGAGTACCCAGAAAATAGGAGGGAGCACCCCCACGTCACTGCACAGGCCAACTGGGAGATCAGTACCACCGGTGCTGTGGGGAAGAAGTGTCTCTGGTGACCAGCTTCAGCCCGATAAACCTCTTGGCAACAGGAGTAGTATCACAATGAGCTTGATGCCTGAGGAAGCTGAGACACCATCCCACCTGCTCTTCATCTCCACAAAACTTCATCCTCTTCTCTTTGCTGTGTTCAAGGTTGTTGCCGTATCCCCTGTTCCAGCTGATTTTCTAACAAAGAGACACTTAGCTGTTACAAAATGTGCCTTATTAACCAGTACTGCATGGAGTGAGGTTGCCTCAAGAGGTTGTGCCATGCTCAGCACATCTTTCTAATCGGATTTCTCTGATGCTCAGTGTAGAGTTCCCCTTTCTTCATTTTGCCCCATTCTCCTTATATTTATCCCACTGTAAGACTACAATTTAGTCTGCTCAGGCATTTCCACCTCAAGGTCACCACATGAACACGTTAAACAAACGAGGATTTCTACTGCCTTTAATAAACTCTCCTCATACAGTCTTACCCAGTCTTTTGATGACATTTGTTCTCTGCCTGGTCTTGACATTTGCCAGTATCTTCTCACAACAAGATAATCCAAACTGAGCTTAGGTCCTAGTCAAACCAGAAATTAATAGGGCTGGTAAATCTTCCCCCTGCCTGTGAATACAGCACAAAATCACACTGGCATTTTTTTATTGCACCATGGTTTTGCAAATTTAGCTCTAATTTGATGTACTTGCTCACTCCATACCTCTTGCAGCCTTAAATGCTCACTCCTTGTTATGTGTTTGCTTTCATTCTTTCTCATAGGATTCATTTTCTTTTTCCCCAGTCAGACCCTGCTGTCATTTATCTCCTCCCCATGCTCCAGCTGTGCTCACACACTGTGGTAGCTGAGCTCTGCAGCAGTAACTGGATGCACACTAATCCCATTAAGGGCCCTCTAGTCACCTGGGGTTTTCAGTTGTCCGTGCTATTTTCATTTCATCTTCAAATCTCACTCCCTTGCAATTTTAGATCATTAAGGGGTTAAGTGAGATATACCCAGTAAATGAGATAAATCCAAATAAAGGGATTTGGATCTCCCAGTTCAGCATGTTGCTGTGTCTCATTGCCTTTTCTATCAGTGTTTCAGGTTTTTCCAAACCCACCCAGACAAGGGCTCTTGCCAGAACCCATTTGGATTAAACTGGGTCCCAGCTGCAAATAGCACATGGTGGCTGGAAGGGTTAGTGAAAAGATCCTGTAAAAATCACTCACAGTTACTATTTGATATGGCTCCTTGCATAGTGAAGAGAAAATGCTATCTAAAATGTTGATTCTCCTGCCCTCAGATCTCATTTCAGATTTTTTTCAGAACATGAATTTTTATCATCTCTTCCCTGAAGTATCCAGACAGGGAAGCTTGCCACCCTGGATGCCACCCCTCATTTTTAATCCTGGTAAACACAGAGAAATGACACCTTGATGGTCAGTCTTCCTAGCTCCTCTATGAGCAATGGTCTCCTCTTTTCAGACTGCAGAGGAAGGAGGGGGCAGCAGAAGTCCAGCCCCATGGTCCCCCATCCCAGCAGTGTGAGGCCAGAGTCAGGGGAAGGGCAATCAGCTCCTTCTGTTCCCATGGGCAACACACCACACCCCTTGTCTGCAATGAGCATTTCTGGGAGGAATACATTTCTCTGTACTGTCCTCAACTCCAGATTCCCCCTGGGACCGTCCAGGTCTAGACGTACCCCTTTTCAGGGTAAGAACCCCCATAGCACATTTTGGCTGTTTGAGAAATGCATTACTAAGATCCAGATCTGCTCTGCCTGTTGCCTTCATATGCTGACTATGGCATTTGCTGTACAGCCATGTGGTACCCTGAAGGCACTGTCTCTAGAGTGTTTGTGTGTGCAGAAATTGATTTTTTGTAGATTTTATGGTCAGAAAGAACCATTTCAACCTTTCTGTGTAACCCTTTGCATAAACTTAAGAACATCATCTGGAAATTTCTGCCCTTCAGGCCCACAACCTCTGCTTGAAGAAGATTTTAACTTTCAAAAAGATACTCAGTCTTGAATAAAGATTGTAATAAATGATGAAACCATCCTATCCTGAGGTGAGTTATTCCTGTAATTACTTAATTGCTCACCCTGGGCTTTCAGCCTCTTCATCATGCAATTTAACCTCTATTCCACATTTCACAGTTTTATTCCCTTCTCTGTATTTCCTCTGCCACTTCTGTTATCCCATTTAATGTGTGGCACCAATGCTGCACCCAGTAGCACATCTATAATACATGCCTTAGTTTTACTTTAGTGCTTTGACAGCCAATTTCCCCCTCCACATACTTAAGAGAAACCTAACAATCTAGCGTGGCTTTGCATTTTATATTAAATAAGCCATTTGTAAAGGTGCAAAAGATGATTGGAAGATACTATAATAAACAGGTTAATTCATAGCCACAGAGTCAAGTTGTTCAACAGGTCACTCTAGTAATTTATAATCTTTCCACTGCTGTATCTGTAATTATTTATAATTCATACTTCTCGTGATGGTAATGAGCTTATATAGCGTGCCCCTCATCCGAGCGTGCAGTTTGCTACTTGCTGCTATTCATCAAACTCAGCTATTGGGGTCCTTTGATTCATTGGTCTCCAGACATAGATGAGGGGATGGCAATCTCAACTGAACGTTGCCTGAACGAAGAGGTTTGACTATTAATAAATAATCACTCACATTAAGAGGCAATCAGTTAAAACTGGCAGAGTCCTTTTTTTCATGCCATTTTTGCTTCCTGCTGCCCATTTTCCCTCCTCTCCTCTCACCTGTGTGAGGTCCCCAGACATGCCTTGGAGGACAAGTGCTTTGGCAGGACCTGCACTGGATGCTGCCAAGGCACCAGCTCTGCCTGGCCTCATCAGTCCTGTGCAAACCTCAGCACCAAGCAGCGGCACAGCATGAACCTGCTGGTGCCTGTAGGAGCCTGCCACGCACCCCACAATCCTTGGTCCCAACCCCAGGTCCCCAGTGGGGAGGAGACAGTGCTGGTGTGACCTGCTGGAATGACCCACCAGCATCTGCAGTGTGACAGGGAAGCCCTACAGGACACAGATCAAAGATTGGGGGGAGAGGGGGTTCGGGGGGTGTGGTTGTGACCCCTTTAAAGCAGGCATGGCCTGACCTTTGGCTGGAGAAGCCGAGACCTGTCTTCAGGAATCAGAGTAATCCTGGGTGATTTTATCCCACTCCACTTCCCTAAATCTGCGGCTGCTGCTGCTTGGCAAGAGGATTAAGGGACTGGTGGGGGATTATGTAGCCGCTGCAGCTCCCAGCACGGAGCTCCCTCCCGGCACGGCCGCTCCTCGGGGTGCAGAGACACACCGTACCCGTGGGTGCCCGCTGCCGAGGGCCCCCAGCAGGTTTTTGACCACCTGCCCTGTGCAGGAGACCCCTGACAGCACCCAGCAGCAGGAGTGACATTCCTGGGGCAGAGGCAGCCGGGGTCACCCCGGGGCTTGGCCCCACAGCAGCAGGGCACCCAGCCTGGCAGCATGGCGGGGGCTGCATGGGACCCCCCCCAGGACAGCAGGAAGGGCGGGGAACCCCCACATCCCGCTGGCCAGTGCCCTTGCTGATGGTTGGCACATGGAGGATGGGGCCTTGGGCTGTCCCGTGGATGATGCTCTGGTTCTTCTTCCTCCTGCCCTCTGCCAGGGCCCAGACGAAGATCCCACTGGAGACGTAAGTGTTTCCCTCTCTCTGGCATGGGGCATTTCTGGCGTGGAGTGGGCAATGCTGTGGGCATGGGGAGGTGGGTGGGAGTGCCTCCCTGGTAGTGGCAGGCACTGTGGGTGCAGGCTTGTCTGGAGGGGCACGTCGCTGCAGGGGGGGTGGCGTTTCCTTACAATGGTGGCGATGGCTCTTGGGAGGGGACACAGGCACGGGAGTCACAGATTCAGTTTCCAGGTCCAGCGCAGATGCAATGCCTCATTTTCCCCATTCGTCAAGCAGAGCAACGATACTCATCTTCTTTAGTTAAGCACTTTGACATCTATTAATGCTCTGCTTAATGCACTGGGTGGCAGAAGGCAAAACCAGTTTAAAGGCATGTTCATGAAACCCCATTGCTGATGCAACTTGTGGAGATTCAGCCATGGAGGCAGATGTAAGTGGCCCCAGTTTAGCAGCTCCTCAGTTTAGCAGTGGGAGGCATACACACGGGGTGTTTGAGTGAAGACACGTCTCTGATACACATGAGATCCGGATTGTGCAGTGCAAGGTTAGCAGCTCCTAAGCTCTGATCCCTTGCGTTGGTCTGGTACGCTGACAGCTGAAAAAAGCCTTCATAGGCACATACACAGCCTGGGTAATACACACACACATGTTTATTCATGTGTGTGGATGTCAGGGGATGTTAGTAAGGAGAGGCTAAATAGAGGAAAGAGGCCACGGCATCTTTTCTTGCTTGTTCCTGCTCCACCTTACTACAAAGGGTATAACAGCCCTTCCCATGGCTCTGGAGCATAGGAATGAAAAGCTGAGCTGCACTGCAAAGTGTAAACAGTCATGCTTTGTGCATTTGGGTCCAGGTGCTAGTGCACATGCAGGGAATCTTGATGCACCTTTTTGGGTGTGAGTTTGCAGGGCACCCATGCCTGCATGCACGTTGGCGTGCATAAGTGGCTCCTCCGGCACGGTCACTGCTGGAAAGCTCCCCACCAGCAGCGCAGCCCACCCCGGCAGCCCGCCAGGAAGCTAACAGCTCACAGCAAACCCAGTTTATAAAAACTTCACCTCGTTAACTTTAGGCAAGTTAAATCCTTTCAAGATTAAAAACGTCAGCACCACGGTTGGTAAAAGTTGTTGTGGGGCAGCTTCTCTGGAGCTGGCATAGGTCTGTCTGCGTAGGACAGCAGGTTGGTCTGGAGAGGAGACAACACTGCCATCCCATTTCAAGAGGAGATATGTCTGATAAACTGATGAAAGTCAGCTCAAGACCTTTCCTGAGATTGAGAAAATGCTTTATATTCAAAAATTGCCAATTAGACCCTTGCAGATGTGCTCACCAATACAGCCCACGTGATTACCAAGAGTTGCACTGACTTTATCCAGGGCGATCTCAGGAATCTTTGCCACCGATTTTATTTTTGGCTGCACTATCAAGCCCTTCCTCAGCAAAGTGTCTCTAATTTGGGTTTTACAAAAAAAGATGCAGAGGTTACACAGAATAAAATCCAACTTCTGATAATTTCAAACTGTGCAAAATAAAAATCGACTTTCCATGCCCAGTGTAAATACTGCATGGAAATACCTTTTGGCCTTGAAATCTGTGGCATTAAGAAGCCAGCCTGTCCTTTCTGCTGTTTTCGTCACTGAATACAAGTGCAGGGATTAAAGGCAGGCAATCTCTGATCAAATCCTTTTCTGATGTGTTTGGTTATAATGTGAAAGCCCTTTACTACTGAGAAAAGGGTTACGTCACTTTGCACAATTTAGAACTTATTCATGTAGAAGAATGAAGAATAAACAATAGAAAAAGAGCTTTTCTCCCCTGATACTGAAACCAGACCAACAGCTAAATTAATCCCTGGTGTTTCAAATCCACTCATGAATTTAACTAAAACATAAAAGTTGCCCTTTACAAATGAAATTTCAGTAGAAGAACACATTGGCCAAAGGGAGTAAATCAGCAGAAAATGGACCTGCTCCATAGATTACACAGGGATGTTTTGGGGACAGAAAACCAGAGTCTTTTAAACACCAGCTGCATTCAATCACAGTTAAGTGACACCAGCCTAAGTCAGCCTGTGCCGCTTACCCAGGTTGTGCCTGGTTTTGCTGCACCGTGCTTGGTTTGTTGCCAACTTATTCACATCTTTGCAAAGCTCACTCAGCTTTAACTTCAGTGGTGCAAAAATCTGCTCAATCAGTTGTTAGCAATGCTTCTGGGGTGCAAGTTCAGCACAGAAACCACCTCCTCTTCCCTCCTGGCCACGACCCTGCTCATCAGTTGGCCATGACATGGACAGAAGTATTTGCAGCTGTGAGGATGGTGAGGATTTGAGGCTGGCTGCTCAGCCTTTGCTTCTCGAGGTACTGGCAACATTGAGAAATGCTGGTGGGAGAGATAAAGATCACCATCATATGGCCTCTTTAGGCTGCCCCTACTGCCTCTATACATCTACTTCTGAGTTCATGGAGCCAGCAGCCTTAGATGGAATTTCTTTGCAACCTGATGAATTTTAGACTGACCTTTTCTCTCACTTGTTGATGAAAAAAATAAGGAAACCTATTTAAATTCATCAGGCTGCCCTTAATTTCCCAGTACTCTAAGGTTTCTCCCTTCCCTGGCAAATAATTATCTTTTAAATATATTAATGCCATCATGTTTCTGCCTCTTCACTTGCCTCCTTTTCAACTTCCATGAAATGCCACCATATATTTTTACTTACCCACTCCTCAGCCCTGTCACACAGGCCTTCAGGACCTTTGTGCCCTCTCATTCTTCTGTGCCCCCCTAACTTTCCAACCAGCCCTTCAAAGCTGTCACTCTCTGGCCCTCGCTCTGCTCTCCCCCTGCCTTTGCGCCTCCTTCCTCCTCTGCTTTGAGACCAACAGAAATATCAGCCCCCAGGCCAAAGCAGCAGCTCAGAAGTGGCTGCGAGGCTGCTGCCTTGGGTGGGCTGGGAGAGCCCTCCCGGGCTGAGCATCCGACACAGGGCACCCGCATAGAAATTGTGAAATTACACAAACCTTGATTTTTTTTTTTCTCAAATTCTGCTGTTACTGGAAGTTTCAAGGTTCATACATTTTGGCTTTTTTTGCTGCACTCTCAAAGGCTAAAAACCAACCTTCCCTTTCCTGTTTTTACAAAAGTGGAGAATCCCAAGTATGGTAGACTTAAGGACTTCACAAACAAGCAGATCCACAAGCAGCAGGGCTGGATCTTCTATGAAACTGTGTCTGTGGCTGGCTTCTCTACTGACCGATCATTGCTAAGCTTGTATTGTGGATGTTTACCTTGATAATAGCATTTTTCCACTGAAGCTGCCCAACCACACCCACTAGCCAGAAATTAATATCACAGACTCTTCCATGCTGCTGGGTTGAAAAATGATGAGGGCTGGAAGGAATAGGGGCACATGCATGGCCACAGACACAACACAAAACAGAAAGACCAGAAGCACACACACCTCATTTTTGGGGGAGAAAAATGGAGTAAAAATAAACCTCCCTGCTAAAATTACTATCCCAAACTTCATGTTTAGGTTCTCTCTTTCTACGGTAAAATGTGAGGAGACTGGAGAATATTAGTTAATACCAGCACAAAATATCTCGTACATAAAAGTTATAAAACCATCAGTAGCAGATGGACATCGAGTTAAATGTTGATTCAGACATCCTCATACCTGACAAAATGTGTTAGTCACTACATTAACCAGGAAAGCATCTCATGGGGTCCTGTTTCTGGTTTCCTCTTTCATTCTAGGCTTGCTAGAATAACTCTGATACAGAGCAATAAATCCTGGTATCCTAGCAAATACCTGTATTCTTTTTCTTTAAGAATGAAAAGAAGAGATAAAAGTTCTGACTGTCAAAATAAGATGCAGAACACAATGCAGGAAAAAAAAAAAAAAAGGAAAAAAAAAGAAAAAAGCCTTGTTCTTATTGACTTCAGCTGGTGCTAGATCACACTCAGTCGTTAGACATGAATGCCTCATTGCCAATTAAGGAGTGATTAAAAAAGGCACCCACTCATTATAATCCTTTTATAGGCAGTAGAGAGAGGTGTAGTTCAGAGCAGAAGCCTTATATGTGCCAAATCATCCTCTATAGCTGCCTATCTGTCTCTATTTGCAAGAGGGGAGCCTAAACAGGCTTGTCTAGGCTAAAATTAGCTGTTGTGATTATTCCACCATTGCTCTGCTGGCTTTACTCCAGAGTTCATCTTTAGGGTGGTGTAATATTGTGTCACAGATGTAGTGCAATGCACTGGGAAATAAGGCCCTAAAGTTAAAGTCTGTTTAGGACTAGAAGAAATCTACTGGAAATCATAGGTAAGGCTCTGCACCCCATAAATAAGTGTTCTGGTAAGTGGAGAAGGCTGTTTATTTCATTAAATAAATTTCTCCTAAGTGAATCCTTGTTGAAGGAACTGCATGTAGGTGGAACTGCTTAATGTGAATCATGTAACAGATTTCTGATGAAGTGCTCTGTCAATTATGAAAGCCATCTATTTTGATTTGGATGGCTCAGTGTTCAGGCTGCTCTTCAACATCCTTATGTTCTCCATGTGGTATTGCTATCATCAATTATTTACAGGATGGCACAAATGCAAGTAGTGTATTACAATGATGAGGTGCATAATCTATTCTGGTATTATCAAGCTATAGTAACTCCACTGAGAGCAGTGAATTTGTCTGGCTTCTTAGTCTATGTCCCACACAGCTCTAGGAACTGAATCCAAGGGGTGAATCTTGACAACTTCTTTCAAGTCTGACACTTATTTCTCTTCAGCAGTCTTGATATTAGGTGTCTAGCCCTTCACCCCAGGCTCTGTCTGCAATCAGTGAAGACAAATAGGTGTCTGCAAAGAGCTATTTATTTCACTTTGTTAACAATAGAGGAAATCAGATGATATCTAAGACCAAATGTACAACCTCTGAAGTTAGGTGAGACAAATTCCACTCTGAGTCAAAATGTAACAACCGAGACCAGTAGAACTCAGTGTTTCACCTTGCTGACCAATGTCCTGGGCAGAATGTTCAAGAACAGCACTTGCCTCCTGCCTCACTGCTTGTCTGGATAGCAGTCTGGGGAGAAAACATTGTCACTATAGTGGCTTAGAGAAATACAGCAGGGTTCATACTCGAGAAGATGGAGTTTTCCCTGTCTAAAGAAGGAAGCAGTTCTGCTGACTTTGAATTATTAACACTGATTTTCCTTTTGTTGTCTTTTTAGGGTGAAGTCTTGGGCAGATGCCTTCGGTGGGGAGCTGTACTCCATTGTGACTAAGTATTCAGGCTCTCTCTTGTTGCAGAAGGTAGGCAAAAGCTGCGAGGGTTCCCTTGGCTTCTCATCATCTCCCCATGTAGGCCCCCAAGGTTTCCTCCTGGTGTTGAAGGAAGCAAAATACACAGGTCTCCAGCTAACTTTCACAACCATGCAGGTCCATATCCATAAGTACAGAGTGATGTCCTGTGGCCATTCTCCATGAACTGGAGAGAGGGATCCATCTAATGCCTTTCCTCCTTTCATTAGCTGTGGCTAAATGCCACCTAAATTGTCCCATTTTTTAAAAAATACTCTTTAATAGTACTCCTCATGTTTCCCCTCTGATGATCATTTCATGCCCTTCCATAATTACCCTTCAATTCTCCCTTCTTAAGTGTATCAGTCCCTCTCCTCCTGTGCATCACTCACCTGCTCATTGTCACCTCATCATCACCTCCTGCAGCTCTCCAGCTGGCACTTCTGTTTCTTTCTGCTTCCTCATCTGTCTTCCTCCAGTCACTCATAAATTCTTTGAGTTGTGCCTTTAAAACTCTTTGAACAGGATCTCTGAGGCAGGTGCCCTGGAAGCTGTGATCTTCCAGAGGTGCAGAACTTTGCTTGGCTTGGTCACCAAACAACAGGCACTGTTGCACTAAACTCTCTACCAGTGTTAAAGGGTATAGCTCCAGGGGCTTTAAATGATTGGTCCCATCTGCAGCTGTAGAGAAGTTGCTCTGTTTTACCTTGATTTCTGAGGTCAGAGGTGAATGGCTGCCCCTCTTTCAGGTTTGGTGGCCTCTGCACTGCAGCATCAGGGCTGTAGGGATCAGTACCTCCCCAGTGCTGTTCAGGGGGTCTGGTGACTCCTGAGTGCATCTGAAGGGATGCAGTCACATCTCCACCTCATGTGGCCATCCGCTTACTTTCCTTTACTCTTTCTCTGATTCTTCTCTTCAATACAAGCTATGCATTGCCTTTTAGGCCTTCTAGGTGTCCGATTTCTGTCCTGGTGTTATTACTAACACCCATATTCCAGTGCAAAAAAGGATTTGGATATCGTTTGCCTTGTCTTGCCTTGCTGCTGAGCCCTCTACTTCCCTCTCCCCACAGTGCTGCTTTCTGGAGTAAGGGAGCATCTCCTGCAGCATCACCTTTGCTAGGCTTGGTCAAGAAAGGCCTTCAAGGTCCATCGCAAAGGTCTATACTGATCATCAGCTCTTAGGTGCAACAAAAAGCTGACGGCACTGATATAGGTACTTCACGCGCTAATCATGAGGCAGCTGCGGTGGGATATAGATGCAGGCAAAAGTTTGGCTTTTAGCAGTTTTGATGATGCTCCTGCATTGCTTATTCTTCCATGGGGTCCCCAAGTGATAATTGCCAGAGGCGAAGTGACATGCTAAGGCATCTCTGATGAATGCTGGAGCTCCAGTGGGCAGGAGTTACAGATTGGGGTTATCTGATAGATATTTGTCTGCTGTATAGGTGTGCTTCAACACACCAACTTGCACTGCTTCTGTGGCTATTTCTAACAGATTAAGTGAGTTCATGTTCCTTGAGGGCCAAAAGTCAGTGGGACTAAGGAGAACAGGGGTTAGCTTGAAAATACCAGTGTTGTGAAAGTTAATGATGGAGGCCAAGAATGGCAGATGTGGCACCAAGGTGAATGTCAAGACAGCTGTGCTGTGTTGGCCTTCTGGAGATGTTGAGCCTGACCATTTCACCTCCCTCTGTCCACACTGTGTGTTTTCTCTTGGGCTCTTGATCTCTTTGGGGCAGGGGGTATATAAGGCCTGTAGATGCTAGTATAGTAACACTAAAAATGACAGTCATGGCAACCAGATCTTGAACAAAAATTCACAACTCTATCAGCCTTTGGTGTAATTCACTGGAAGTGAAGAAAACTATTTTCTGATTTAAAAAAAGCCTGAATGTAACCAAATCCAATCTAGCATTCATGTCAAGGCAGAGCTATATTTCCCTGGTGGTCTGACAGCCTTATAAAATAATTGCACTTGCCTGCCCCAGTCCATGTCCACATGGTTTTCCTCTTGGAGAGGGGAAGGTGTCTGGATTGCTCTTGTGTGTGTTTGGGCTTGGATGCAGCACAGACCAATTGTGTTTTGCACAGTCTCTGGACACCCCTAAGTGGGACAGTGTCACCCGTGGCTCACTGTCACCACTTCCAGCAGGGGATGCTTGATCCAGCCTTGCTCTCTTAATACTCAAATAAAGGGTTATCTCCTAAATGGACGTCCTATCCTGCCCTAACTTCATTTAAGCACTTTAAACAGCTGAAGTTTACCCTTCAACCCTCAAGTCCCGCTTCTCGAGCTCTTTCATTTCGCCTTATTTCCCTGGGACTAGGCAAGTAGTACCGAGGATGTTCCCTTATTTTCCTGGGACTAAGGAAATAAGGGAGGACCAGCTAGCACCTACTTCTTCAGTCCTCTCAGCCTCCATTTCTTTAGCAAGCACTGGGTCTGCCACCTTCTTGCAAATCAGCATCCCAAAGCAGGGACCATCCTAGAGGGCTCCCTCTGTGTCCCTGACACTTATAGTGCTGCAGAAGGACAGCTTTAGGAGGATGCAGATGGATCTTTTACTAACACAGTACTATTAGTATATAGATTACTATTAGGCAACATTTTCATGCCCCATGAGATGCACCTTGGTAGACCCCAAATAGCTTTATGTAATCACCACACCAGTGCAGACTATGGACAAGTCAGGCCTGGGGAGCCAAATGCACTGAAGTCTGGAAATCCAAACATGTGTTCTTCAGGCACCTTCCTCTTTTTGGGTCATTGTCTCTCTTTCACATAAAATATTTTTCTGTGTGCATGAGTATGCACAGATCAGCAGAAGGGCAGGGAGCACAGTGTAGAGGGCAGACAATTCCTTCCTTGGTGCTTGTTTAAGTCGACAGGCATTTTGCCTTTGAGAAAATACAAACTGAGAGATAACAGCACCTTTCATATCTTACTTCATCTCCCTTGTGCCTGATAGGCTTGAAGTAACCAGCTTATTGTTGCTTGGAGAGCCATAATTTTTCAGTTACAGAATGTTTACATGTAAACCTTCTCTTCAATATTTAGTGTAAACTTCCTTTAGTGGCTTTGAGTTTGGTTTTCTTTGGGGTTCTTGTGGCTTGTTTCCCCCAGAAGAACCCTAATACCATGTTGCAAACCCAAATGGTCAATTTCTTACTAGGCTTTATTGTTTCCACAGACCTGGTGAGTCACCAGACATCTCTTGAATCCATAAGGGCAGGTTCTCACCCTGGATCAGAGAGCTTTGAGGAAGCCCCCAAGCAGTCAGGGTATCATCAAATTAAACCTTGCAGAGGTAGCAAAAGCTGAAGAGTGGCTTTGGTTTGATGGCTGAAGCATTCATTTTATTCTCTTGATCATTATGCAGCAGAGGTTAAGATAAGCTTGTGCACTTAAACCTGGTTGAGAGATGATGGATCTGTACTAAAATGCTGGCTGGGGTCTAGGACAGATGTGGGTGATAGAGCTGGAGTAAAGAGGCAATGTGAAAGGCTGAGTAGGGAGAGGGCAGAAACATCTCCCAGAGCTAAGCAACAGAAAGTTTGAACCTGTGGTTTATTAGGTCTGTTTGCAGACAGTGACCAAAGGCCTGGGGCCACCAATGGCAGCCATGCCAGGAAGACCCCATGGTGGTTCTGGGCTTCTGAGGGGTTGCCTCTGAGTGACAGAGACACCGTCAGCTTCAGCAGACCAAAAACTTAACTTTTCTACTGTGTTAACAGTGCATTAGAAGTGTTTGAGTATTACCCCCTGATTCCTCCTGTAGCTGAGATACCAATTGCCTTCTCTGGTGGATAGAGCTGAGAAAGGACATCAGGGCTTGGCTCCAGCTATGTAATTACTAGAAAGCACTACAAATAACTACACAGCAAAGAACAGACGAATTAAAGAAGTTCAGTCAAGACACTTTCCTGGGTGAAGATGAAAGGAATGTCTTTCACACTCTTAATATAGCTTCACTAGCAGTGATTAATGCAACACTGTGTACTTCAATGGGCTAAATTTCATGGAGGTGGGAACAAGAAAATCTATTTGGTGACATATCTCTGTTTGCAGATAAAACTTAGGGTACTGAATCCTGGATATTTCCCTTTTTAAATTGCCACCCCCATCTCTGTGGAAGGAGAATCTTAATGAATTGCTCCTGCTGTTTTAAGGGAATACTAAGTACTAGATAAATATGAAAATATTTTCTGTTAGATGAGTTAACTTTTTGGCCCCTTTTCGACATCGGATCCTTCCAGCCAGTCTTCCTAAGCCTGTAGCTGTTTAGTGTTCTGTAAATTATAATGATCTGATAACCTGAACCTTAAACTCAGGTTGTGCAGGTTAATCTTGGTCAGCTACAAGCACCTGTGTTGACAATGGCTGTGTACTTTCAGCCATGGTGTACATTTCGAAATACATTTCAACCGTGGTGATAACAGTACTGAAATCGCAGGTACTATTCCAATGACCACCTTTAAGAACTCTTGCAGTGAATGTTCATTAATAGCAGGAGATTTTAGTGGTGAGAATACAGATACAAAATGGTTTGGTGTATTTTTTTTGTAGGAAAAAAAGCTCAAAGGGCATCTGAGCTTAAACCTGGTGTATTCCTTGCAGCCAGCTGAAACTTTGCAGAAAGGTTTTTGGGGTTTTTTTGTCTTCCCAGCTCTGAGTTCTCAGGGCAAGATGTGTGTATGGTATTAGCAGACTGCTCATGATTGCTCATGATTACTTTTACCCTATTAATATCTACCTGTCAATGTGTCAAAAGCACATTAAAAAATAATTGAGAAGTAAAGAGCCTTGTTTTTTTTTAATTGAAGATATGACCCAAGGTAACCGATGGCAGGTCAATTTGTAAAGTGCGTGCTTACCCATGCTGGTGTGGTCCCCCCCTTCACTAGCTTTCCCAGGAGAGATTACCCTCCTCCCTCCGAGGAGGGCCTGATTAAAGCCTAGCCTGGCAGACATCGCTTCCCTCACAATGAAACCATGACATGGAGCTAAATGGGACAGGCACCAGCTGGGATGTGTGCTGTGGTCTCATCAGCAGCCAGGGACCTCGGCTGGGGGGGTGGTTGTTGCACATCCCTCTTCTGACAGCATGGCTACACTAACCTTCATGTTCAACCAAACCTCCTCCTCCTCCCCCACTCATCCCAGCTACCCAGCTGCAGCAGAGGTGATGCGAGGCCTGGCATTTTTAATCCAATAAAACCCTTGCTGTTAATCATGCCAGACAGAGCGAGCAGCCTCCCCGCCACGCCTGCTGCAGGCTTGATGCTGCTGCTATTTCTGTCTGACCTCCTCAGCTTGCCCCATGCTCAAGGCATTTCTTACTCTGCCTGTGCTCAGCTGCCCTCCTGGATGGTCAATAAGCTTCTTGAACAAAAGGAGCTCTGCTTGCTCACTCTGAAGACATGCAAAGTCCCCCCGCCCCATCCCACCCCACCATTTTCTTCTAATTCGAAAGTGCCACTAAAAGCCCTGCCATCCCCTTACCCTGTTCACCACCTCATTTTGTACTGGCACAAGGAGTCCAGCCCTGGCTGAGATTGCTGCTATGGTGCTAATACAACATGAAGATGGAGGGGGTGTGTGTATACTGTGCAGAGATATGATGATGAGGGACCAGGGAAATTCAATTGGTTGCCTTTGTGCTTCCACATTACTGAAGAAGTAAGGCTCTGTCTTTTCTGAAATAGGTTAATTGTCTCGTGTCCTTTTGCAGGTTTTCTTGCTCTTTCTTTCTGCCTATCTCTGTTAGCTTTTGGATTTTTTGAAAAGGAGAAATAAAGACCATTGTGTAGTCTTGAAAGGGCAGATTTAGGGAGGCAGATTACTATTACCCAGTTTGGGAGTACTCCCAGGTTTTTAATGCTTAGATTATATGAAACATGGTCAGAAGAAGCTGGTTATCTCTGAAGCTGTCAGATCCTCATCCTTCTCATTACAGCATCTCTCCCAGTGGAGACAGCACTAAGTAGCCATGCTTGTGATTCCTAGTTTCTGGGAATTGCCTCTGTGCTGCTTTTGGCCCAAAGCATGCTCATGCATGCTGAATAAGCAGTATCATAACTGTCTTGCTGACCTTTCCTTGGCAGTCTCCCACCTAAGTCCTAAGTAGACCCTTCTTGCTGCAGACCTGACAAGACACCCTACAGGTATGATGGCAGTGTGGGAGGACAAGACGTGCACTAGCATGACATCTTTTCCATTAGTGCCCCAGAGCACATATGACATAGGAGGTGAATTAATGACAGAATACAGCTCCTTTCCCTTGCCCTTCCCTCTGCCTTAAGTAAATTTCAGGTATGTGATGCATATAATGTTAGTATGGATGTAAGCACAATGCATATTTTAGGTTTTCAAAAGTCAACCTTCTGCTTCTCTTATTTGTAAGCACTAATAGCTTCACGTACACTTCTGTTTTCAACATCCACAAGCTCACAATTGGATCAGTTGCTTTTAGTTAGTTAAGATGCTTTGTGTTACGGCCAGTGATCTGCACACACCCATATTATGGGGTGAAAAGAGAGGAAAGGCAAAGGTGGGAAGTGATAAATAAGACCAGTTATTTCAACACCTCTTTCTTTGCCAAAGACAATACCTAGCTAGCAATAATAGATTCACCCTTCTTGTGAGCCTCCTGCTCAGCAGGATTTTCTGCTTTTCCTTGAGTAGAAGTACAAAGATGTGGAGCCAACTCTGAAGATCAAAGAGGTGGATGGCTTAGAGCTGGTGAAGAAGTTCTCGGAGCAGATGGAAAGCATGCTCCGCAGGAAGGTTGAAGCTGTTGAGGTATGACCCTGTGGCCTAGGGGAAGGAAGTCCTCTCCTGTCAGCCCCAGAGCAGTAGATGCAGGCCTCCTGCCTGTACTAGGAGCGTGTGGGCGCAGAGGCTGCACAAGGACTTCCTTGCCCAACCAAATGCCTGCTGGTGCAGCTGGCTGCTCACTCTGAGCTTTAAATAGACACTGGTGGGAGGATGTGGGTGTTCAGACAAGGGAATGCTGGCTTCTCCCTCAGCCCAAAGTAGGAAATAAGATAAAAACAAAGTCTAGGAATAAATATGAGGGAATGAACACTCCTTTAGGAGAAAAGAGCTGTTTAAAGAGAAAAAAACCTCTCACAAATTAAAATAAAGTTTATCCCTGTGTAATGCACTCTGGCCATCAAAGACTAGTAGCTTGTTTCAGCTCTGTGTGTGGCTCAAGGGAAATTCCTGCAGCCCCTGAACACAAGCTGCAAGGAATGTGCTTGGATTTCCAGCTGTGTACATGGGGAAGCATGGATGAGGTGGCAAGAGGTCTTTAGCTGTTTCTGTGTTGGACATCAGAGCAGGTAATCACTATGGCCCCTCTTATTGCTTGCATCTAAGTATCTATCATGTTCCCTTATATTTACCCACTATGAAAAGCATATTTCTGTAGTCACAGAGCCTTGACTATTTAAGGCGTCTAATGTGGAAAAGTCATCCAGAAACACATCATTTGAATCTCAAAATGAAATGTGGGCATATTTAGACCCAGAGCTTTGGCCCATAACATTAAATTCATAGCCAGACTTTTCCAGTGTTTAGATTGCCTTATCCTCTGTGAAGGAGCAAAAAGTAGTTTTGCTGAAGCTGTCACTGATTGTGCAACTCTGAAAACATGTATATGTTTAGCTGGATTCCTTCCTAGTCTGTACCAATTGAGAATTAGTGTCCTGAAGCAACATATTAGAGAATACTGGTTGATCATATTGCCTTCCATAAATGGTAAGAGCTTACAAATGACCGCAGCATCACTGAACCCTTTATGAAATCAAGTCACGGTCTTTGTCTCAGTAACAATACCAGACTGAGGCTCCCACAAGGCCTTTTCCTTTGATGAAATCCTGACATCAGGCTGGGTCTGAAATGCCTTTCCCATGGCTTTTTGGAAGGGTTCATGGAAAATTAAATTAAATCTCTGGCTGTTGTTTCTCTAAATGAACATGTTTCTCTTTGTATATGTCCTGTGATATCTAATATTGCTCAGGGGTTTAGCAGGGACTCTGGAGTAAGTAGATGTGAATATACTTGGCAATAAATAGCTGTGAATATACCTTCCAAGCTGTAAAGTTGCAGCACATAATGACAGATCAGCAGAAAAGGAGGGCAAGAGGGAAGTTTATAGTCCTGTGCCTCTGTGTTGTGGTGGAGGCGGCAGTCGTGTGTCTTTTCACTAACTGTGTAAATGGCTGATACAGCTGGAGGAGCTTCTGGAGGGCTTTCCACCACACCCACTCATCTTTCTTTCTGTGTGCTTGCATTAGAGGTTGGTGGAAGCAGCAGAAGATGCAGATCTGAACCATGAGTACAACTCCTCACTGGAGGTAAGTTTATCCCTGTCAGTGACAAAATGTGACACACATCCTCAGAGACACTAGCCAAAAGACAGGCCTAGTAGCCCCCAGTTGCTTCAGGCTCATAGACAGGAGTTTCCTTGTCTTCAGGACACTCAGCTTGTCTAGAAACCAGTGTGAGTAAGCGACACAAACATTGTCACTATGTGACATGTTAGTGCAAATTAGCTGATGCTTTGTGGGTTACTTGATTGGAAAATGAGCTAAAAATTGTGTATGAGCAATGAGGAGAATTCTGTTACAAATACCCACAGCAAACTGTTAATACCAATGAGCTGAGCTTCTCACCATCTCTCTCAACAGCTCCCATCATCTTTAATCTACCCTGCAGACTCTCACTTGTCAAGACTCCCTTTTAGGTGAAAGCTTGGTGCTGTCCAAGCAATTTGGACAATTGCCTTTCTGTTAAAAACTATAGCCAAGCTACAGGATTATTGCTGGTGAAAGGAACTGGAGTGAAAACTCCAATGAAGGAAGACTGCTGTCCACAGTACAAGTGCAGAGTGCTTAGCAAAAGTACAGGCTACCTCTGCAAGTACAACTCTCCGTGCTGGGAAAGAGTAGGAATGAAAATGCTTCTTGAAATCAAACTAGCTACCAATTTCACCTCTACCTCTTTATGTAAGAATCACATTACAGTCATGCTAGTTGGGTCAACTGCATTCACAGTAAGGGTCACAGGTGAGTCAAGGTACATGACCCTGTATTTGCACACACAGTTCACACCACCTGAGTACCGTTAGTGCTTGAACGTAAATCCTTAAATAACTTCTGCTCTCTGATAAAGTCAGCAAAAAATCTTAAAAACATCTGTTATTAAAGGGTGAAGATACTAAAGTGACCATGGATGCTAAATCCCCAGTGGCCTTCACAGGGAGAAAACTGTGCTGTCTTTGAGCACCTCTGTCCTTTGCTCCTGACAAGGGCCTGCTGCTTGGAGTGAGGGGATAATCCTAGCTGGATGTACATCAGAAGTTAACTCTAGTAAATGACAGCTGTAGACACAGGGCAAGTAAGTTCAGCATTGGCATGCCCTCTAGCAAACCTGGGAGCTAGACCTAGTGAGACCTCTCTGGCTAGTCACTTAAATACCTCTGAGGGACCATGGGAGTCTGCCACTGCGTCCTTTTGCTCTCAGGTGGCTCTTCTGCTGATGGTTATTACCATGCTTTCAGTCATGGGGGCATCTGACAATAAGAAACTGGGCAGAAACCATCATCTGGGCAGTTTGACACTCTCCAGTTGGTAACAGATCTTGTTTGCGGCTCATCTTGATTCTACTTGAAGCCTGAATTCTCCAGATATCCCTTTTTTGTTTTAAGGAGTGGTTTTTTGGGGTAGTACTGGTAATAATCTGTCTTATTCTCTCTTGTTGCCTTTCTCTTTTCCATTATCTTCATCAACAGTTTGATTACTACAACTCTCTCCTGATTAATGAGAAGGATGAAAATGATAATTATGTGGAGCTTGGAGATGAATTCATTTTGGAGCCAAATGAGCATTTCAGTAACCTGCTGGTGAACACCACATACAGTGATATCCAGCTCCCCACCAATGTCTACAACAAAGGTAATGGCCTCTACTGGCCTCTACTTTCTTCCCACTGGTTGCTGTGGAAACTACCAGTAATAATACTGAAAGAGAGGATGGGAATAGAAAAAAAACAATTGACATAAAACAGGGCTGTAAAGGTACTGTCCTAAGGCATAGTCATGTATGTATAGTAGCCTGTCACTGTGAAGGGTTTAGGTATAATCTGCTCTTGGAAGACCTCTAATGATAGACAGGCCTCCATCTTAGGCAGGCAGTATAGTCTCCTACAGTTTATCTACCTAAACAAAGACACTGTGAAGCAAACTGTGATGTGAATTTATTGGCAGTTGTTACTCTACACAAAGGGTCAGATCTTCGGGTGTCAAGGATCTCAAGGATTTCAGCTAAGAATTTAGACCCCAAGTACCTTTGTGTTATGAGGCACTAACACCTCATGGGGACACTTAATTCCCAGTGAGCATATCCACTGGGGACTGGGGGTAATTCACAACTGCTACCAGGACATGACTGTTGTGGGCTATTTTCCATTTTCAGCAAGCCTTTGGCACTTTAGCAGCTGCAGGAGCTCAGGGAGGTACTGAGGCTCACATGGCCTCATCTCTGCCCAGACTGTGTCCTCTCCCCCTGCACATCCACACCACTCCAGCTGCACACCAGAAGCCAGTTCATCTCCAGGCTGCTGCCAAATCTGCAGGCTGAGACACCAGCCACAATTGTTCTAAGTTTACTGTTCTTTTTGGCCAATGTTCGAAGCTGCCTGAACTGGCTCCTTCCCTGCCTCTCCATCAACTCTTCCCTTGCATACGTTTTGACAAGAAAAAAAAAGCGTCATTACTTCTTATAGATGGAGCTCGTTTACAGTCTTCAGGACCAGAAGGAGCAGGCGCTCATGACTGCACTCACAACTGCTACGTTATTTGGAGGGCCAATAGAGGGAGTTCTATTTCTCCCATGATTTTAAATGAATTCCATCTGGTCTGACAGACACAGACACTAAAGTTTTGCTCACAATAGAGCCACCAGCAGAGCTGGCTGTGGGTAGCTCCAACAGAGCTACACAAAGTAGGCTGCTGTGTACAGCAGCACACAGAGAGATGGACAAATGGCCGCTGTCAGAGACAGCCAAGAGGCACTTCCCAGATAGCTGATTTCTTGCCTGTACAGCTTGACACAAACCATCCAGCTGCTCTGGCTATAGCTGGAGAGTGAGCAGCAGATGGAGGAAGAGGAGGGCTGCTTGCATGCCCAGGGCTCCTCCCAGGAACAGTACCTGGCAGTACTCCCTCTCTTGCAAACAGCAGCAAGCCTGCCTCTCCACAGCTTGTCTGGCTCCCTTCCTGCATGCGTTACTTTGGCCTCATTGCTGGGGTGCCACAGTTCAATTTTTCCACTATTTTGACCAAAACCGCCTTTACTAAAGTGACTAAACAGGAAGTGGTAGGTCAAAGCCCCATTCCTTTCAACATTATTACAGTTAATCCTACAATGACCAGTTTCTTATAATTCCCTGTTTCTATTGCTGCCGCTCTGTTTGGTCTCCTGAGGAAATGAGTCAACACAGACACCAAATATACACTGCATCTTAACGAGTTCTTGCAAGTCTGCAACTTCCAATTGATTCTGATGAGATCAGGGGCAAGGGAGGACAGCTCAGACTTTGTGAAAGAAAGGGCAGACAAAGAAAAAAATAAAGAATTGTTGAGGAAAGAGAGAGAGAAATTGCATATAAATCCTAGAGCTCCTCTGTCTTAGATAATTACATCTAGCATAAATTTAAACACTTTTTGCAGAAAGGCTGTTCTACTCAGTGGTGAACCAGGCAGTTGCCTTACAACAGACACACATTTCCTCTTAGGTAGCAGCTGCATCCTGCCTGTGTGGCATGCCAGTTGTGCCCAGCACAGTGCTGGTTTTCCTGGGTCTCTTGGAGCCCTCTTCCAATCAGACATAATGCCCAAGGGCAGACAAGGCTGGAAAGAGAAATGGAGATAATACCACATGATCAAGCTGAGATCACCTGTAGTGGCCAGTGGTGACCTGCCCTCCAGGATTTACTTGAATGCTGCCTCTAATTCCCTGCTCAACGTCAAAGCTTTGGACAAGGCTGCATTCTTCCTGGGACTGCCTTTGTTCCCATCCTGCTCCTCCATCAGGTCAGGGGTGGGTATCCTCCCCTCTTTTGCACACTTTTTTCCCCATTTTCTATTCTTTCCCCCACAGACCCTGACATCCTGAATGGTGTTTACATGTCAGAAGCCTTGAATCCTATTTTTGTGGACAACTTTGAAAGGGATCCCACATTGACCTGGCAGTACTTTGGCAGCTCCACTGGATTCTTCAGGCTCTACCCAGGTAAAAGAGCAGAGATCAGCTTCACTCTTTCAATTCAATGCAATAGTCTTGCAGGACAGTGTCTGTGTCATGGAAGAGCCCAATCTGGGAAAGCTGGGTGTAGTGTGGCGTTATGAAGGAGGGGTGCAGTGTGCAACATATTCAGTGCATTGGTTGCTGCTGCTTAGGCTAAAGGAATAGTGTCCATGGCAGGCATAAACCCCTTTTTCCGAAGCGGATCAGTCCCCCAGGCATGTTGTCCTTGCAACCCCAGAGGAGTTTGCTTGCAGGGGTGTGCCTTGGGCAGGCTGCCTTCCAAAAACCCCACAAAACACCATTGCAGGACCTGTGAATCTCACAGGCAGGGTGAAGAGGCTGAAGGAGGGCTTCCTGCCTCATGCTCCCCTGTAGTTTTTAGTGGTGGCCACAGCCTCTCTCCATCTCTGATGCCACACATGGCAGATGCAGCTGGTCAGCCTGATTTCTTGTTCACTTGCCAGCTGCAAGTGGCAGGTAAGGTCACTGCACAACAGGGAGGCCCTGTGCAGAGAGGAATCCATGAGATCCTCTGCAGCTGTAGTTTGGCCTGGTGGCCCCTTTGTCAGATGTTTGCATGTCCTTGTTCTGTCACCTGTCACATGTTGTGGAAGGGGAAAGCAGAGACGATACAACATAGGACAAATACAGGCTGGGTGATGAGTGGATTGAGAACAGCCCTGAGGAAAAGGTCTTGGGGTGTTGGTTGACGAGAGGCTTACCATGACCCAGCAGTGTGCACTCACAGCCCAGAAAGCCAACTGTATCCTGGGCTACACCAAGAGAATTATGACCAGCAGGTCAAGGGAGATGATTTTTTTCCCCCTCTACTCCACTCTCGTGAGACCCCACCTGAAATACTGCAGTCAACTCTGGGGCCCCCAACATAAGAAGGACATGGACCTATTGGAGTGAGTCCAGAGGAATATCAGAGGGCTGGAGTACCTCTCCTGTGAAAACAAGCTGAGAGAGTTGGGATTGTTCAGCCTGGGGAAGAGAAGGCTCCAGGGAGAACTTACAGGGGTTTCTAGTACTTAAAGGGGACCTACAGGAAAAATGGGGAGGGACTTTTTACAAGGGGATGTAGCGATAGCACAAGGGGTAATGGCTTTAAACTGAAAGAGGGTAGGTTTAGATTAGATGTGAGGAAGAAGTTCTTCACTATGAGGATGGAGACGCACTGGAACCGGTTGCCCAGAGAAGTTGTGGATTCCCCCTCCCTGAAAGTGTTCAAGGCCAGGTTGGACGGGGCTTTGAGCAACCTGGTCTAGTGGAAGGTGTCCCTGCCCATGGCAGTGGGGTCGGAACTAGATGATCTTTAAGGTCCCTTCCAACTCAAACCATTCTGTGACTCTATGATAACTGTGAACTGAGCCTTTAGCAGGGAATCTGCAACACATTCCTGTCATGCTGCTGCTTTTTTATGCTCTCAACCACCCTTGGAGAGAAAAAGATGTTGTTGACAACTACATCAAAGTGGCAAAAAGTTCAAAGCAAGTGCAATTGCTCCCCAAATTCTGTCAGATTATGCCTAGTACATTTTTTAATAGAAACTTAATAAATGGTTCACTGAGAACTGCTGAAGACCACACAGCTCTGCTTGTCTTTCTGCAGAATGGGGGGTAGCTGGGTCTCAGCAGTGAACAGCAGAAGTGCAGGTGCCTGGGGTGTGGGGAGCAGATGTCTGCCTGTCTGTGTGTGTTGATTGCTCCTTTTGCTGCTCCCTTCAGGAATAAAATGGTTACCAGATGAGAACGGAGTTGTCTCCTTCGACTGTAGGAATCGTGGCTGGTAAGAGTTTTGGAGACACTTGGCCAAAGCACCTTTCAGTCTTCCCCTCTCCCTCTTTTCCAAGGTGACACCTTAGTGGCTGATCAGCAGTTACTGGTTGCCCCATGCTGCTCCTGCAAGAGATGAGGGGTACATAATGAAGGCATACCAAGTTAGGAAGCCCTATTGCCTGCCAGCACCAGAGTTCCATTTGGCATCTAACAAATGCCACATGGAAATTGCCCCCAGCATGTCCTTTCTCTGTCCTATCCTCCTTATAATTCTGCAACCAGAGGGACGGGGCTGTTCAGACTCCAGAAATGCAGGTCATTTACTCAGCATGGCTGAAAAAGGCTTTAACAATTGTCACTCTCAGTTGAATTTGGACATGTGTCTGCAGCAGGCCCAACGTTTGTCAATGTGGGAAGTGAGATGCTGGGGCCCGTGGAAGAGGCAGACTGGTAGGAAGGGACCCATCAGATGCCCAGCCTCACTCTGCTGGATAGCTGTGCTTGGCGCATGTCATGCTGCGGGTAGCAACATGTGACAGCAGCATGCCCAGCGTTCCTCCTCCCCATAGGCTCACGGTGCTTCCTTGTATTCTTCTTTTTATAAAGGTACATCCAAGCGGCCACCTCTCCCAAGGACATTGTCATCATTGTGGATGTCAGTGGGAGCATGAAGGGCCTGCGGATGACCATTGCCAAACACACCATTGCCACCATTTTAGATACTCTGGGAGAAAACGACTTTGTCAACATCATTGCAGTAAGTTATCTCCCATTTCCAGTGCTGAGTTGTCTTCCTTGTGCCTCGCACCAACACTTCAGTCCCTTTCGCAAACTACAGGCATTACGGTGGCATAACTACAATACTTAGTACCTATGTTGGATGGGGGATTAAAACTAATTATCCTTGGGAAGTCGGCTTCGAGTGGTCAGCAGGGTGGCTGCTAAGTCATCTCGCCCCCCTCTATGGAGGATGTTAGCTACATCCTTTTGTTTACTTAGCGATGTGACTGCAACAGAGATAAAGTGCTATGGATGGACACCTGAGCTAACAGGCACCTGAACTAATAAATTCACCTAGTATAGCATAATACTGTATTTGAGTCCAGCAGCAGTATAATCCTCAGGATAATGTTTTCAGGCTATGAAATTACCATGCCTTTTTTGCACCAGCATCCTGCAAGTCTGCAATCCAGTTCAGAGTCAATCTGCACAGGCCTGCATGGAGTTTGGTCAGGTTGCCTCGGTGTTACTCTCTCCCTTTTTAAGCCCTGGCCAGGATAAGGAGCGACTGGTTACCCATAGAGAACCAGCACTACTGACCACAGAAAGCAAAACTTTTCCATGATCCATGGGAGGGTTGTTACCCAGTTAAAGGCAAATTGCAGATTACCTCCTAATTTTCAAAGCGAAGTCAAGCACCATCCCTTTCCCCAGGCTCCTTTCTATAAAAGCTTGACAGGGCACAGTCACTGAGATATAAAGTCTACTTTTTGTTGATAGCTTTTTATTTTGTAAGATACTTAGGAAGTCCAGTGCTGACAGTTCTGTCTTTATATGGCTGTATAGATGGAATAGTGAACAGTGTTGGCAGAAAAATGGAGAGAAGTTATTAAGGTGTTTGAAATACCATCTATTCTTCAAAAACAATCCCAGAAAGGGCATATAATATATTCCTTTACTGTACTCACACCAAGAACCTACTGCTCGGACACACTGACAGCAGGCTGAACATGAGCCAGCAGTGTGCCCAGGTGGCCAAGAAGGCCAATGGTATCCTGGCTTGCATCAGAAATAGCGTGGCCAGCAGGGACAGGGAAGTGATCTTACCCCTGTAAGTGATCTTACCCCTGGTGAGGCTGCACCTCAATTACTGTGTTCAGTTTTGGGCCTCTCACTACAAAAAGGACATTGAATTATTTGAGTGTGTCCAAAGAAGGGCAACGAAGCTGGTGAAGGGTCTGGAGCACATGACGTACGGGGAGCGGCTGAAGGAACTGGGGTTGTTTAGTCTGGAGAAGAGGAGGCTGAGGGGAGACCTCATTGCCCTCTACAACTACCTGAAAGGAGGTTGCAGAGAGCTGGAGATGAGCCTCTTTAACCAAGTAATAAGCGATAGGACAAGAGGTAATGGCCTCAAGTTGTGCCAGGGAAGGTTTAGACTGGATATTAGGAAGCATTTCTTTACAGAACAGGTTGTGAGGTGTTGGAATGGGCTGCCCAGGGAGGTGGTGGAGTCCCCATCCCTGGAGGTGTTTGAGTAGAGTTGACATAGTGCTTAGGGACATGGTGTAGTTGGGAACTGTCAGTGTTAGCTTAATGGTTGGACTGGATGATCTTCACGGTC
Source organism: Strix uralensis (assembly GCF_047716275.1). Taxonomy (NCBI): domain Eukaryota; kingdom Metazoa; phylum Chordata; class Aves; order Strigiformes; family Strigidae; genus Strix; species Strix uralensis. The sequence goes on along the minus strand of NC_133976.1, from coordinate 73,819,620 downwards.
TTTTCCAACTGAGATGATTCTGTGATTCTGTGACTCAAGCTCCTATTGATTAGCTGAGCATCAGTGGCTTCTTAGCCATGCTTTTATGAATTATGCTCTTCTGAACGTTGCAGGAAAAGGTTTACACTAGTATGTTTTACCTCACATAATTATCGGGCTAGAAGCATACACCACACTAATTATCACAGTTCAGTGGATATGTGGTAACTTGATATGTTAACATTCAGCAGTGCGCCAGAGGCATCAGACATTAGGCTACAAAACCACTTGCAAGGTTCAGCTGGTGACTGGGGACTCACAGACTTTCCAGAAGTCAAAAATATGCACAAACAGTGCTAGAAGCAAGGCCAGGGGCACAAGCTAATAGAGTGTGGAGAAAATCTCTACAGTGTGAGTGGGGGAAAACAAAGTAATTTGGTATGTGTAGATATGTCCAGATAGAACTCAGCAAAACACCATGTTTAACACGTTATTTAAACGAGAGATTTATCAAAATTATAATTTGCCATGATCACTACAACAATTCTTAAGGGAAATATGTATAACATGGCACAAAGGTCCATACTGTTTTCTGAATATTCATCTAGGACATGAACCCATTTTATGAATTTTCTCCCATTACAAACCCTTTCTTTTCATTTTTCTCTTTGCAGTATAATGATTATGTTCATTTTGTCGAACCCTGTTTTAAGGGTATCCTGGTCCAAGCAGACAGAGATAACAGAGAGGTGAGTACCGGGCTCCTTCCGATGTTATTCAGGTAGCTCTCTTAATGTTAGAAGTACACAGGTTAGGATGTTGTGACATGAAACCCCAGGGACAAGAAACAACCATCTCCCAGAAAGGTTTGCATTTCAGAAACAAGCACCACTTCAGTGGTGTGTGCTGGCTCCATGGTTCATCTTTGCTTACACAAAGCTGCTGTAAGATGGGGTCAGCTGGCTAGCTAAACAGCAGCAACCAGCTTCCCCTGTGTCCCCGTGCTACCAGAGCATGAGTGGACCTAGCCCAGACTGCTGTGGAAAAATTGTGCCAGAGGGCAAAGGTTCTCCATCTTTGAAGCCCCCCATCCTCAGGTCTCAGAAAGGAGAAAAACCAGCCCTTTCCTGGTGAATGCGCTTTCAGCCTGGCCTGATCCTTTGCCAGGGTGGACCGCCAGCAAGCTTTCTCTGATGAGGGGTTTTGCTGCTCTGATCCAGGAGGGCTCAGCAGCCCCAAGGTAGTCAGCCTGCATCCAGCTGCTCTGCCACCCTCTGGGCTGACTTGTATTTTTAGCTCTTCTTACTGTTTTTCTTTTTCTTCCTTTTTCTCTATTAATACCACAGAGGTAGTTCATCCCTGCATGTCTTCAACGACTGGATTTCTCTCCAGATTTCTTTCCCAGCTTAGCCCTGGGTCACAGAGTATGACTCCAAAGGGTGATGTCTCCCGCAGTGTTTCCCAAAGGATCACCAAGCCTTTTGGACACTATTTTGTGGAAAGCACTCTCAGATCAATGCCTCCGTAGTAGAAGACAAGCATTCAAATTTTTTCTTTTTCCCAATCCTGGTGCTCTTGCATGCACAGGAATGTTTTGGGTTTGTTTTTTTTTTTCCTGAAGGGGTGGATAACAGAAAGTCTGATTTCTAATAGTTTTGTCCCTTGCATGATGTCTCATGAACTGCCAATGGTTCACAGCACACAGGCTGAGAAATGCAGTCCTGCTGCGGCTGTGTGGGCAAAGGTGCAGCACAGTGGCACTGTCAATGGAGCAGCCACTTGACCTTCCCACCTCCATCCATCACCATGTTGCACTACCCTGCCAGTGGTGGTAAAGGATCAGGAGCCCAATGGCACAGACTTTCCCAGGTTACCCTTTCCTTCCTCAGTCAAAGGGAGCATCCTGCCTTCAACTCATTGCTGCCTTTTTCCCCTCTCTTCTTGCCAGCACTTCAAGCAGCTGGTGGATGAACTGCAGGCAAAAGGAGTGGGGACTGTGAACAAGGCTTTGACAGAGTCCTTCAAAATCCTGAGGGAGGTAAGAGTCAGTGCTGATGCTTGTGTCGGGCCCAAGTGTTTCTGCCTACCCCTACTTTCCTCTCTACATCTGACTTGGGGGGAGGTAGTATGAGCTGATCTCACAGGCCCCAAATTTGCAACAAGCAGTGTGCAGGGGTGACCCAGCTTTGGGAAGGTGTTGGTTTGTGTGTGATGCTCTGAGGCTCCTGATTCCTGCCCAGGAGGTATCAGGAGCCAGCAAGGCTGTGGCCCTATGAGTGTTTCCTTAACAAGAACCACAGCTGGGAATTGCCCAGGCACCTTAGTTATAGATGGTGCCAATAAAATATAATTAATTAGCTGAGTGCAACAATTCTAGTCTTAAGTAATGTTATTAGTGAGCCTTGGTAAGTAGATCATGATGAAGACATGAAAGATTATTCTCAGGGTTCACATTTATTTCAGTGTCACTTTGCTGAGTATCAGTGCTTGGGGAAGAAATCACAGGTACAGGAGAACTAATCAGTAAGTCTGATCATGTCCTGTGATCAAAATCGTGAATGATTCATTGCCTTATGCGAACAACTGGGATTTCAGTAGCCTGGAGGTAAACACAAGACTTAACTCTGTTTCTTAAGGAATGTTAACAAAGAAGGACCAAGAACCAGCTGACCATCCCCACCTCCTCATGGCACTGTCTATAGTGGGGTCTGCCTGAAGATGCCAATGCCTTTGGTGCTGACAAAAATATGTACACGGTACAATGCTGGTGACCATAATAATGGTGTTGATGTTCAAGGCAGTGTGCTAGAGGTATTGACACCCTGGGAAGGATTATCCACTCTTATTTTACAAACATAAAGTTTGTTAGCTATGGTAATGCTGTTCCTAATTTACGCCAGTGCAAGCATGATCAGATTGAACCCAGGGACGGTGGTAGCTGAGTTGACTTGTCAGTGGTAATAGAAACGTAATGGTTTCAATGGCAACCCGAAAAGAGCGTGGTGTAGCCTTGACAATACAGTAACAGGCTGGCAGCAGTCCTAGTAGTAATGGTTCAACATCTTTGGAGAAGATCGTTACTGAGATAACCAGGGAAGCAGTAATGATGTAAACCTAGAAGAATTACATGGACTAGATGCCTGCTAGATTTATCTACATGTATCCTTATACTTTATGACAAAATTAACTTTACCTTCAAAAGCAAAGATCCAGAGCCTACATAGGCCTGTGTTATATAAGTCAGAATATTTAAACAATTTTTCCACCAGAGGAGAAATGATTTCTTAGTATCTAATGTAGCACTGGTTATGTACAGTGACAAGAGATTAAAGACCACCAATGCAGTACAACTGCAGACACTCTCAACTAGCACAACTTTGAAGGTCTCGGTGAAGAATAATGGATCATAACCCTAAAGAAAGTTTGCTTGCCCCAGCTGAAATAGCAGCCTGTCATGCCAGGCACAGATACCAAAACTGGTCTGGTTCCACTAATGAGGAGACCTCACACCCCCTTTCTGACAGGCATGGCTCACCCACTAGACTAGGCAATCCTCAAGCTTCCAGGAGGCAGGATCTTTATAAAACCCTGCATGTTTTGAGCCAGGCATGCCCTTAGGAAATAGAAAATACATGGTAGAACACTGAGACAGAAAACACTGTCCTCCAGTGACATAACTGGACGAAAAATATTTCCAGAGAGTGATGTCCATGCAGCCTAATGGACTAATGTAACTCCACTGCAGTAATAGAGAAGAAATTCTTTGGCAGATAGAGAAGATATTTTTTCCTCTCTATTTGACATCAAAAATGCAGTCAACAGTTTAAGTAGTTATCACTTGTCTTGATTCTTGTTGATTCTCCTTTGGCTAATGAGCTCAGAACAGCTCTGAGATTGCTCTTAGACAGTACATCACCCAGTGGTGATAAAACCTTCTGGTGTTATTCACTCAGAAGGTGAGGTGCTGCTTCCCTCATGCTTTTCATTATCACCTCAGATGTGGGGAGAGGGCAACTGACTCAGGCATTTGAGCATCTTTCCTTTGAGCACCCGCAGATGAGGAAGTGTGGCTGTTGTCTCAGTGACTGCTGGTGTTGCACTTCTCTGCATCTTGGACGTTGCTGTCCATGAAACAGGAGTTCAGAAACAGTAACTTTGTTGTCAAAGAAAGGTGTAAAACAGGGCTATATATCTCTTCCACCCAGCTCTCCTTTCCCAGTAACACCAGTTGCAGCTTTCTCACAGTGTGTCATTCAGTGTAGCATGGACCATGATTGCCTCTTCTTTAATAAAATGGGACCTCAGTCCAAGATCACTGAAGCCATCAGCTGGGAGCCTTGTTCACAGCCGGCTGTGTGACAGCTGCACATGCAGCAGGAGGCCTGTGGAACCTCCTGCAAGTCACTTTGCAGCTTCATCCCAGGACTTCTGTCTGCCTGGTGACATTCAGAAGAGACAGAGATTGGGTCTTGGTGCACATGCAGCAGTGCCAGAGGCTGCACATACATAGGCATGCAAGTGTGGAAACACGCCTGTTGTCCTGCAGCAGCCTTTCCCAAACTGGAGCTTCCCTGATAAGAGCTCATCTAGAGAGTGCCTTGATGTCACCAGCCAGAGGACCCCAGGCTCTGCAAGTACCACAGCTTAAGGCAAAAGGGTACCACCTGCCAAGTGCTTGTATGCTTTAAGGACTCTCTGTAATCTTCTCTTAGAGCTTCTTAGATCTGTATCCGTGATAAGGGAGGAAGAGGATTTCTGTCAGCGTGCCCTGAAACAAATCTGTGCTGCTGCAGTCATGCAGGCAGAAGGGGGAACTTTGGTGCAAATGGCCACCCCCTTCCTGTCAGACAAAATTCACATTCTCTGCTTGTAATCGTAGCCATTTCTCACAGACTGTCCTGTTATTGTTCACAGAAGCATACGCAAGAGAATGAAAATTAAAATTGCTACATCACACTGATGAAACAGGCTCTGCTGATTACAACAGACAACCAGGAATAATATCTGTAATGAAAGTGACTGCAAAATTTCCCTGGTAATTTTCCTCAGTCCAATTGCTCATAGAATTAATAGCCCAGTAGAGACCTACTCATTGAGGTATGAGTAGCAGAGAGGGGTTGAAGAAGAGCACGATCTCTCCCTGTCTTTGTTTTCCTTCATTATCTTCTGAGGTAGACAGGGCATATTTTAATCCGTGACGCAATTTGCAGAACAGCTTCAGGAGAACAGTTAGGCAGAGCCTCCCCTGCCCCCCTCTGCCATGTTCAATAAACCACTTAAACTCTCTATTTCAATTTAGCCACAACACCAAGCGGTTTCAATACAATATGTGCCCCAGAAAAACCATGGTCTTAAGCATACACTTATAAAGTGCTTCACAATTCTCAGGTGGCAGGTGCTATCTTCTGAGCTCCTTTCTTGTTTATCAAGTTTTAGTTTAGCTCACTGCTATCTTCTCTTTTTTGTTTTGACAAGCTTGGCACATCTTGTCCTCTCACCCTTTTACTGTAAGATTTATACCCCTTTGTTCTGGCCGCTGCTCTGCTCACGGCTGCTTCCAGGCTGCCTGCCTTCCCTGAAACACCATCCTCCCAAGAGTATGTAAGTGCTGCAGCTGAGAGCTATCAAATGCTAAGCAGAGCAGAATAATTACTTTCCTTGTTTTACACACTAAGTCCTCTTAACACAATGTAAGACAACAGCTACGTTTCTTCAGACGCTGTCATGTTGTTAATTCCTATCCAGCTGATCTGCCTCTGCAGTATACGTCTCCAGCCAGTATTCAGCCTCCTGTTTGGTATTTGAGCCTCTGACTATCCTTCCTAATGTACATCAATTGTAAATATATATATATATTTATAGACATGCCAAATATATGTGTGTACATATATCCATATGCAAACACACCCCCTAATCCTAAGAGTCATATATATATTCATATATTTGTTATATATTAATCTTTTAGGATTAGATAGTATAAAATCTGTGTCTCTTATAGGTCCTTCTTTCTCCAGATCTGCTCAGAGTAAGCAGGTATTTTGAAAGCTAATGTTTTCTGACCCTGGAGCAAAAGAAACCCCAAGTTCTGCTTTCTGAGGCCACCTTGGAATGATGTGTCCTCTTAACACCAAGCTGGTTTAATGGTGCCTTGACTTGCTGCTGAACTCAGAAATCACATAAATTTTTATGTTAATTATGAGTAAGTCACTCTAAATCAGCTATAGGTGGGAAAAAAATGGTGAAACTGGTAACAAACTGGATTTCAGTGAGACGTAAAGTTCTGTAACTTGAGCAAAGTGGTGTCATAAAAAGAATGAACCCATCTGCTGATGTGATTAATCAAAGGAGTTTGTGGCCTCTTATGCCCTACCTGTGTGGAGAACCATTTTATTTGCACAACTCACAAGAAGACTGCATTACTAATTTTTCTAGCAATGTGGTAGATATTTAAGGACAATTTAGCCATCTAGTTTCCTCCCCTCTTTTAACAAATGTTTTCTGTTGATTCCCTCTTTGTCCTTTGGGATCTCATATGGTCCCAGTCAGGTCTTAGCCTATGAGACAAGTAGTTCAGCAGCACCTTCTGCAATTCTTTCCCTTCCTGCTGAGCACAGATTATTCAAATGCTTTCAATTAACTTGTTGTTTAACCCCACCACTTTGTAACCCTGCCTGTAATTCATTCATTCTTTTGTTTCTTATTACTTCAGTATGCACCCAGCCATTACAGTATTGTCCTTTTGATGATGAAGTATGGAGGCTATAAAGAATCTCTGCCTGACCATTTCCCTCTGGTTTTTTATCATCTGACAACATACTCTTTTTACTCCATTTCTTGTGTCTTCTCTGAACATTTATAAATTTTTTCTTGATTCTACTTGCATTTTTATGGACCTGGATTCTGCAGCATATTTTTCAGGATAGGTGAAGCTCAGGATTTCCTGTTTACCAGTTTATGCCATTTTGCTTAATGCCATCTCTCGTTTCTTCTTCACTGGCTGTTTCCTTCTCTACTGCTAATTTTCTACCCATGAGACACCTTCCACCAAGTTTGAATTGTCAGTAATTCTGGAGGCAGGTCTGCATAAGAACGGGGCAGGAGGAGACAGAGAGAGGCTGCCCAGTCATCTGGCCAGATGTGTACATAATCAGCATGTGTGCCTGCGCATCACTGAGCTATGCTGATGTTCCTATCGCTTCACTAGTAACTATGTACCGGGCTATAACTGCAAAATAAATGGCGATGAGCAAACAAGGGAGTACAAGAGACTATGACACTGAATTAATTAGATCATGCCTGATACTCCTGGCAATGTGACCAAAGTTATACAGGAGAATACATAGCTCCATGCCTCATTCACCAACCGCAGCTCTAGACCGCATCTCTTCAGATGCCATCTTGTTCCTCATCTCCCTTTCTTTCACATTCCTGAGACTTCAGTCAGATCAGAGAATTATGCTCACAGCTTGATGTGAATGCTGTCAGATCATTTGCTACAGCTGCAACCAGCCACAAAAGGACCTAAAAATCAGGGATTACCTCTTGTTCATTTGTTTTCTAAATCTGTCTTTTTAATCTCTATTTCTATGACACTGATGATCTCATTTTCCCTGTTGAAAATATCATCTACTCCTGTAATTAGGAGATTGCTGGTTCTGATACAGCATCTAATTTCTCAGTATCTCAGTATTATGAGGTCTGAAGTAAGCTACATGAAGAGATGTCTTAAGTAGTTTGATGAAATGGTGGGTGACCTTAATTAAGTATTAATTTAATAATCGTGTAAACAAAACATGTTTTAGATTGCAACGGTCTAGAATAAGCTGCTTTCATAACTACAAGGTTCATGTATCTGTGATCTGAACCTCATTCTGATAGCATCTCCCGCACTATCGTAACCCTATGCCTCCCTAATGGATGCTCACACTAGCTGTTCTCTCTCCTAATCTGCACACAGTTGATCTCTCTCCTAGGAATAGCTCCCTTGAGACTCCTTGTCTTTTTCCTACCTGATGGTCTGCAGCAGAATCCCATGTGGCTGTCAATTGCTTTTCCCCTTTCATTTGCTCTGAAGAGCATCCTGTGCTTGTTCCTGTTGTGCACCCTCAGCCTTTGCCCTGAGTCTTCTTGCTGAGCAAGGAGCACGTGTGCTCTGACCCCTCCTGGAGCTCCAATTACCCTGTAGCTGGTGCTGATGGTTTTTTTTCCATGGTACAAGGTGTAGAAGCTTTCTGGACCACTGGAAATGTCAGACCTTGGGGACTCTGTAGAGAAGGACATGGGAGATCCCCACTGCTGGGTTGGCATGACCACAGCAGCAGAGGTACAGTCTGTCCCCCCTCTGAATGTGCTGCTCTGGTGATATGAAAGAGGAGGAGCACACCCAGAAACCTCATCCTGATTCAATAATTCACATGGATGTCTTTCCTGAGAACAGCTAGTTACAAATGACTCTGTTACACCACCCTTTTCTCTCATCTGTACTGATTCTGGTCAGCGATACAAGTAATGGGATGATCACAAAACAGGGAGAGATGGGTTCATACATGTGGTCATTCAGAAGCTGTTGAATCCATGCTTACTGCAGTAGAGTAACAGGTACTTCAGTGATATTAATAGTGATGTTGAAGGAGGCAGGACTGATAACATTAATGATGGTGGAAGGAGACATTATGGTGATATTAGGACTGAACCTGGTAATTTCATAATAAGGGGCAATCACAGAGGTAATTGTAGGACTGGTGAAATGACTGGGGAAATCTGGACTTGGAGTTGGCTTCCAGGCATCAATGGTCATGATGTTAATCTGCAGTGGAACCACAGTATCATCTGTGTTGGTAAAGACATTTGCCTTCTGTCCTAACATAGCATTACCAAAACAGAAGGGACTTGTGAATTGAACCCTAAAACATCTAAAAAGTCCCAGTTCACACGCTGTGCTCTCATTCTCCCATCCAGTGCTTGCTTTCATTTTGTGCAATTAGTCTTGCCACTTGGATACCTTTTTTCTCATAAGATATAACTATCCTCTCCAGTTTAAAATTGCTGCTGTGTTTGATATAACCTTAGTTGTCCTTCAGTCTCCTGTGTGTTCTCCATCTCATGCCGTTGCCTCTCATTACTCTCTTGCTCAGAGTTGCCATATCTTCCTCTTTCCATATTTTTTTATTCTGCATCAGTTTCTGTATCCTTCTTTGTTGATTAGACTTTTTCTTGCTCAGAGCATACAAGCCGCAAGATGCTTGTGCAAGAAGTGCATACTGACCCTGAGCTAGGAGCTGCAGCAAAGTAGCTGCTCATTTTTGTGTCTTGATGTTCTCTGCCACCTCCTCTGGTGACTGCTAATTCAACACCTGTGTTGATGCTGCATAAGGCACTTGGTTCTCTAGAGCTGGTGTACCTGAGGGCATGAGAGGCAAATGGCTCTGCATGCAGAAGCACTAGATAAGAGGCATTTGAAGCCTGGTCTTCCTGGCTGAACAGGCAGGGTCTGGCTTGCCCATAAGATCACGCATGTTCAACACCTCTCCATGTGTCCTTGGGAGCACATCAATGCTTTGTATCCCAGCGTACTTCCACTCTACCTTAAATATCACTTATGCACAGATAACGGGTTATCCATCATTACAGTGTATGGCCTTTCTGTCTGGCACATTCATAACCTATTTCAGCTCCGATGTCAGTAGCCTTTTTTCATGCGCTCCTGCCTTTTTCTGCTATTTTTTGGCAGATTGATGGATTTACCCTGAAATAATGAGTCTGATTTCCCCCTCCTCTCACATTTTCTGCCATAAAAAGTGACAGTTATTGCTGTCAAATCAGAATTGCAGTGTTTATGGTCAGTCTATAGCTGTTTTGCATAAACGAATGTGACTGTGCAAGATGTGAGGCAGCAGGGAATCACACCCTTCCTCCATAGCACTTAATTTCTCCTTATTATTTTACTTCTGTAAAGTCTCCTGTGTCTACATGTGCTAGAAAGGGCTGCATAAATAAAAAAATTACATGCAGCATACAAACACAGTCCTAATTTAAGCGGAGCTCTTTCTGAGCACAGTGCGAGGTTTGCAAGAGGAAGTCAGGATCTGGCCCACCATGAATAAATAAGCTGCGACTACACAGAAATGGTGTGTGCTGAGATAACTAATTCTCTTCCTCTCTGTTTGTAGTTCAGAGATGCTGGTCAAGGATGCTTGTGTAACCAAGCTATCATGCTGATCACAGATGGAGCAGTAGAGGATTACGAAGCTGTGTTTGAAAAATACAACTGGCCAGATCGGAAGGTTTGTCTGGGAAGTGATAAATAGAAAGGGTGAGGAAAGGTGCTATCCTGCTATGGTGGGAGTAGAAGAGCATGAGCCAGGATATTGGGCAGAGCTGAGCATTCACATCCTCCAGTACCCGTGTGCATCTGGCTGTAAACACAAAACAAAGCAGTCAGGCAGGAGCCTGTTGTGGTGATTTTAGAGGTGGTAGGATCACAAATAAATATCTGTAGGTCAACGAAGATATTTTTTTCATGCACTTTGTTTTCTAAAGGTGTGGGCAATCAAAACATTCTCCTGATAAGATGATAAAGACTGCTGAGCTGAGTATTTTAAAACTTAAAAAAAAAAAAAAAGCACCTTTTGTAAATAATTTTAATTCTATCCAGGGCTGTTTATAATTGGTCCTGTTTGGGGAAGGTTTACCAGTTCTTATGGTGGGCAGGGCAGTGGCCCAGACAACCTCTCTAGCTGCCTTCCAGCCCTATTAACTTTGAGGTCTGTGATTACAGGCTTGCACTAGCAGAGCAGACTGTGAAAGTGGAATAGACCATGGCTCATCCTAAACCCTCCTGATTTATTTATTTACCTCAGCCCAGCTAGCAGAAATGCACAAAGGGAGAGAAGCAGCCTACTGAGAGACCAAAGCATGGGGCTGTTAAAGCAGTTTATTTCAGGATTGGCTCTTTTGTTGTTGGTCAAACACAAGAGAAATGGTGAAGCTTTCTCTAAACGATTCATGCAGCCAGCTGTTCCCGTGGGTAAAGGATTCCTGTGAGCTATAAACCTCTCTACCTGTGGTTGCTGAGTGCCTGGCAGAGCTGGTATCATAAAATCAAACAGAATTTGCACTTCTGCCTTGTTATTCAGATGATCCCAAGTGCTACTGGGCTTTCAGGGCTTATTGTAACTGGAAATTAAGTTCCAGCCCACAAAATGCAAAATAAATGGAGTGAGAGGCTCCTGTCTCTGTGTGAAGGCAGAGCTACTGCTATGCACCACAAACAGGCATTCACACCAGTGTATAACAGGATGCCGAACCTCGACCATTTGGATTTGGCAGAACATTACAGCCTAATTCTTCTATCTTTCCGTTCTTGTTCCCAGGTCCGGGTTTTCACTTACCTCATTGGACGGGAGGTCACTTTTGCCCCCAACGTGAAATGGATCGCTTGCAACAACAAAGGTGCTGTATGGGAATGTTTCCCCAACCCCCATCATGCATGTCACATGTGGACTGCAGCCACAGGTCCCCGGACCCCTCTAAGGCTTACCCACTACAGCTGGGGCCTGGGAGCCCTTGGTTGGAAGACAGCCTAAGGAAAACGCAGACCCTACTTGTCCACATGAAGTGTGCCTGTGTCTAACTAACACAAGTCCTCCGTGCTGAGCCACCACATTTTCCTGTCACAGTGCCAAGGGGGACACTATGACTGAGATTTATGGTGGCTGTTGTCCACCTAAGTCCCCGTGCTTATTGTGCCCTAGTTGCTGGCTTTGACAATCTGTCCAAAACTCTGTCAGAAAGCCTGACATCTTTTGGCTGAGGTGTAAAACAAACATCTCTTCTTTAAAGATTTTACAGCATTTTTTACAAGGTCTGCAGGTTAACCCCTATATCCTTGCCAAATTCTGTGTGTGCCAGTGGTTTCACTCAGGTACCAGAATAGCTTGTTAATCCCACCCCCAAACCTCTAGCTGGTATGAAATGGTATGAATGGGAAAATTCATTCAGGATAGGTGAGTCACCTCTACACCACCTATGCATTTGGGGCCAGTTAAAAATTCCAGTTAAGTCCTATCAGAGTCTGCAAGAGTAATGGAATGCCAGGGGGAAGTCTTCCCTGTTTGGGCATGACTTGGCCTCAGTGTGCCTGAAGACAGTCAGCAATGCTTGCTACATCAGTATCCTGCTTAAGCAGGAAAAGGAAGGGATGGGTGAAGCTGGGGGCTGACTAGCTGGGTATATCAACTCTTTTCTTGTCTGAGCAGTGGCTCTGGCAGACTATGAAATGCGTGGGTATATTTTCTACTGAAAATAATTGACAGACAAGAGTTGCTGGCCTGCAGAATGTCTGTGAGCTGGGGATGTTCAAGGCTCAGACATTCATCTATTAGCACTATGAATCACATGTAACATTTTTAGGTTTTGTTAGAGAAAATAAAAACCTGGATTTCAGATTGCATTTTCAGCCATAAGATTATTGACAGGGAATTCACGGTGCTGTTGGTTCACCATAAAATGTGAGAATGGATTCTCCTGAATAACCAGAGAACAAAAATATGCTCTTTTCACTTGAATTCTCACTTACCAGACTTGAGCTCTGCAGAAGGCTCACTGATTTTGGTTCTTCTGTTTCAACACGTTGTATAGCTCTTGTAGTCCTTGTTTTCAAGCATACTAAATCTGTTTCCACACCGCAAAGATCATGAGACCTTTCACAGGGCATAGTTTTCCTAGTGATAACAAAAGTTTTCCATCTCTCTGACATACTCTATCCTATACCAAGAACAACCAATCGGTTCCATGTGGTGAGAAGCAGGACAAGAGTCCTCGTGACATTACACTGCATTAGCATTTCTAACCAGTTAAGCAGCTGGTTTAGAGGACCTTTTGATAACTTGAAAACATTCTTCCCCTGTACTCCTTGTTGTAGAGTTAGACTGTTATGGGTCCATCGCATGGACAAAGCTCTGGAAATAGGTAACTTGTATTTTTATGTTCTGCTTCCAGTGGGTAGATGGAAGTAGTCAGCATCCTTAGGTGTAAAGCTTGGCAGACTGGAGAGTAGAGTGCTGGAAAAATTCTGAAAGACAATTGGGAGTTTAGGTTTAATATAAAATTGGGCAGGGTGGAATACTTTTTTTTGTATATGTTGGGCCTTCAGGACCAAAGGCAGCCTTGATTAGTGGACAGTTTTGCCTAAGACCCAAAACAACCTTTTACATCTGCTTGACATGATTCTGGTTATATCAAGACTCTGGTCTTGAGCGTTGGTCTAGTATTTTGAGAAGAACAGAGCCAGTGCTTTGAAACTCTAGATTTCCACAGAAACATGTGTCTGCAGAAGCTTGTGGATACAAGGCATGACAAGACACTTTTTGTAAAGAGCAGATAAACCATCTGGGTAGATACAGTCTTTGGCATCTAGTTTTGTAGCTTCACATGGGCACTTATTTAAAAATCTGAAGACTTGTTAGCAGAGCGACTCACATCTCTGTTTTTCCATGAAGGCTACTACACTCAGATATCCACGCTGGCGGATGTCCAGGAGAATGTGATGGAGTACCTGCATGTGCTCAGCCGCCCCATGGTCATCAACCATGACCATGACATTATTTGGACTGAAGCCTACATGGACAGTGCGGTAAGGACTTAAAGCACAAGTCTTTAGTCAGCAAACAGTAGGGCCTGTAGGCCAAACTGGCAAAGGTACTAGACACCCAGCTAGTAAGTTAGGTATATAACTTGTCCCAGCTTCCCATCTAAATATCTTATGTGTATCAGAATCTAAATAAAGTGCTGAAACTTATGTAAAACCAGGAGTTGGTTGATTGATAGAAATTACTGCTTTCTGACTCTGCTGAGACCGACAATATTTATTTTCTGCTTACTCCTGGAGTTGAGATGTGTATGTAGACTCAGGTCTGAATCTGCAGTGACCCAGGAGCCCAGGACTAATCACACAGGCACAGCATGACTTAAGCAGTGCTTCTGTGAAAGCAGGTTACCTTCTAAAGGATTATTCACAGGAAAAATTATTTACAGTTTAGGATACAGGTCACAGAGATTTATTTCTTCCAGCCCAGTAGCTAACTGCATCCTGCTTGCCACTCGTAGACACAGATCTCAGTTTGGGAAGCAGACTCACTCTCTCGTTCCTAGAGCTAGCAAGACAACCACGAGCAGGTGCTAATACTGTGTTGTGTTGCCAAGGCAGCTTTGAGATTCCAAGGAGTGAAGGCAAGGACAAAGGAGTAGAACACTGAAGGAACCTCCCCCTGCACTTCCCCAAATAGAAGACATTCCTCAATCTCAGTCTCCATCGCTTCATACATTGCCGAAAGAAAAAGTTACACTTGCTCTCTTGGGGGTCTCTGTGCTTTCAGGGAGATAAAGTTTTTTTCCTACACTGGGTTCTTCACCCCAGAGAAGCATCTGCATAATTGAGAACAGCTAGAGCTTACCAGAAGTCAGATTTCCCTCTTCCAGAAACAAACCTGAGGTCTCAGGACTGTTTATACTATCTGAGAGGGAAAATCTTCTAGAAACATTGAGAGTGTTTCCCTATACAATCCCACTGTGGGACTGAAGTTATTGGCTCGGATCTGGCCAGCAGCAGTTTTAGGGTGTCTGCCACAGCCCTGGGGAGAACCTACAGTTTTTGAGTTTAAGATCCATGGTGAGAAACCTGAACTCTCTGAGTTGGAGTAAAACTAGGGGTACTGAGCTTAGCTTTGTAGCAGGAAACGTGGAAGTTCAGGTCACATGTGACAGTGCTCAATACTGTGCTCAGAGTCAAGACCACACAAACCCCGAGAAATACCTCCAAGGCAGCCAGGCTTGCACCATCATGGTGCATAGATGTTATGTTCAGGAGACTCTTGTAGTAAGGGACTGTCCCCCACCTCTGTGCTGTGGCTGACCATTGAGGCTGCAGCCATGGCACACTAGCTCTGTGAGGGTGACATGGGGATGTCTTTTGTTGCAGGAGCTGTGCTAAGTGAGAGCTGGGGACATGGTACTTAAGTGCATTAAGCAAAACCTCCAGAAATGCTACTAACTACCCAGCATGTTTATTCTATTAGCAGGCATGACACCTCTGACACTGATGCACGGTGTCACACTTCCCAAGGCAGCCACGAGTATTTGTTTGCTGCACTTTTTTTGCTGTATCTCTTTTTTGTCTCTTGGCTTAGCTTGCCATTCTCTTCCTCCGTCCCAACCTCTTCCACCTTTGATTCCTTCCTCCATTCACGTATTCATTCATCTGTTCATCCATGCCTCTCACTAGCTGCCACAGTCTGAGGAGGTAACTGTGCCCCTGTGTTTTGTGAGCGTGCCGTTTCCCTTGTGCCAGTTGGTGTGTCAGTGACAGCGCTCACAGCCACAGCTGGCCTGTACATCTAGGGGGGTGTGGGGGCTGCAGCATTGAAGGCACCCTCTTACACTAGCAAGAGGAGAAGAAATGCTGGATGTACTGGAGAGCTGTGCTGTGCTGTTGGTTCAGAGTAGGTAGGGGTGTCTGTGTTGTGCTGTAGCTTAGTTGACCAGATTTCTTTTTCCATATGTCCGGTAAGTGCCAGAGAAGTTTACTTGCTGTGTGTTGGTGTGAGTGTTGCTGTGAATGGGAAGTTTCCACGTGGAATCATGCAGACCAGTAATTCAAGATACCAGGCTCAAATCTCCTTCAAATAACTGCATAGATTATTGACTGTCTTCTTTATGGCTCCTAGTGTGTACAGTAATACAGAGAGGAGGTAATTTCTTGCTTTGCTACTTACTTGACCAAATAAGAGATGGAAGGGGAATGCATTGAGGGATTAGGTCCTTTCAATACCTAGGCACGTTTGGGAGACTCCTTTGCATGTGTCTCACCTGTTTTACCTCCTTTTGTGTGTGTTTTTAGAGCATCTGTCTTCTGCAGTACTAGGAGTAACTGTTACCCCATTACACGTGCATGTCCTGTATCCCCCATAAAGACAGCTCACCATGTTGTATCTGTTTGGATCATAATTTTGTCTCTGTTTTTCCTAAGCTTAGATGCTTGAGTAACAAGTATATATAAGCAGGCTCTGAGTGTATTTGTGCCTTTTAAATATTTGCCTGTGGTGTTTCTCATTTGTGATATTCATGTGTTTGCAATATAAATGATATCTTGTTTGTAATTTTGCTCATATTTGTGTTGCTTTTCTCTATTCTGTGCTCCTTGTGTTGGTGGTTTTTATACTTGTTGCATAAGTGCTCATGTCTACACTCCCAATGTGTAGTGGGTATAAATTGTGCCACCACTTCTACAGGTTCCTGTCTCTTCATTAAAAGAGCTCTTTAATTTCTCCTGCTTCAACACATTTCCCTGGCTTTCATCCCATCCAAACATCCATCCCACGATCTTCTCGGATACAGATATTGAAAAGTGCTGCCATCTGGTTTTAGAGGGGTGTGGGAGGCAAGGAGGTAGCTAATTGTAATCAACATCTGGGTCCTTGGGAATTCCAGTGCCTTTCATTCGGGTTATCTGCAGTATTGTATGTGCTAACACACGGCTCATTGTTCTGTGGCAGCTCTTTGCATCTCAGGCTCAAAGTCTGTTGCTCATGACAACAGTGGCTATGCCAGTCTTCAGCAAAAAGAACGAGACGGTGAGTGTAACGCGGGCTTCACTCCCCTTCCAGCCAGCTGAGGTGAAAGGATGCAGCAGACCTTTGCAGGGTTTTAAAGCCAATGGGTCTCTGAAAGAAGAGCTGGCCATTAGGGACTGCCGCAGACCTCTGGCAGGACGTGCGGCTGATAATTTATCTGACAAAATGATAGTCTGTCATTTCCTCTGAATGCTATTTCTTCAAAATACCCCTTAAATATGACACTTCTCCCTGTTTTATCCCTTCCATTTTCAAACCTAGCCTAATTTGCAGACCAATAAAGCTTCAGGGTGGAAGAGATTATTACCTTGTCTGGCCTGTGAATTTTACTGCAGACCTTTACATTTCATATAGACAGTCCTTCGTGAGCCCGATAACCTGTGTTTGGCAAAAGTGTCGTTGAAGAAAAGCATCCAGCTCTGAGCTCTCCATTGCAGTTTCTCACTCTCTGTTAAAAACTAGTGTCTAAATTCCACTTTCAATTTGTCTGACCTCACTTTCCTGTTGTAATGGATTTCTCTGCTAGATTAGAAAGCCTGTACCTTTTGGTATCTTCTCTTGGGAAGCATCTTCTACACTGCAATAAAGTCAAACCTGCCTATCTTTTGATAAGATGAAAAGGTTGAATAATTTAGGTGTCTCATAAGGGCATTTCCTTTGTGTTTTGAAACCCTTTAGACACTCTCTTCTGTACCATTTCTAGTTTCTCAGCATCCTTTTAAAATGGTGGATGGTACCATTGCTGTATGAGGGATAAACTCTTCATCCAAGTCCTACAAACATTGTCTGCTTTCTCCATCTGAGTCTGGCCTTAACCCATATTAGCACAGCACTGCAGTGGGAGCCTGTGTGTCATTTTTCCATCAAGCTCCCCAGATGCCTATTAAACAACCAGTTGCCCATTTCATGGGATTTCCTGCATTCCTTTTTCCTAGGTTAACAATTTTGTATTTGACATTTGGTTTAGTTGCTCTTCTGCATGACTGCCTTGCCCTTACTATTATTTACGCATACTGAATGCAAGGGTTTGCCCTCAAAACTTGTCATGATTTTATGTGACTTCTGAATCATAGAAATGCTGACTAGTATTGGGTAGAAATGTGCTTCTCCATGAACACTGGAGCAACTCCTTGAGACTTTTTGAGGTATGTTAGTTGGTTTTGAATGAATATATTCATACAAGCCTAGAGAGAACATCTGAGAGACTAGTAGGAAGGCAATAATGTGTATTCGGGTAGAGAGCTACCAAAGTTTTGCTTCTGAAAATGGATTCTCCTTTGTTTCTAAGCGATCTCATGGCATTCTTCTGGGTGTGGTGGGCTCCGATGTACCACTGAGGGAGTTGTTAAAACTTGCTCCACGGTATAAGGTAAGACTGAGATAATGCAATTTGTTATTCTGCACAGCAAAGTCACTAGTTATTCTTCCATGGGCATTACTGAAAAATCATTCCTCTGCCTGTAGAAAGAACTATGAGCATAAAGCAAGAGATGTTGGATGTCGTGATGTGTGGTTTCTATATAGCACATGAGAAATCATTCACCACTAGAAGCTCTTAGACTGCTTCAGAAACACAAAGAATGGATGATCCTGTAGCTTGGCAACAGGTCATGGAGCCTTTGCATCTTGATGGTCATCAACCTAGACCCATCAGAGATGATACAGATTTGACAGCCTATCTCAGAAGAATGAAATTTTTATATTCTGTTCCTAGTGGACAAAAGCTGTCATGCCAGCTTGCAAAAAAACCCCATAGTTTCACTGTCAATATTCTTAGCAGAAAAACTGAGGACTGAATGGACTACAGAGAGCCAACTTTTCTGTCATGCCTGGAGGGTCCTTTCTCCAGAGCAGCATGAAGATTTCTTGGCAGGACAGTGTACAGGAAGTTGGCTCTCACTCGCTTGTGCTATACCTAGATAGATTATTTGCTCTCCAGAATTTAGTCCAACTTTCCATTAGCTCTATGTTCAATATATCTAAAAAAATATGTTCATCCATAGGAAACTCCCCCAGAGGTGCACTGTTTAGTTTGGTTTCTGCAGTAAATTCTGTGCAGTGACCTTTTCTTCAATCAGTCTGCATACCAGGAGACAGCAAGCACATCTGAGGATCACCATGAAATCAGGCAATTTGAGCCATCATTTCAAGTTTTCAATTTCTCTTAAGTAACTGTCAGATGACTACTACCAGTTAGGCAGTTGTCCAAAATCTGATTGCTGAAGACTCACAGGACTGAAAGCGCTGTCAGAAGCTATGAATTTGTGTGGCGCTTCCAGACATGGATGCAGGGCAGACCATTCACATGAAGCTGTAGAAAATGATCCTTTGGGCGACCCAGGAACTATGAGTATAGGGGTGCATGCACTCAGCATGCAAAAGCTAGCTGGTTTGGGTCTGGGGGAACCTTGTATAGGAGTTTCAATTTTTATACTTTCATTTTCTCTATAAGATTAATACCTTTTCATCTTCCTCCCTCCACATCACTTGAAGGCCATGTGTCACAATAATCTTTCTTCTAGGCCAAGAAGGGACACTGTTCTTTCCTCCAAGCAGTGCAAGGGAAGGAGGGAAAATTATTTGAAGGATTTCTTTATATCAGAGGCAGGTCACGACTTCCCAGAAGCTCTTCCAACTCCAGACCAGTTTGTTAACCTAGGATCATCAACTTGAATCCCCTGGCATATGGGTTACAAAGGACCAGTTCCAGAGTTACAGACCTTGAGACCTAGTACATTTATGATTGCACTTACTGGGCTGGGAAATTTCAGCTTTAATAGGCTAACAAGGAAGCTTGTTGTAGTCCTGATCAAATGTCTTGGTTTCGTCTTGCCATGCTGACCTCAGCTCAGTGGGCTTCGCAAAAAACTGTTTTGCATAAAGAGAGTCCAAAGTTTTGATCTGGAATGTGTGAAATACAGAATTAATTCCCTCCAAAAAGGCACAGACAGATTGTAAATTACTTACCTCCCCACCTCCTTCAGGACTGTCTCTATAGGAATATTAAGTTGCAATATTTTTTTGAAGATAGAAACCTTAGCCATTCTTGTTTTCCTTGAGACAGCTCTTGTTTTGGCAAGCACAGGCTATCAGCAGGTTTTTAGCAGCTCAGGGTTTAGCTGGAATTTCTATTATATATGGGCTTGATCTGAGTAATTGCTCTCTTGGAAATCTCTTGCAGATCAGGTCAGCTAGCGTCTGCTCTTGTTAGATTATGCTATTCCTTAAAAAGCATTTTAAGACTACAGGCTTGTACAATTGGCCTAGGCTAGGTCTGGTCTTGCCAGCACTGAAACATAATGCAGAGATCCTCTGAAGGCCAACTGGGTTTCCAGGGAAGCCATCTGTGAGATTCATACTCACTTGTTCATTCACTGTTGTGCATATGTAGTGATGGGTATACAGACCTGTCACCACTGTTTCTGTACTATTTATGACATTCCCCATCGATGCCCATTTTATATGCAGCACTGCTGGGCCTGCTGTGGAGAGCTTATTTTGCCTCTGGGTAGTAATTGTCCACAAGGACAATCAGACTCTAGGAGGCCATCTTTTTCTGAATATGTACACAAATCAAGTACCTGCCCATCCTTTTGTGCATCCAAGCACAGTCAGCCTGCTCAGATGGAGTGGCCAGAGATCAGGAGGTAAATGGTTTGGGATGCACCCTATTTTCTGCTGGTCAATACCTTTAAAAGGAAAATATTTCTGAATATTGGTGTGCCAAGTTAGCAGTGGCACCCATTAAACAGCAGTGTTTCTAGCTAAAGTACTAATTATTCTAACCCCTCTTTCTTCAGCTGGGTGTCCATGGATATGCCTTTCTGAACACCAACAATGGCTACATCCTTTCACATCCAGACCTCCGTCCTTTGGTATGTATAGCTGTGAATTTGAGAACCTTTCCTTACTTGAAAACAGTGGCTTTCAGGGATGCTCCTGATTTCTCACATTTTATTGAGCTGTGAAGTCTACCAGACTCTGATATATAGGCACCCAGGAGCATGAGGGACAGACAAATCAATTCCACATAGATGTGTTTATGTACACACGTGTATGAAGTGTAAGGCACCCTGCCTGTCTTTCTCCATAAGAGTGCATGTGAGGGCTGTATTTGTGTGCACTTGCTGTACTGTGGGTGCATGTGTATCTGCATCCATGCAAGGTTTCACTGCCAGGCTGAAAAAACGATTCCCCTTGCTTGGGCAGATCTCCTACAAGAAGATTCAGCATGAGTAGCACCCCAGTAATAGCTACCCAGCAGCTGTAGTGTTGGACATTTTGGTAATCTGAGGCCAGCAGGGTCCAGTACCACAAATCTTGGTAACATGGTAAAAGAAAGACAATTTAGAGACCAGTAGGCTGCAAAGACCTTCTGGGACTTGAGGGAGTGGACACAAGCACGATGTTTCTCCCTCATGGTGTCTCCTGGAGCTCCAGACTGCACATCTGTCTGCAAACACACAGCTGGCCTCGTTACTCAGATACCCAGGCATGCCATGATTTTACATTTAATACACATGCCTGATGGCACAAATCCACCTGCGCACAGCTGTAAGTGTTAGTGTGGTTAGTGGCAAGAGAAAGTGCCACCACAGGGCTTCACAGCAGCTGTCTTCAAAAAGGCAGTTTTGCACAGGCAGACCACAGGCACAGCTAGTTCTACTTCAATATGTGAAGAGAAGGGACACATAGTGTCTCCAGGATGGGGCAAGGGCACTGCTTTATCCTCCACCTGAAATTGGCCTCTCTTTGTTTGCTTCACACCTTTTCCTTCACCTGGAAGATTACAGGGAAATAGCTCTTTTGCATCAGATAGCCCTAGGTGAAAAACCTACCTTTCTGTCAGTGGTGTCAAAGCCTAATTCCCATCAGAAAAGATCTCCTGCTGGTATTATAGTGTTAATGGCATTACACTCTTAGTTGTGGGAAAAAAATTATTTCCTGGAGGCAAGTGTATTGTACTGATCTATTTAGAATACTTTCACAAAGGAGGTCATAGCCTTTAACTGCAAGTTTACCTGTGTTCCTGCCCATCCCTTGCTACTGGATCAACTTCTACCACTTGAACTCTCCTAGTCCCACACTGTCCACATAAATACATACATGGCATGGGACCAAGAAGGCACTTGCACCCAAAAGCTGCCTTCCTAGTCAGAGAATTAATGAGACATCCCTGTTTTTCAAATATCAATTATTGAAGGGTTAGTTTAGGAAGTAATCTAGCCGCTTACTTGGGTATTTTTCTTTTCTTTTTTTTTTTTTTTTTAAATAAATGCCAGTATAAAGAAGGAAAGAAACTGAAGCCTAAGCCGAACTACAATAGCGTAGATCTCTCTGAAGTGGAATGGGAAGACCAGGATGAAATAGTGAGTATCAGACAGTTAATTTAGCCTTTTTTGTAGCTCCTTCTTTCTATTATTTTGTGTGCCTGTATGGAAGGGGCAGAGGAGTAGCAGGCACTCCTATTTTTTTCTGTGCCTGACTGACCCTGACTGAGAGGTTGGCAGTCTAAAAGAGGTCAAGGATGATGCTCCCCTACAAAAGTGCTTGTCTTCCTTCACCAGTATTAGTTTTCCTTCTCATGGAACAGGGAGGGAAAGCACTGGCAGGAGTAAGGAAGCACTTTGGAGGGAGCTCCAGGGAGCCAGCCTGTGTGTACATGGCCCAAATGCTGCCTTAACACAAAGCCAAGATAGCCTAGGAGTTAGGCAGTGTGCCATGGTGTTACCCATACATGTAGTAGGTGAGATATAGCTGAAGCCACTCAATTAAAGACATCTGCAACAAGGAAGAAAGTACATTCAAAAAGAGACTAAAGCTTCAGCCACTATTAATAATAGACAAAGAGAATAAGGTACTTAGACACTTGAGAAAAATAAATTTCCAGAAACCACCTTATCGCACAGGTGTGGAGGCACTGAAAACAACAGCTGACCAGAGGGAAAAGATCAGAAAATACCTTTCCTGATGATTTCTGAGCAAAGTTATTAAGACGTGATAAACAAAAAGCAGCATGCACTTAACAGCTGCACGTTGCTGTGTTGCACAACTAGGAACCCAGATATAACGAGAAGGTAGACAAGTTCCTCTGTGGCTGGTTTTCTTTTATTCAGAAGAATTAGGAGAGAATAGACACTTAAGTTACTAGGGTAAGAACTGAATTTGGAGTAAGATAGAATTACCTGTGGGACACATGCTTCTGGATTACAGGGGAGACTGCTGAGATAAACGGATCTGATGCTATAGATATCCACTTAAACAGCTAGGACAAAGGAGCTGCCCAGCAAGAGGATCAAAGTAGCAATTGCTGCTAGTGCAGGCCAAGTACAGAGGGCCACACCAAAGGAACTTGGGAAGTGAAAGAGTGGCAACTTGAGAAAGGAAACACAGTGGAACTGGGTGTGAAACACAGAAAGCAAGACAGAAATAAGAGGCTTTACATGAGTGGAACCACCAAGATGCAGGCTGCCAATGACTTTGTGGGGGCTCACTGATGTCTTACAGGAGCTCTGCTCCCACTGTAGTTTTCTCTCTCACTGGAGCCACTTTTAGAGCTGCTCCTCTTTACCCAGTTTGCTATTTTACCAAAAAAGAAAAAAAAAAAAATCCAGGAAATGAGAGGACTTTGGTTTGCTGTCATATTTATTTGGTTAGCAGGTTCCTGTCTGACCAAATAACTCTGATACTTGAATGTAAATATGAAGCAAAGTGTAAGGTTTCTATCTGTAGGCAATCAAAATAAAATTATCCAGTGAAAAAAATTCAAGAGAGACATGAAAAACAAAGCCACTTTGTGTTCCTGTACTGCACCTTTCAGAAGAAAGAAAGGTTGCAGTCACTGAGGGTACAGAGACATTCAGTGACACGAACAATATCTGCAGTGTGACTTCAGCAAGTCTAGAGACTCTTGAGATACACCCACTGCAGCAGAAAGCTGCCAACATTTCAACACTCAGATATGCAGCTATGGTATTAGATCAATGACAGACTCAACATCAGTTGCAGTATAATCTCAGCAACACTGATAAGCAGCAAATTCAGACTGGAAAAATATGCCCAAGTGCTAATGATGTGTAATACAGCCAGCTGCTAAAAAGGAATCTAGGGGAAGATGGCACTGTCTGGAAAATACCAATTGATGCACAATAGTACTATCTGCAGCTAGGCAGAAATGAAGTTTGGGCTTGCTTGTAAAGGAACACAGGGATGTTCTCAGTGTGAAGGGAAAAGGGAAGGGTCAAGAGACCCTCTCTAGCAGTCTAGGAGCTGCCACCCAGATTTTCTTCAGCCTTGACAACCAGTGGAGAAGAAATTAGTCTGCAAAGATGTTGAAACTGAGTGGCAAAACACCTGGGTGTCGTGAGACCCCTCAGGTAAATTGTATATCTGTTGTGGTTTGAAACAACATAAGCAGATAGGGGGGAGGATTCAGCAGCTCTCATTACAAGTGATGGGGACAGCACAGACTCACTGCCCTGGAGTAAGAGAGTTTGCTGTTTGGGGTGTCGGGAACAAGTGCTTCAGTGTGCACCAGACTACACCACTGTACAAACTCCACCACACATTTTTCAAAGTGGAGGCCAGTTGTTGCCAGAAGTGTCCTGCCTAAAAAGGACTGAGCATTGGGGCGGGGGTGAGGCAGACACCAGGACTGTAATTGACTTCTCAATGCAGGAAAAGCTATTGAGGAAGAAGCAGCAAGTCAGGATTGTGGCACCAACCTACAGCCACTGTCACCTGGGGGCTAGGCACAGGACAAGTGGCCTGTGTGCAGACTAGCTGGAGCTGAGATCTCCACTGCCTTATGGGGGCAATGAGAGATGCCTGATGTTCAAGATGATATGAATGAAGCAACAATATCTGAACTAAACCCAGAATCCATAGAAAATGCTGCAGGTTGTCAGGCCAGAACAGACAGTGTGCCATGGCTCTGGCAGGAGGTCAAACACTCTTAGCCAAAAAGGGAGTAATAGTCAGTGTTTTGATTTCCAAGACATGGGTCTTGGGAAACAACATGCTTTACATTCAAGGTCTGTAAATAACCCACATCAAGCAGCCATAATAAATAGAACTGTGGCCTTGTAAAGAAAATGCAGTTGAGACTGGCCAGCACCTGAATGGAGGCCTGTCTCTGGGAGTACGGAAGCAATTTGTGTGAATGAATAAGTTACTTCCCACCTTTTTTTTTCTATTCAGGCTGAAGCAATAGGCTGATATGCTCTGGCAGGCTGGATATAAAGTTAAAGCCTCTGCAGTTGTGGAAAAATTCCCCGGCTCTTTCTTACAAGAGGCTGAGAGTCACTGTGAAAATTATGTTTTGCCTTTGAAACCTGGATTGAATAAAGTGGTCTTCTCGCTGCCTACCCTGCTATCATACATTCTTGCTTTGCTGTGTTAAACAGCTGCTTTGCTGCACCTCAGAAGTGTTGCTGAATACAGCCTATAATTTATAAATCACTTTAAAAAATGTCCAAGATCTTTGGAATCAGTCTGGGGGAGTTAGTGAATTTCTCAGGTGTCTCCTCTTCCAGGCTCTCAAAGCACCATGCTAATGACTTTCTGGCTGTCAAATGGTGAAGTCTGAAACTTGGACTGGCAATTTCATAGCTTCCAGATCCTTTCCTTTCACTAAAAAGACGTATCAACAAGCTTTCAGTATAAGCCATTATTATTCTGTGTCACTTATCAGCCCTGACTGAACAAGGATCCTGACCACTGAGAACAGGTTCTCAGTTTAAAAGAAGCAAGAAAGAGCTGGGGGGGTGGAAAAACAGTCACTGTTTTCTGCCAGCCCCTGTTCATTAATGACAAGCAGCTCTATTAATTCCTGCCCTGCCCTGCCTGGACACACTAACACTAATTTTCTTCACCTCTGCAGCTGAGAACAGCCATGATCAATGGGGAAACAGGCTACCTCTCTATGGATGTGAAGGTCCCTATGGATAAAGGGGTAAGAAATTATCCTTCTGTTCAGGTCACACAAGAGAGGGGATGGGAAATGGATGCCGAAGAACCACAAAGGATGTGGTTTTAATGCTCAGCATTTCTGAGTGTGAGGATTTTATTGCTTCACTACATATATAACACATGTGCAAAAGACATAAAATAGAGCATCGTTACAAGTGCTCTTTATACCTACTGACATTCTGCTCTTCCAAAGGTATTGGAAATTACTCACAGCTCCCTACTTTGTCAAAGCCAAAACCCATGTTGTTCATTGTTTATAGGGCTGTGAAATGGACATCTTCAAGAGTTTAGAATGGGGAAAGACTATGCTAGACCTAGACAGAAGGACGTTTGGAGGCTATTTTGCAACTCACTTTCCCTACCCAAAAACACTCATGAAAACTTTGTCCCTCACTCTGTCAGAATGCGATTTCCTTTATTCAGGTCCTGGATTAAATTTCTATGCAAATATTTGCAGATGTTTTAGGAAAAGTCCTAGTGAAATGGAGACTTTTGAATGTTCCCTACCAGCTCTAATGTAGGGTTATACATCTTCCATTGGAATCGTGCAAAATTGTCTTGTACATTTATATTTGCTGGTACTTTTTCATTCAGGTTTATTTAACTCTCCTAAAGATTTTGGCTTTCATCATTTCCTGTTAGGAAGTATTCCAGAGTCCTGAAAGTTACAATCCCCAGAAGTCTTCCATATTTCAGGAAAATTTTCCAACTTTTATAGAGACCATTTTTTTCAGCGATCAGGCTGGCTGAACTGCTCCCATGCTAAGCCACAGTCAGCACCAATTCCAATAAACTGACTGCTCACAGCCACTGCTGAAATGATGCCCTTTCCTAATGAAGACACCCCTCCACTTCCTCTGAATGATTGTACGGCTGGATCTTGAACTAAATTATCTTTCTCTATTCTCAGTGTTTGCAGCTATCAGGTACCTGTCGATGGCTCTGCCTTTCCTCTCTTGGGCATTGCCAACATCTGCATTTGGAATATTGCACACTTTTCAGTCCAAGCAGTTCAACAATTATTTTTGCTCCCATTGTCTCTTGTATATTTCCTAGTATACAAGTACCAAGGCTTCACTGAATTATTTGAGTACTGTTTCCCTGTTGCTCTGTAGAGAGCATCTATTCTCTGTAACAGGATATTTCTGAACAGGGAGCCCCAAATCTCCTTTCTGCTGTCCCTTCAGTTTTTTCTCCCACAGCTGCACTGGAACAGCTACCTTGGTTTCTGTGTTTCTTAGCTATTTTTGCCAGTTGCCATTTTTCCACATGAATCCCTTTCCTTCTTGTCCAGCCTTTCTAATTTTTAGGGCTGTTGGGACTTCTTCTCAGTGCGATGAGAAATGTTGTTTTATTTTGTCTTACAGATCACTGTACATAAGGGCTCCTAAAACAGCCTGTTTCTCTCATTAGATCTTTTTCCCTCGATGCCCTGTTGTTTACTGTTTCTTTTTGTTTACAGTACTGCAGCTGGTTCTCACTCCACATCTTATTTAAGCCCACTTTAACTGATTCTTTAACATAAAATTTCATGAGAAGCTGTTTCAAGTGCTTTATATAAACCCAGATACATTCCATGTCCTTTATTCCCTTCATCCATTACCTTTGTTATTCTGCCAGAAAAGCAATCAGGGTTTTCCAGCAAGATCTATTCTTTGTAAGTCTAGATTGCTTATTTTGCTACCTTAACCTCTGTCTCTGTGCACCCTCAATAACATTTCTTCTGAGTCATCCAAAAATACCTTTTTAGTTCAGTATTTTAGGGACATCTTTCTGTTCCCCTACTCAGGGAAAAAAAGAAAACAAAAAGTAGCCTTGGTAAGAGGTATTATCTGTTTTACTCTGCTACTCTGCAAGCATTATGAAGCATAATAGGAGACTGAAGCTGAGTATGTGACAGTTTTACTATTATCAGAACACACATGGAGCGAGGACCAGAAGTGAAACTTAGCAATTCCCACTTCTACTCTGCTAGCTGATGAAGCAGAGCAGCGTTGAAACAAAGAAAGTGCTGACAGAGCCTTGAAACAAAGAGAATGAGGCAGTCAGATGGCAGAGAGAAGGGCTGAGTGCGGGTGATAGAAATGATTCTGTCAGCCATGTAAAAGTTGATTCCCCACGTTGATCTCAGGAAGGTATTGAGAGCAGAGTGAGATAGGGAAAAATAAGGACCAAAGACAAGGGGTAGTTGTTAGAGAGATCTAGTGGTAAAAAATGCTTTTGCTTGCATCTAGGGTACAAAGGTTTGTGACTGTGAAAGCAAAAGAGCAAGGACATGGGTAGGAGTTGTGGCAAACCACTGATAATGGCATTAGCCAGGACTGGCTGACTAGTACAGTGACAATACCAGAACTGGAAATACATGTGTTCCCAGACGGCAGGTGCTGGTAGTCAGCCACCCTATCACTGTGCCAACACGCCCCTTTCTTGTCTTCTCCCTTACTCTGCGCTGTGTAGCAAAGTCGTGTCTGATCATCCTCAGCTCCTCTTGGCTCAAGGGTGCCCCTGCTTCTCTTCCTTCCCATGGATAAGGGGTGATACCTCCAGCTGTCCTGGGGAGGGATGGCCACCCATCCCCTCCCGTTGCTCAAACAGAGGTTTGCCTCTCTCCCACCAGGTGCAAGTGCTGAGTGGCTGCAGGTGCAGAAGAGGGGCAGGTCAGGGGAACAAAGGAGGAGCAGAACAAGCCACACTGAAGGAAAGGGTCTCAGAGTAGTGGCATCCCTGGACCACTTTCTACTGCATCCTTTCCCCCAGGGGCAGGCCTACATCCCAGGCCTTCCCCTCTCCGTGGTCAGATCAGACTGTCAAGGAAAGGGAGGCTTAATACCTCTTGAACCTTCCCCACAGCCACCAAACCACCACCATTCTATGTTCCTTGGGGGTATCACAGCACTTTGGAACATCTTGACTCAGCAAAAGGCTTGGACCCTGTCACTCTGCAGTACACAATTGCCATGCATGGAGAGACAGGGGAGGGAATGAGTTGAGCCGTCCTCCACCTCCTCACCTAACAACACCACCCATCCCCATCAGCCCATCCGCTGTGTGCACTGTAGAGGCACACTGTGGAGCTAGCGATGGCTCCCCCTTTGTGCCTCACTTCACTTCCACTGCAGCATTGGCTTGAGCAGGTTAGAGCAGGCACGACTTTCCCTGGGGAACACTGAGTTTTCTGTGTTCACTCCCTGTCTCCCACACACATCCTCTCACCTCGTTTTCAGACAGGAGCTGGGATTTTAAACATATTAGGGTTCATACACTGGCATAAGGGTTGGATAGAAACTTTCCAAAAACTTTTCTCCCTTGGAAAAGAGTTCCACTGAAATCAACACTTTCCTACAGGAAAAGGCCAGTCTGGCAAACAGCTGAAATTCTGAAGCAGCTTTCAAAAACCTGAAATGTCTTCAGTTGAAATGTCAGTCTGAAGAAAATATTTTCATGTGAATCAAAATGGCTTGGACTTGAATCAGCACTTTTTTAAAATTTGAAAGTGTAATTTTTTTAACTGATTTTTTTAAACAAAATTGGAATATGTTAATGTTTTGTCCCAGTTTGGCATGAAAGCAAATTCAGGAATCTCAGCATTTTCCACAGGAGTGGGGAGACTTGGCCCTGGCTGCCCACCCACACAGTGGGTAGGTTTGTCATCCTGCCTCTCCTCCAACCCCACCTTTCTGTCATACCTGTCTCACTGAGCCCCCGCTCCTGCTTGGGATGATGATGATGTGCAAAGCCATCAAGGTTGCTCTGTAAAGCAAGAGAGCTGCAGGGCCCCAGCACGTTGGCTTGGAGGGTGCGAGGGGGAGGGCAGCTTCCCCCCCACCCTTTCCTGCAGCCTGTGCAGGAGCCCTAGGAGCAAAGAAAGATTTAACTGAAGCCCTAGATGGAATGACAGAGTGCCTGTCTGGATCCCAAAAGTCACAAGCTGCTGAACATGCTGAATACTGAACATTCATTCCTGCCTCCAGCCAGCCCTAGCAGGGTGTGAAGTGTTGGTAATGATCAACTGCTTTTGATTAGCCTTGAGGAGTATATCCCAGGTCCCCATTATCACTATGCTCTTGGTCTGTCAGATAGTCTCTCACTTTCTTATTCATGCTCTTATTCCAGAAACGAGTTCTCTTCCTCACCAATGATTATTTCTTCACGGACATCAGTGGCACACCCTTCAGGTGAGCAAGGACTCGCATGACACCGATATGGTCTATAAGAAGTCTGCCATCAGGGACAGCAAATCGGTCCCATTTCTTCATAAAACTGGCTATGACTCATGAGTAGAGCAGTGTGAATAACTGACTTCTTTGCTCCTATAGCCATTAAAATAGTATGCGGTCAAATCAAAAGGAATATTATGCTTTATCTGAAGTTCAGAGTCCTAAAGCTATACCTTAGGTGAAGTATGTCGTTTCATTTTATAGAAACGAGACATCTTCAATTTTCAGTTCCACTGAATATGTTTTATGTTCTGGCATATGGCTCTAAACAAAAAATTGTTATAAACTGAAAATTATAAAACATTGCATAAGAAACCAAGCAAACAAATTTTTGTGTTTTTTCCCCAGCTGAAATGGTTTGAAACTGGCACAGGTTTGAGAAATGTTATTGTTAACCTGAACCTACAACGTTGGCCAAAAGAAATGTCACCAAAAATGCCTCATAGCCCTACAGACAGGTTCCTTAGCCTCTTGTGCTGAAATCAGATCTCACTTAATCCTCTTTTGATGATGTTCTTTTCTTGAATAGCTGTGGAGGGAGTTAATGTCTTTAAGGGTTATAACTGTAGGGAACGCAGTGTCATGTTTAGGGATTAGACCTCTCCTTGCTGACAAGCCCTCTGTTTTCCTTCCTGTCTGCAGTCTGGGTGTTGTGCTGTCCAGGGGACACGGGGAGTACATTATGCTGGGGAACACTTCAGTGGAAGAAGGTAGGTTAATCTGAAATGGCCATGCTGTCCTAAGGGACAAGGTAGCTACTCTGAACTTCACTGCTTCACTTCTCCTTCACAGCCTGTATCTGCCTGCCTGCTGCCTAACTGAACGCTCTATGTATTATCTGGTTTCAGGTTTGCATGACCTGCTCCAGCCAGACTTGTTTTTAGCAAATGAATGGTAAGTGGAGGAAATCCTATCAATGACACAGGCCTTTGTCATGAGATTTTGGCAAAGTTCCCAGCAATTTGGCTTGAGTTCAGGGCCCTCTGTGGCCTAGAGAAAAAGCAATGGTGTTCAGGGGCTGCACCTGCAGAGATCTGATTGTCTCCAGGCAATTCAGTTCCACCTCTTCCTTTGGGAGATCCCACCAAGGCCTGGCACAACCCTCTGCTAAGAGACATCTCCTGAAATTTATGCTCAGTCTTCTGTGCTCAGACTTACTTTGTTCCTCCTCATGTTGCTCAGAATTGTGCTACAAAACCTACAGTATGTCAGACCTGTCAGGAAATTTTGTTGCAAGCTTAGCGAGAGATTGAAATGCTTTTTTAAATCCTAGCTTATTTTTGGTTGGCATTCTTCTGAACTGAGCCTAGACCTAGCTTCTAGTGAACATGGAGGTGATTTATGATCCCTCTTTCAATAGCAAGCATAATTTATGGTTTTGCTTTGTTTGGATATGAAATGGGGTGAAGCATGGCACTTTCCATTTATTGCTGTGAGGTTTGGGATTTTCATGAACCCAACATTCAGTTACACCCAGGCACATGAACCCAGCCTGTATCAAAGCCAAAATAACTATATTCAAGAAGCCCTGCAGCCCTTCACACCTCTCATTACACTGTCAAGTTTCATAGGCAGCGCATTTGAGACACAAACAGTGACTGCTCCTTCTTCTACTCCTAACTTGGGGTGTCAGCTTACCACACTTTACATATTCATTTCTTTTAGACTTCTCTCATAAATCACTCCTTTCAGCCCCTTTATGAGTTGTAATTCTCTCTCATAACCCCTTCCTCTCCGTTGTCCTGACAATAAAGTGGTCAAAATTGGAAGCAGGATTAGAAGACTGGTTTCTTTTATAATGCATTTGTAATACATTCTCCCACTTCTCCCCAGACTGTGTCCTGAGGCTCCTGAAGCTCTGTCCCTTTGGGACAGCTTTTGTTGCCACCATATAATACTTTAAGCTCATTCCTTGTCTCACATTTTGGTTTTCTGTCTCTTAGTTTATCTGCTCCCAACCCAGTTTTACTCACATTGCATGCGACCCTCTGCTTTTCAGGTCTCTCCATCACATTGTTATTGTTTATATAGACACAGCTATACATCTTAAACAGCATATAATATGGATAACTGCTGGAAGGTTTTGGGACTGCTATGTTGCATTGTGAGCTTATGCCGGAGAACATAACATCAGCTCTATTAAGCGCAGCACTCAGATAAATTTGTGTTCGGTTTATTGGTAGAGTTTGACTTACAGCCACATTGTTAGATTTTTGAGTGGGCACAGCATGCAGCAGCGGCAAAATCTTTGCAGCACAAGTGCTCTCGCTGAACTTTCGTTTGCAGTTATTACTTTCCAGAAGCATTTGCTTGATGTGGTTTCTCTTTGTCCTTGCGGGCTTCTTCTCCCCTCCCCACCAGGATTTACTGCATCACCGACATTGATCCAGACCACCGGAAGCTCAGCCAGCTGGAGGCTGTGATCCGTTTCCTCACCGGAGAGGAACCTGACCTGGAATGTGAGTGCCAGGCACTAAAAGGGCCCTCCTGGGGTTTTCCTGTACCCATCATGGGGGAGAGGGGACTGTGACAAACTGATTAGTGTCAGAATGAGCTCCTGTGACACCTGCTCACGCAGGCAGGACTGAACTCAAGCCCAGTTTAATTCACATGTGGAAATGAGCTGAGGATCCACTTCCTTGTCTCCATCAGAGGATATTTTTTTCCATTTCAAAGCTGTCACATAACTCGGCCTTAATGAGGATCTCGGCATAGGAAATACTGAAAAGTGAAAGGCTTGAATGAAGCTCGTTGGGGGCTGCACACCATGTTTAAGACAGACTGACCAGCTGGGCTAGAAGTGGTGATGGCAGGAAGAGCCAGGAAAGCTGCTGTGACTAGTGACTACTCTGCTCCCCAGGGCCCCGGTCAGCATTCTCCGAGGTCTGCATGGTGCCATCTAGACAGATGGGTTCTTTCAGAACAAGGATTATTAATTTTGTTTTCCAAACACAATTGGTAATTGATTTGGGGAAAAAGTTGTTACAGACTTATTATCTTTCCTGCTCCCCCTGCTGCTCATCCCTTGCACCAGGTCCCATTCTCCAGGCAATGTGTAGCCACACAAACAGATGATATAGCACTGCTACGGAGTGGGATCTCTGTCAGGGGGGAGAGGTGGGAAGCTGTGCATGGGAACTCCCTCCAGCATTTCAGCTTTAGGATGTCCTTCAGCCCACTTCACTCTCCACAGCTTCAGCTCCCTTAGTTGTGCCAAGTACAAGCTTTTGCATGTAATGCTCCACCTGAGAGGCATAAACTGTTGACATGAGGATGGGAATCTCTTAAAATTAAACCCAAATGTAATCCAATAATTGTTCATCTCTTGCACAGTGTGAGCAGACCCCTGCAGGCTGTCTTTGGAGGAGGCTGAAAAGATGAGATGTATGAGTTGAAGAGGCCGGGGAGGAGGATGAGGAAAGTTTCAGGAGAGCTGACTGTGAGAAACATGCAGATTTGGAAGTGCTGTGGATGAAAAAAGGGATAGGATTTGGATACATCCTAGATATGTGGATTCTGGGAAGGGAAAGATCTGCTGGTGAGCTCTGGTTTTGAGGTCTGAATGACAGCAAGGATGGAGAAATGGATTCTGACAACTGTGACAAAGAAAGAAAGTTGGACGAAAATATTAGGGGAGAGCTGTGACCTCAACCCAGTAAGTGGAGGCAGAAACACTGAAAGGGGCGGGTGGCTCCATACAGAACAGCATTATGATAGCCATCACATTCTCTCAGCATGGAATGAATGCAAGTAGGGCAATACAGAAATGAAGCAAGACAAATAAACACGACCTTAGATTATGCCATTTAGCACATGGCATATCCAAACCTTCCTAAATGCCTCTCAGTCCCAATCCAGGCTGGGCTAGACTGGTAGCCTAAACTGGCTCGAGCATCTGGGAGGAACCAGGACAGGACAGCATTTTGTGAGATTTGTAGGAAGGACAGAGAGGTAACAGAGAAATCAGTGAACACAAGGACAGAGTAGAAGCCATGAAGAAGTCACTAGGGGCTTTGAAGAAGCTTCTTGAGTGGAATGGGGTGTCTGGTGTCCTTCTACATGGCACCTAGAAGAAAGGTCAAAGCAGGGGTTTGAAGCAATGGTTGTGGACAGCCTGTTAAATCAAGGAGAAGGTTGGAATGAAGGCCTGATGAATAACTTAATTTGAAAGCCTCTCCCCCACATTTTCAAACCTAAACCCTTCCACTGAGTTTGCAGGGGAACGATCTTAGATATGACATCTGTTCTGTGCTCTCTGTCATACAGGGTGGTATGTCCTGTTCTTAGCCCTGCAAGGAGAGGCCTCTTTTTGTGACATTGCTTCACCGCTCTGGGCCAGGCAGATGCTCCATAATAAGGAACTCTCCAAGACATCTTAGGGAGGGACCTATCTCTCTCCTGATTCTTGTTCTCTCTTCTTCTTAGGTGATGAGGATTTGGTCCAGGAATTGCTGTTTGATGCAGTGGTCACTGCACCCATGGAGGCTTACTGGACAACACTAGCCCTCAATATGTCCATGTAAGTCTATGAGAAATAAATAGGAGTAAAACACCATTGAAAATGCATCTCCAGATGCTGTGGGCTTATGCAATGCCTCAAACAGTCACGATCCTTGCACAGCATATAAGAAACTTTAGAAATAGCTCAATAACTTTAAAAATAACTCAAAAAGTGTCTCTCAGGAGTGGGCTCCAGCGGGTTGGGCCTTCTCAGGGGAGCCTTTAGTTTGGTGAGTTTTTCTGAATATCACTGGATGACAACAGTGGTTTGGATGTGTCACTGCAAGGGGTGTTCGGCACCACCTCTTTGCAGCACCTAACTCATATGCACTGCATTGGCCTCTGTAGTTGACAGAATTTGGTATCTCAGGGCACCTGAGACCATTTCAGTTTAAAGTTATTATGAGTTATTTCCACATGCATCAGTTATCCCTTTGAATGGCTGCAGCGTGGTTTGGCTTGACTTCCCATATGACTGCAGCAGAAGCTCCATCCCAGGTGGCAAGGAATTTGCTCCCTTACCAGAAGCGAAGAAAAGGGTATTTGATCTTGTCTCTCTTGGTGATGCCTTCAGATTAAGCCTCAGGAAGTGGGTATACAGACTGGCTTCCGTAAAGTTTCCACTTTATTATTTCCAGAGAGGCACCTTTTGCTTGTAGTATCTAATATCATGTTGCACAGATCTACTTTGAGCAGACAACGTGCTACTTACACAGATGTGTGGCCACAGGACTCCTGTCCATGTTTCAGTTATTGGTATCCCTACCTCTAACAGAGCTTGAGCCAGTGGCAGTCATGCTAGGACACCCAATTATCAGCACATCTTTAAACAGCTACATGCACCCCTCACTTTAAGGCCACCACACTGCAGCAGGCTCTCCGCCATGCAGGTGTCCCATCTGTGCCCTTGATTCCTCCAGAAAGACATTGCCTGAATCAATCTACTGCTTCAGGGTCAGTCTGCTAGCCCGCCCATCCCCTGCAGCCCTGAGACAGCTACTCTCTGCAGTCCCTCTCCCTCCCTTCAGCCTCATGCAGGCAGCCTGGAGCAGGGCTAGCAGGAGAAGAGGAGCTTATGGTCTACTTAGAAGAAAATTAAATGAGCAAACTTCAAGAGTGTGAATCTAGGCAGAGGTCTAAGCCTGCCAACTGTTAGCCAGGAACAACCTGTTGCCATTAGCAAGTAGGAGCCAGTGCCACTCCTGTACAAATGGGTTATATTGCAAATGAACTTGGGACCACCTCTCCAGGTGTAGCTTCTAGTTTGAAAGGTCCTCACCCTGAGGCAGGGAGGTGGCTGTTCTTCTAAGAACTGTTTGCTTCTGCTTGTATGTTTCTATTCCACAGTGAGACTGAGGCAGGTGTGGAGATGGCATTTCTGGGCACTCGAGCTGGACTCATGAGGAATGTCCTATATGTGGGCTCTGAGAAAATTTCTAACAGGTAAGTCCCTAAACTGCACTAAGGGTTTCTCTCAGTGACTCTGAAGGGGCAGCATAAAATCACCACCAGCCTTAGAAATGTATTTGGGGAGACAGAAAGAAGCAACACCTTGGCGGTATGGGTGCTGATTTACAGAGTTGGGGTAGTAGGCGTCCTTTGTTGTCTTCTGGTCCTTTTGAGTTTTTCTTAAAATGCTGTCCCAAAGTGCATTCATTTCAGTGAAAACCTTCAGTCACTCCCTGACTTCGGTCAGCTAACAGAGAAAATGTCCACAGTTACTATATATCCCCAGGACCATTTTGCAGTGCAGAGGCTCTGCACTCCAGTGCCCTGGTGACATTCCAGCTTGGCTAGGTTTGACCTTTCAGTCTCAATTCCTCTTCCAGGTTTGTTCTGTTCTGCCTCTTACATTGCCCACATTGCAGTAGTATCCCAGTGCCTTCCAGTGAGGCATTAAGTGATGTGACTGACATCTGTCATATTTGATTCATTCTCTTGTCCTCTCCCTCAAGGCAAAAGTGTGTCTTCAGTGGAGGGTTTTGACATGGAAAGGGTATAGATTGCATTTTTGTTGTGTTTTGAATACGCAGGCAGGTGCACGCTGCTCTAAGAAAGGACAGCTCAGGGGCACATCTGCAGATGGAACAGAAGGGGACAGTGTTGGTGGTGGTCCTTAGTTTCTTGGCAGCTATTTCTCTGTCTCTGAGTTCCCCAAACACGAGTCGTACATTCAGGGCAGAGAGCTCTGCTGGGCCTGAAAGGTGACGCTCTGTCAGCCACACTCTTCATGGTTTTGAGGCAGTCTGGGTAAGTCAGAGTAGTCAGGCTCTGGTGACAAGGGAGAAAATAACGTGTGCTATAGAAGGCTGATATGATGATTCCCTATCCCATACTGCTCATCAGGACCATCGTTCAGTGCTTTTAAACAGCCACAGTCACCGCACTGCAGTGACAGATCCTGCACATCACTCAAGAAGCGCCTTTGGAATTCCCTGAAAGGAAGGAACTGTATAAATGAGTAATTATCATTTGTCAAAATATACAGCAAAAGGAGAGCCTGAAAACAAAGGGGATTTGTCAGGCAAGACATAGGGACCTCCAGGGAAGCCAATGACCTGATTTTCAGAAGGTCTCTCCCGAGCACCCGCTGCCTGTCTTGCCATGCCCTCAGGACCCACCCTCTTGCCTTCGGCAGCACCCATTTCCTCAAGTACTTCATTCCATGCATCTCTAGGAGTTCAGTATTTAGCCACTGCAGCATGACGTTCATTTTTTTGGTTTGTTTTGTTTTGGGTTGGGTTTTTTTTTTTTTTTTTGTAGGAGACCGTCTAATTCCCTTTCCTCACCTGCTCCCCATTCTCCTGCAGTAATTAACAGCCTTCAACAGGCCACAGGCCAGCCTGGCTTCCCTCGCCCGCCCGTTCGTGCCCTCCGTGCCTCACTTCTCAGGCCCGGCCCTGCCCTTTGCCCCTCACGGCGTAACCTGCCAGGCCTCCCGCGGGGCAGGAGGAGGAGGTGGACATCTTCCCTCCCTCCCCAGGCACTAAGCCCCAGAGCCCTCAGGCAGCTGCAGCAGCCTCCGCTCTGCCGCCGGCTGGGCCCTGCCTGCCCGCGGCCTCCCCCCGCCCGCCCTCGGGGCCGCCGGCGGCGCCGCTGAGGGCCTCGGCCGGGGCAACAGCGGCACCTGGCGGGCGGCCGGCGGAGGCGCTGGCCCCGGTGCGGCGGGGAGCGGAGCGGGGCGGGGGCGCAGCCGCCGCCGGGCCCCCCGGCGCTGACGGAAAATGGCGGCAGTTGTGCCGCGGGCGAGCGGGTGGGGTCTGGCAGTCAGCAGCTCGGCCCGGCCTGGCCCGTCCCGTCCCCCGGGGGTCGGCCGCTGACCCGCGCCTGCCGGGGGGTGTGAGGCACAGGTCCGTGCTTCGGTAGCGAGGGAGATCTCACAAACGGCCCCGGAGTCCCCGCGGTGAGGGGTGCTCCGTGAGGACCCTAGCGCTGGCAAGTTTCGGTGCCCCGGGGGTCCCCGGGCTCCCTCTGCCGCAGGGGAAGCCCCAGGTGATGAGGTGCAGGTGATGCGCCCAGCCCCAGGGATCCCACTGCGTTGCCCCGAGCAGGGCTGCCGCACCTCCACACCAAGGCTGTCCTGGGTTTTCTCTCGGCAGGAGATTCCTGACACAGAAGGACAAAGAAAGTGTCTTCACCATGGACCACTTCCCTCTGTGGTACCGCCGGGCAGCCGAGCATCCCCCCGGGAGCTTCATCTACAGCATTGTCTCAGAAGATGATTCAGGTAACCCCAGGCTGAATTCACACCAGAGCTGAGGAGAAGGGAAGAGAAAGCTTTTCACATCTTGCGTCCCATGCCATGCTTGTCCTGATCCCTTTATCACTGCCTCCCATCTAGTGGGAAGTGCTAAGACCTGGCCTCTTGGCCTTATCTTCGCACTGGCATAGAGACAGAGGGGACATGGCCAAGATACTGGACACAGCAGAAAGACAAAGCTACAAGCTGTGGGGAAGGCAGTCAGGGCTGCATAGCATGAGGTTGCAGAGGAGGTGAAGGATACATGGAAATACAGGGCCTGGGAAGACCGAAGGATTTAGAGGATTTAGAGAGGCGGGGGCGTGGGTGATCACAGCGTACTTGTGAGGCTGGAGAACACATGAACCGTGAGATGGGAAAGGTGTCACAGAAGGAATTAGACAGGTAGATGTGACCAGGCCTGGGAGGGAACATCATCAGGAGAACTGGATGAAAGTAGCAGCAAAGACTGATGTGGTGTCATCTTTTTCCATCACTGCTTCCCACGAGAGGAGAGGATGAGTTTGTTATAGAAGATAGTGGTGGAAAAGGGAGGGCTTTTCCATGGCTTGCTCTTGATGAGGGTGTCTCATTGGTCCCTCATCCAATCAT
This sequence comes from Strix uralensis, assembly GCF_047716275.1. Taxonomy (NCBI): domain Eukaryota; kingdom Metazoa; phylum Chordata; class Aves; order Strigiformes; family Strigidae; genus Strix; species Strix uralensis. The sequence goes on along the minus strand of NC_133976.1, from coordinate 73,780,975 downwards.
ACTACTAGACTATGGCACCTCTTGCCCAGCTAAGGAGCTCAAACATGAGAAGTAAGCAAGGAGTGGCTTTTCAGCCTCATGCTTAGGGTGTCTGTTCCTGTGAGTTTGCAGGGCCAGCCAGGACCTCCTCAAAGGCTGGAAGAGAGCAGAAGAGCCTAGAAAGAAACAATCAAAACAAAATACTCATGTGAGACTCCTCCACAGAAGGCAGAAATCCCCTCTGTGCTCCTTCCTGGCCCCTAGCACTCCATCTCTGTCACAGAGCTCAGCACTTTAGCTGTTAAAGCTTTTTGTGGCGCAGTGGTGGGAGGCTGGTGGGTGGGAAAGCAAGTAGCAAAGAAGAGAAAACCAGACTGGGAGGCAAGAGATGAACCAGGATGTAAAGGGAAAGGGATGGAAAGGGAAAATACTTGAAACCTTCCACAAAAGCCTCTCTCTGCCCAGCACTCGTACATCTCACTTCAAAGGCAAGTGTGGAAAGAGGAGGAGGCATGGCAGGAGGGACCTTTTACTGCCCTGCATGCCATGGCATTTGCTCTTTGGAATAGCGCATGGGTTAGAAAACCAGGCAGTGACACCCTGTGGGGCTTCCTAGGGCAGCCATTACCCAGGCCGCAGTAGTCACTCCTGGCTAAACACTGGGGCTGTGGCTTGATATGGCTTTCATAAAAGTCACAGGTAGTTTTGCATGGATAAAGACAGAAGACAAACAGCTGACACTGGTTTTTGTATTATGTGGCTGTTGGTCAGAAAATTCAATCAAGCTAGGACCCCATTCACCTGGAAACCCTACAGGCCCATTGTAAGAAGTAGTACCTGGGCCAGAAGACCTTATGCTCTAAGGGAGATTATTAGTCTCTTTAGAGATGAGTAGCTGGGCTTAGAGGGACTGTGATCCATGAGATCACACACTATGCATGTGAAGAGCCAGGAAATATTACTCGGTGCTTCTGAGACACAGTGCTTCACTGTCAGAGCAGAGTCCAGGCCCTTCATTGACATCTGATGAAGCAGGGGTGCCCCACCTTTTGGCCAGAACAGATCACCCTGATAATTAGATGCTGAAGTTCCCCTTTCCTGCTTTCCACATGATTGAGTACATGCCCACCCTGTGATAAGGGGTTTTCATGGCAGGTGTACTTCTCACCACGTAAGAAGGAAGAGCCCAAAGACTCTGTTGGAGAGGAAACCAGCAGGGAAAGGCTGCAGATTATCAGAATAATTTATCCAGGGCTTCTCCTTCCAGTGTCCAAAAGTCCCAGAGAGAAGAAGACAGCAGGGAAGGATCTGCAAGTCAAGTAGAACTGTTCTTGCAGCCCAGATCTCTCCTGTGTTGGGTGTTTGGGTTTTTTTTGGTTTGTCTTTTTTTTTTTTCCCTAGGGTTGCTAAGTGTTTTTTGCTTATTTGTCCCATCCTAAGGAGAGCAAGAAATCTGGGGTTCACCATAAAGGCAGGTTTAGTCTCAAGTCATGTGAGCATAAGTTGGCTGGGTATTTGTTTCACAAGGGCTTTGCTATTTCTGACATCCCTGAGCAAGTTAATCTGGCTTCAGTCCAAAAAAAGTGAGTGAGAGACTCCAAGCTAAACTGTGGTAGACACAGAATCATGCTCAGGACACACTGGGTACCAACAAGAATGATGAAGGCAGAAATGGAAGGCAGTAATGAATGTTGGAGCTCTTGGGAAGGAAAGAATCCATGACCCATCTGTCTGAGGAAGACATTTCCACACAGCATGCAATGACAGAATCAGTTGCAGGCTAGATCGATCGTGCTGACCTTCAAACTGTCCCCTGGCAGTTCCAAAGGAGGTGCCCCAGCTGAAACTAATCTAATCACTTTAAAAAAGAAATACAGAAATGGAGTTGGTCACATGGACAATTGCAGGCTGAAACAACTGCACTAACAAAGAGAGGGGAGGTGGAGTTCAGTTGCTTAAACCTATCCAGCCATGCTATTTTAAACGCCCTGTGGGAGCTAAGAGATCTGCACAGGGCTGACAGATGTGACATAGGACCTATAGGACGCTTAAAGCAGCAGCTAAAGGATAATTGGGAGACCCTGGGGCATAACAGAGTTTAGGCAGCAAAGTCCCAGAAGACTTTGTTTCTAAAATGGAGTGCACCCTGAAAGTATCTGCAAGGGTTGCATCTGTCTCTCCAGTTTATAGTGCTGGCCTGGCTCGGGTAACAGAGCTAGGTGTAAGCCTGGCCTTTGCTGTGCAAGAGTCAGTGTCAGAATTGCCTGTCCTGCTTCTCCTCTGTCTACAGAGTTTAGCTGGTGCGTGAAGCAGAACAGCTTTCTCGCCTAAGAGAAGCTCTACATGCCCAGAATTGAGGAGACCAGTCCTTTACATTTTATGCTGAGGATACTTCTTTTATCATAGGACGTTATCTAGAAGAAAAAAACCCAAAATAATCATAACCCCTTAGGTTGCTTATATGTCATGAAAGATACAGTGTCTCTTTCAGGGTTGAGACATATGTACACGCTGGCCTGGATGTGGAAGAGTGTGAGCAGGCTGCTCCCACTGCGTTTTACTCCTCTCTGACAGTAAGCTAACCAAGCCTGCTGTATTTGTGTCTTGACAGAGGGAGGTGGCCTACCAAAAGTGGTGACAGTGAGCACGGCTGTGGCTGTGTCTGTGGATGGGAAGATGGGTATTGCTGCAGGTAGGACATTCTGGTTTCTCTTTTTATCTTGAATGAAATGGTTTCATCTTGTATTGAGAGTGGGAGCTGAGAGCTGTTAGCTTGTCATTCAAGGGAAATGACAGGAGCCACAATAGCTTGTGATGTTGAAAACCAGGCTAAACAGAGAATATTAGAACAGGTACTGAATGGCTGATAGGCTTTTGAAAGGGAAACTAACTGACTGTCTGAATGGAAGCTCCCCATCTCCAAGGCTGGTAAATTCATGGATTGAGACTATTTCTCTGGAGCAGGAGCAGGTTGAGAAGTTCCTGAAGCTCTGAACTGTTTGCAAGAGGCACTTCTGGTTTTGGAAGAACGTTCATGCATTGCCATTGTTATCTCAGCTGAAAAATAACTTTTGCTGATGGAATGGGCTTGCTGCTAGATTTCCAACTCAGACATACACATTGGCAAACTTACCTTTGTATCTGAGCTTTAAACCCCTTTTGGCAGACCTTCATTAGTCTACTTTTGGAAAATTTGTAAAGCTCATTATTTCCAACAGAACCCCAACGCTTTTGAAGCTTTACCATTTTCTGCAGCAATTGCTTCAGCCTTTACGGAAATACAGTAAACTCAGAAGTGAAACAGCAGCCATTTAATGAAAGCAACATTAATCAATAATGCTGGCATCATATCCAACTTAAACACTCTGTGTAGGAGTATTGGGGTAAGAGATGATGTAGCTCAGCGGGATTTTGTTTAGACCTGGAAACATTGACTAAGGGAAGAGGTTGACGGAACAGGTAATGGAGTAATTATCACCTGAGACATGCTGAGATGCAAAGCTGCTTGTGAAAGAATGGTTGGTGTTAATGGAGTCCTGTATGGTGGAAGGAATGACTGAGTAGGATATACCAAACAACTTTGTTGTAGGAGTATCCAGTAGAGAGAAGGCCATATAGCAGATACCTTCAGATCAGAGAGTCAGGATTGCTTTTGCCTAGGCTGGGTAGGATACAGTGAATGATCTTCAATATTGCTCATCAGTAAAACTATGGCAGTTTAACTTCATCTGATGAAGCATTCTTTAATTTCCAGGCTTTCAGTAAGTTCCAGCTGAGAGTGGTACTCTTTAAGTATCACCTGGGCAGTGAGAACGTACTTAGAAGCTGGAGGGGTGTTATAAAATAGTACTTTTCACTACTATACCACCATTTCAAGCCCAAAGCCAGAAAATTATTATGAAGTCTATCCTGTGAAATAGAGATAGTTTCAGTAAAATTCATGTTAAGTAGGTGCTTGGGTCATAGAAACTGCTCTCAAAACTGATACTAGCTGGCACTATTATGAGTATACCCAACAGAGAGTGAAATGGCACTGAAACTGTACCAAGGGTCTCTGTGCAGCACTGGAGCATTTTTCTAAGCATGAATTTGGGAGGAGAAAAAACATTTTTTTAAAAAATATTGTTTTTCATGGTTCTTTTCCTTCCCTTTCCTGACCTGTGAGTTACTGCAGAGACACACAGGCAGTTCAGCTGGCATTCAGCATAAATACAAGAAGGAAACTTCTGGGTGGAAGAGCTGAAGCAAGAACAAGTGGCAGGAGGCTCTGCCCCTGACGGAGCCATTTCTTTTCTGTTAGCAGCGCTTTCCACAACCCATGTGGAGATTTCCACCCCCTCATTTATGCTGAATGCTGAATTGACTGTCTGTGTGGACATGCTGTGTAGGGGCAGGATTCTCTGCAGAGGAAAGAGGGTAGAGAAAGCAGCAGAAGATAGGGAAAGAAATCACGTTAGTAACAATAAGGTAAAAATTCTGACATTTGTGGAAATGATACAGAACAAACCAGTATCCTCACTGGTAACCACAGAAGTTGAGACACAGAAATAAATTCTTAATTGCTTTTTTTCCTTAAAGGTACCACAGTCCCTGTCACTAGCACACACGTTAAGTGACCTGACCACAAGCATCTTCTGCTTACTTCCACACAGCTGGGTGTTATTCATTCCCCATTTCTTATGCGTTCATGAAAACTACCCATATTTCATCCAAAGTATGGACTGCATGACAGCACTGGGGGAAATAGATTCTTCCAAAGGGTCCAAAGTCTTTCAGGCCCCCAGCTGTAGCCCCTATGGACTTCAGTGGGAGTGCAAGGGTTTGCCAAGTTATGTCACATGTGCTGGCTTGAGTGTAAGTTTACACCATGTTTTGGGCGTTTTAGGGAGCAAAGAGGTATTATATCTGCATTACCATTTGCTTTGTTTCCAGTAATGAGTATGTTCATCATCCGAATCTTTCATACCAGGAGTAATTAAAAAAAAACAAAACCAAACCAAACCAAAAACACAGGAAATAATTGTGGTCACACTACCTACTGCAATACTTTTTGATCTTGAGGATAGCAGCTTTGAGAGTAAGGAAGTAGGTCTCTCTTCATCTCCCCTCATAGTAATATAATCATCCTGAGTGGCTAGGACCTGATTCTAGGGGACTTCACCCCACAGCAGAGGCTGCAGCACAAATGATGCTGAGCAGTACTGCAATACTATCCTGGGTACAGGGGAGAGGAGAAGGAAGGAGAGTGAGTGGAGACACAGAAAGAGTAAATCAAAGCAGAATGGGATGCAGATTGTCGTTAATGTAACTCTGATGGCATCAGCCCTCAGTGGGATTGATACTGGGTTCATTTAGAGTTAGGATACTACCAGAAGTTTGGTATGCAGCACTGAATCACAGAAAGCCAAATATCTGGGTAGGCTTGTAGTTTCTGGATAAACGCAGTCCCAGTTCTGCAAAAGAGGAACAACAGAGACTTTTTAAGTGCCCCTAAAAGTGCAAGTGGTACAAACTGCCTTGTCATTCTGCCACTGATCGTTACTGTCATTTGTTTGACTTGATGGTGCTTGGGGGGGATTTGTAAGCTCTCTGAAATGTTCACTATGCATGCAGTGAAAAATTAAGCTCTAGGATTTACAGCCATGCCTGTGGGGAGGGAGTATACCCTGTGCCCCCATGGGGAGGATCCCAGTGACAGGGAGCATTGGGCCCCTTTTCTTCTGGCACCTGAATGGCAATCCCCAGCCAAGGCAGAGAAAGGCAAACTGGTAAAATCAAATGTGCAGGAAGACAACACAGGCCTGGATGCTGTCAGGGCATGAGGGAGCAGTCAGCTGGGATTAGAGAGCAGCCAGGCTGGAGGGCTGAGAGCAGAGATGGAGGGGGAGTACAAGGTCTTCCTTCCTCCCATTTCAGTCTGGCTTAGCTCACTAGGGAATCCCAGAATGGGTTTGGAGGGAGTCTGAGGTGCTTCCCTCACTGTTAGAGGTGTTGTTCCACACAAGAACAGGTGGGGAGGTGGCCAAATTCAGAAGGAAAAGTGGTGTCCTCTGCCCTGCCCTACCCTCTCCCTTTTTTACCCACCTCTTCGCTTCCCCTGTGGGCCAAGCCCCTGTACCTGGGGCACGCAAAGGGTTCAGGGTACACACAAGTGTCTCAGAGGACATGGTGGAGCTAAGGCAGGGTCCATTCCTGTGAGCTGAGTTGGTGTGGCCTCTTTGGTGGGAAGCCACACAGGCAAACCTACCCCTGGCTTGGCTATACCTGTTTCTTTGAATTAATAATATCTACCTGCTATATTGTACTTTGGCACTTCAAAGCACTATGCAAACATTAAGTAATGCCTGGATGATTAATTATAATTAATTAGAAGGCAGCCATTCTCCTGGGATGTCAGTCCAGTACTTTTCACGCACACTAACTTTGCTGGCAATGAAAAATAGGGAATTGTGATGGTACTCTCCCCAAGCCAAGTCCTGCCCCAGATAGCACTGTCATCTGCTCCCTCCCATGAGTCAGTAGCCTGGGGCTTTTTGGTCCTCAGGGGGTGCACAGCAGAAATCACGTGTAGTTGCTGACAAAAGCTTTTAGTGATTTAAAGCCTCAGTGAAACTGCTGGAATCTGTGCAGGAGTTTAGCTGTCTCTTTGGGCTGTGTATGATGTCTCTTTCATTGCCTGACCTTCTTGCTGTTCCAAGTTATGTGGTTGTCAGCTGGCTGTCAGTCCCAACAGGGGCGGGTAGGCATTTCTTCCCATTAGGTTCCTTGCCGTGGTTGTCATGTCTCAGGGATGGGAGACAGCCAATACCAACAAACCATGGGGCATGCACAGGCTCTGTGGTGCCCAATAAAACAAATCCAAATGGGCACTTGAGAGATGCATGTTTATTTTATATGATACCTCTCTCCTCTGTTTATATTCAAAGTTACTGTTAGTTCTTATCTGCAGTGATTGGACCACAGTGAAATTGTTATCCCATGATGATGACAGTATATACAGATGTTTTTGGGAAGAGTCCTAGGCAAGCTCAAAGAAAGGTGAGAGAAGAGAAATATTGTCTCTTTTACAGAGGGGGTTTTGGGACACTGAGTTATTAACGCCAGTATTTTCAGAAGAGCTTTGTACTCACAGCAGGAGCAGATTTTCAAAAAGACTTAGATTTTTTTTTGAAAGTATTTGAGATCAATCAGTCTGAAAAATAGATAATGGAAAGTAATTTTGCCATGATACCACTGGTTAAAATGCAACCTCTATCAGCCTGATGGAAGCTCTTCATTTGAAAAGCGATTACAGGCCAGCTTGATGTCTCTCCATCCTCTTCTTTGGTCCCCAATTGTGGCTACCTGCTGTCTGTTACGAGCAAGCAAAGAGGGGAAGTGCAAGTGGCTTTTTCAGCCGTTCTGTTGCTGTGGCATCTTTTCAAACTAATCTACACACAATTCTGTATTCCCACAGTTTTGTTGCTAGGGTGGATAAAACATTTCAACCTCCTCTCTAGAAAGTGACAAGTTGCACCTGTAGAAGCTGCTAAAATGTATGGAAATAAGATACAATAGCATAAGCACCTTTTACATGGGAATAACTGCATTCAAGCTGGAGAATTAAAATTATTTCACTAGACTGGGTTGGAAACCAGCATAATGTTACCCATACAAAACTTGAGAGCAGCTGATCTCTTGAATGTGTTCTGACATATTCAGAAGGAATGCTGCCCCTCTTTTAATGCTGGAGGTTGTGCCAACATTGGCCTGGTGCAGGGGCTTCTGTGAGCTCCCGAGGCATCACCTGTGTGCCTTTATGGAAATCCCGGTCTCCCCTGCATCCAGTGGTGGCACAGGTAGAAAGAACGAAAGCTCAACTCATTTTCAACCCTCACCTGCTACATCTGGTTTCTGCCTGATGCCATTCTGGCAATTCCTGAAGTCCAAGCAGTTTCTCGGGCATCCCTTGGATCAGACAAAATGAGAGATATCTGAAGGGGCCATGCCTTGGCACTCAGTCATAGAAAGTATTAGGGGCACTCAGTAAGGCAGAAATGCTGATGATTTTAGTACTAACAGCAGCCATGCCTTCTCCACCTGTCGGGACATCTGTCTGGAGGCCATTATCAGTCGGTACACATTTGGCTGGCCTAAGGGTTGAGCCAATACCCCACAGGCCAGGATATCAACATTACACAGTGCCGTTGGTGTGCCAAAATCAGTGTTTCTTGCATCCTTCATCCATCCATATGCCTTTCTACTATCCATTGCATTCTACTTTACATACTGAGCCTTGGGGGAGAGACCTGTAAACCAAAAGGCTGCTTTTTGGGGTGTTTCTAGGGCAGACATAAAGCTGTTCTAGGAGCCAGTCAAAAGTGAAGTGGTTGCCTTGTTTTGCACTGGCTCTGATCTTACCACCTCTGCCTTTCCCCAAGGTTTGGTATCAGTGCTAGGGCCGCATGGTTCCCTTTCAGAGCTGGTTATCCTCCAGCCAGGTCAGTGAATAGGCAGAAAGAGCAAGCATCTGCCTGCAAAAGGCCATATAGATGTCTCCATGCATAGACAGTAACTGATGACAAGGTGGTCAATTATGTTTATTTTATCCTCAAAAGAATGCTACAAATAGGTATGTGAGACATCTTGATAGCATTCTGCCTACCCTGGGTGGACATTGCAATTTGCTTTTCTTCCAAGGTGTATCTGCTGTCTGCGTAGGGTGTAAGATCTTCAGCACAGGGATTGTGCTTCCTCCCTCTGTTTGTGGACATTACCTGTTGCCTTGGGCATGAGCCCTTGCCTGAGGGAAAAGTGAAAACAATAGCCAATTCTGTAGAATAAATATTTCCTTGTAGCCTCAGCTGAGTGACAGTGTTTGTATGGTGCAGCACTTACCAGGAAAAAAAACATTAAGTGCATCAGCCCATGTGGGCGTCACTTCACCCAGCACAGAGCCCCCACTGTGGGTGGGTGCCTGTGTCCGGACACTGCCCAGATCCTGCCCTCACCAGCTGTTTCAGGGTATTTTCTCAATGGGACACTATAACAACTTGTGAACAATGGGATTCTCTTGTGGGGTCTGGTCAGGCATCTCTCTAGGATATCCCCAGTCCTGGAGCCTGTTCCAGGCTGGAGCTCCAGCCCAGGAGCCTGTTCTTGCCTGTGCATAGCAGAAATCTTCTAGCCTAAGGTTATCCATCACTGCCGCCTCTGTAGCTCCTCTGATTGCCATGGTTGTCACGCCTGAAGGGAAGAGAGCTCTTGACACTGGCTCAGGAGAGGCCTGCATATAGCTGGATTTTTTAGATTGGCACCCGGCGCCTTTGCCGTGTTCCCTTTGCTTGCAAATTATTTGATATCATTTTAATTCTGAGCTGAATTAGAGCAGTGCGCAGGTTGTCATGGCAACCATTTCCTTGTGCCTTTTGGTCTGACTCATTGCAGACAATTACTCTCGCGCTCCAGGATTCACAGATGTGATAGGAGAAGAATCATGTGCTGGGGTTTCAACTTTTTTCTGCTTTTAATTTCCTTCCCAGCCTTTCTTTTATTAACTCCTACCTAGCTAGCATCAACAGGGAGTCTCTGCCCAGGGCCACATGGACCTGTGGGAGTGCATTGCATGTAGAGTATCTGTAGATGCACAATGTGTGAGGGGATTTGTGCATACATGTGTGTATTTGCATACACGGTTTCTCTGCAGCATGCTGTGTGGCTGTGATACCTGTCTGCATCTGTAGCTAGGGGTGTGCACAGATGCATATACTCACAGAACAATTTGCACTTATTTCTGTCTGTGGTGGGGCTACATACTTTCATGTGTTTTCTGTGTATGCACATAGGTACGTCTATGAGTAATCTGTATGGACATGGAATTGTACCCAGTGTGTAGAGTCTGTCAACATGCACTGAGTATTCAGGGGGACTGACAAACTGCGAGGGTCGTAAATGGGCCAGGACCTTCCATTTAGAGCTGTGTGAAGATCCACAGGCTGCCAAGCAAGTGGCATTAACACCTCTGACCAAGCAAGGTGCAAACCTAAATCTTGTGTGATTGCAAGGCCAGTGCATCACCTCACTGCCATGTGTGTCCTCAACAGCCCACATCTATGCATCTAAAGTACATGGAGGAAAGCAGTATTGTCCATGCAAGGACCATACCCTTAGCGTAATTGATGTCATGACCTGTGTTAGGACCTATAGTTCAGCAGCGGAGCAGAGTCATGTGAGAAGATGCTGAAAGGGATCACAAAAGCAGTCTGTAGATGTAGAAATGAAGGTGGTAAATATTACAGCAGAGGAGGTTGTAGGAAATGTAAGATTGTTTGACTTAAATTCAGACAAGGCACAAGCAGGCAAGTTTTGCAGGGTGAGAACCACAGAATCTTAGCAAACCTGAGGACAGCTCCAGTCTACTCCTAAGATATGTTCCTTTTCCCACCGAACTCAACCTGTTTCCTTCCTGAGTTCCTCTTCTCCTGCCCTACCTATCCACCTAGGGCACAAATGCCCCCATCATAAGGCTATGTAATGGGACTCCTACTGCCAGCTCTTTCCCCTCACAAAACATTTTTCTTCTCTTCCTTTCCTTCACTGGGATACAGAAGCCCCACTCATAGGACCATACAATAATTCTGGTTGGAAGGCACCTCAGGAAGTCTCTAGTCACCCTTTTGCTCAAAGCAGAGTCAACTATGAGGCCAGGCCAGTTTGCTTAAAGCTTTATTACATTAACAGTCCCAGAAATATTTCTTGTTCCTCCCTAATGCTCTTACACGGTGCTCTCACCATCTGTACCATGCAAAGGCTGTACTGATAGACATTCTGTTTTTCTCTCCCTATCCTTGAGCTGTATGAGGACCATCAACAAATCTTCATGGCTAACCAGGGACTGTGGAGGTGCTGAATGCTGGGTGGTTTTCAGTGGGTATAGGCCCAGTGTTGGGTGGTAAAGCACAGAGGGTGTGGGAGGAAAGGAAACAGTGGAAGGTAGGTCCTGTTTCTGCCTACTGGGGAGCTTGGCTGGGAGCCCTTGCCTGGAAGCCCTGGGAAGCACCAGGCTTTCCCAAGGCCACGGGGAGGCAGGGGAGAGATGATGTGTGTGCAGGAGATAGGCAAGGTGTGGACTACACTACTGCCCAGGGCGTGTGGAGGGGTAGTCTGCTGCTGGCTCTCGGCACCGCTTTCACAGGCAGCAGTGCAAAGTCTGGAGTATGGGGAGAGAGCAGTTCAGCTTTCAAGGACAGTGCGGAGCCCACATTTCTGGGAGGAGACAGTAAATGGCAATGGCTGATTCTGTTGTCCTCCATCTGTCTGCCACCACAGGCAACTGCTTAGGCTGCTTAAGCTGGCTCTGCAGAGAGCCTACGTGGGATGGAAAAAGAACCAACAGCAAAGAAAGCTGTGTCTTAGAGGTCAGAAAATGTAGGGATGAAGTGAGGATTGCTTACAAATCAAGCTGAGTTAGACCTTGCAAAGGAGATTAAAAACAAACAGCAAAAGTTTCCTCAGCTATTTGAAAAAAAGAGAATACGAAGTGGGGCTACTTCTGGGCAGTAAGAGTGAAGTCAAGATCAAGGAGTCTATAGTCTGAGCCAAAAACAAAGAGGTCTCTGTGCCCAAGTTATTGATAAGGGCAGCAATATTGTCCTTGGGGAAAGGAACAAGCTGACTGCTGGGAATAAGCAGCTCAGGCTGCTTAGAGCACTCACACTGCTGGGCCTGGGTGCTCTTGGGCCCCAGGAGAGCTGGCATGTGTAAACACAGGCTTATAGCAAGGACTTTTTTTTCAACTCTACCCACAGTGGTGACTCCGTACAGGCTGGAAAAGTGAAAATTCAGCCCTTAGGGTTAAGGAAGGGGGAGAAATAAGTTTGTCAGTCTCAGACCTGTAAGTGTGACCTCTGTAATGTTTGTACCACTTTAGAGGAGATCTTGAAGGGAAGTGTAATTATTACCAAGCGGTTAGGGGAAAAGGGAGTCAGGCAATATGAGTTTATCGACACTAGACCATACCAGGCTAACCCAATAGATTTCTTTCAGATAATTATTTTCCTGGAAAGCAAAAGAATTTTCAAAGGTCTCATCTCTGTATTTCAGTAAAGCACTTGATACAGTGCCACATAAGAAACAATTAGTTAAACTGGAGGAGATCAGGAAAGGCAGAGGAGTTGTGAGGAGCAGGGAGGTAGAAACCAGTCTGGGAAGCTGCAAGATCACCTATCAAAGTCTAGTGAAAGGTTACTTGTAGCACTCCCCCATGGTCAGCCATGTGATTAGTGTTTGCTAACATTAACCTGAGACCCTGACTCAGAGGAAATGTCGTGATGATTCAACACTAGAAGGCATTGCTGGTACAGGGAAGGACCAGAATATCGTAGAGAAAACCTTATTTGACCTTGGCAAGAGTACCAGAGACAGAATGAATTTCAGTAGTATGACAGACAAGGTCATATGCTTGAGAACTAATATTAGAAATCTTCTGTAAGCTGGGAACTCTGTGAGATCTGGCAGAGAGCACAGCAAGCAGGACTAGAGGCAGCCCTTGTCTTCTGGGAACTGTTGGGCCCATTTTGCCAAGTGTCAGCAAAGATCCTCAGTGTAGGCTGTATTGCCCCCTGATGCCCACATAAAATTCAGGGAACCTTTGTCGTATGCCAAGTTCTGTCCTGAGATCCTTGTCGAAAGGCAGCCAGGTAGACTCAGTGGTAAACGTATCCTGAGAAAGCTCAGGAGAAAACTGCTGAGAACTTCTGTATTAGGTGATGGTAGGGTAATGGCGAGTGATAGTGTGATGCAGTTGTGGACGAAGCAACCATTGTCCTAGAATGTACCTGGAGAGGTGTTCCCAGTGGGGATGGGGATGCATTGGTGCTCTTACCCAAAGCCCTCTGAAACTTCTCCTCTAGCTTGGGTTAAAGTTTTGGCCAAAGGAATACAGGCTGAGACAGGTACAGACAGGACAGAAAGATGATGAGAGGAAAGGGAAGCCTGACTTCGTGAGAGGAGTCTGGGAGAATCCAGCTTGTTTAACCACACGCAACCAAGGCTGAAGCAGGTAGGATTGCTGTAATAAATACACCTTGGAGGAAATGTTTCAACTAAAGCACACAGCTCGTATGAAGAGAGTGTAGTATAGATAGGCCATGAAAATATTTAGGGTGGAAAACTAGAAGAGGGCTTCTAGCCATTAGGGTAACACAACTTTAGCCAGAATCTGAGGTAAAAAGACAAATGGGTTTAAGCTGGAGCTTGAAAAGTCTGTAAGAAGGTGGTGGTGCCTTGAATAGAAGGAGATGAGACTCTGCTAGCCTGCAGTCCCATCTCCATCACCAGGGAACAGCTGAAGTCCCTTGTCTTACCATACTACAGCACAATTACCAGCAAGCAAACGAGCCATGGGGCAGTCATTCAGGGCACTTTGCGTTCACCACAGCACTCCCTTTGGGTTCAAGGCTGGACCTTTTTACCATATAATTCACACACTCCATGATTTTAATAACAATTGAATAAAAATATGCTTCTTGATGTAGCTGAAAGTCCCAGCACAGCACCTGGAAGGCCAGAAGTTAGGGTTGACCTAAACCCCTCTCTCAGCCTTTGACAGCATGGTGGTTTCTCTTGATTTGGGTTTTGCAAAGTAAAGAAAAGTGAGCGGAGAAGCCCCTGCTTATGATAACAAGCCTTTAAAAAGCAGATGGGGATGTGGGGGCTGGAGTGTTTTGTGGCAGCTGAGAAGTGACAGCTGAGGAGATCAGAGAAAGGAGAATCTGAAAAGCAGCTGGTCAGAGGCAGTCACTGAAAAGGGGATGATCAGTCACAAGAGAATGAAAATAAGGGGGGAGAGAGAAAGAATAACTGGGGAATCAAAGACATTTATGTCCAGTGGGAGAGATGTGAAAGATAACCATATGAGACCATGAGTGGATGAGAAAGTGGAGACTGCTAGAAGGAAACCATCAGTTTAAATAAAGGGCTAGATTTTTCTCTTGCCAGGAATGGCATAAATCTGGAGATTCTTGTTTAAAATTCAGTGAATTTATACTACTATAAAGTGATTATGAGTAGGATCAGAACCAGTTTCCCATAATGTGACTCCCTCAAAATGACTTGTTAGGGTTTTGCCCTAGCATTTCCATGTGCCTCCATCTTTAAAGTAGGAACAATGTTCACACAGCCTAGCGAGTGTGCTGTGAGACATTGTTCGCTGGGGAGAAGTAAGGAAAGGTGGTATTTATTATTGTATGGCAATAGTCAGGTAGTATCTACAATACAGGGCACAGATTTTGATGGGTGAGGAATACACTTCTGAAAGGAGGAGAAAAAATTGGGAAGACTGCAACAGAAGGTTACAGTGTTGTTTCAGAGGTGAGGAAATGCTTTACAGTGAAAGACTTAATGACATCAATCTGCTTATTTTACCAAAAAGAAGATGGAGAGATTATTTGATTAAAGTACCTTCACAGGCAGACATGCTGGTTACTGAACATTTGGTTTTTAAGTCTAGGGGAGAGAAGCGTAACAAAAACCTGTGAAAGGAAACCTAACAGATTCAAATGAGGTATTAAGCATGAAAGCTAACAGTGAGCATGAATAGTTATTGTAGTAAGGTACCTAGAGAAAAGGGGGTTTTTCATCTCTTGAATGTTTTTGAAATCAAAGGTAGATGCTTTTCTGGAAGATTCGCTGCATGTAAACATTCACTGTTGGACTTTCTACAGAACTCTGTTTTCTGTTTCATAAGCTAAACAGATTGAGCTCTTTAAGCCTTTCACAGCAAGGCATTTTCTGCCACCCTCAAATAATGTTTGTGGTTCTTTTCCACACACTTTCCAAGTAGCATGCAATACGCAGAAGGTCAGACTGGATGATCTAAAGTCCTTTCTGGCCTTTATACTCTCTGAATCTCTGCCTCTGTGAATTCATTAATGTTTGTAAGCTCCCAGAGAGCTGCCAAAGGCAAGCACTATAGAAATGCAAAGCATCGTTGTTACTCTGGATATTTCCCTTGAGCTTTATGCAGAGCTGGTTGAATATATCAGTGTATCATCTGTCCATATATCCTCAAATGAAATACCTGCATTTGTTGCTTGTTCGGTGCCCTTTATGAGTTGATTTTCTGCAGCTGTTCTAACAAACAAGTTTATTTCCAATTTTGGACACAGAAAAAGCAAATGTGAAGGGCCAAATCTCAACTTGGAGCCCGAGCAAAGAGTGGCGTGTTGTTGTCCTGGCCCAGAAGCTCTGTGCAAGGCAGAGTTATTCTTAGCATCATGCTTTGCTTTCTCCTTGGCTCCAGGTGCCCTGCATGTGGCCTCTGCCTGGCTGCAGCACAGTGCCACTGTGGGAAGGAGGGATCTAGTCCCTGTTGGTTGCTTTTCCCCCACCAACTAAAGGGAGAAAATCTGTGAGGATGCTGCCTTGTCCCCATATTTCCAGGGTTGCTACCGATGTGGAGAGCTCCCGAAAATAGCACAGGAAATCATTATTTACTTACACTCCATTCTGTAACCATACTCATCAGGGAATGCTTATTCTTTTGTCTGTATTGCATAGTATTCTCAGAAGGAAGGCTTTTTGGTGCTCAGAAATCCCACGCTAGGACTTGCACTTATCTAATCAGAGGATAGAAGCTGACCCTCTGGCCTGTGCTTCCAATCAGTGCTAGCAAACGCTGTTCAAGCCAGCACAGCAAGCTGCTGCTGAACAAGATACTGAGGAGGAATTCTATTTTGTATATTTTCCCGGTATTATATATACATAATTACATGTTTATATATATGGTGTTATATGTATGCACGAGTAGATATGTGTGCAGGGCAAATACATTTGCCAATATCAAATAATCAAATGATAATCAAATTATAATAATCAAATTGCAGAAAATCACAGCCTACTCCCAGATAATTCATGAATTGAAAAAGCTTAGAGTCATCAGATGAGTGTGCTGGCTTTGCTTTTTTTCTGCTCTACATTTCTGGTATTATACGTACCGCTTAGTATCTGTGTGCGCTCCTCTACCTACATGGCAAAATTAGATTAAACTATGTGTCATAGACACCATACTGTTAAACAATATTGGTGATTCTCCTGCGGCACATACCTTTTCAGCAGAACAGATGCTTCAGCTGTTATCGGATTAAGAGTATCTGGGTTCTGCTCCCAGTTTCTCTCTGAAGATCAAACTGAGTATAAAAGGGTAGCCGAGTAGTGTGAGTATGGTGGCACAAGGGTTTGCTTGTGGTGGAGTTTAACGTCTTTTGTGGTTCCACACGCATCAGAATGAACTTTTTCTCACAGAAAGAGTATGTGATGAATGCTTAGCACTGAAAGTGAAGAAGTGGGGAATTTAAACTTCTGAGCTGTGTGTGATGGGCCTAGCCAGTGAACAGCTGGTGGAGAGACTCTTTTAGCTATAGGGGTAACAGCTTGTGTAGTTGGGAGTGCAACAAGATTAGATAACAATTTCCATTCATTTCAAAATAACCTTGCTCAGGAGGGTCAGGAATCTAGAGATGTAGGAACCCATAGCTCCATATTTGTTACTGTAAGTTTTATTGAACATTATGCTCTAATTAAAAAATAAAAAAAAAAGCAGCTTTTGGAATCAAATTTGACCTGAATATAACTCCATTTGCTTCTGCATTCTTACACTAGGGATTAATTTGGCCCTTTCTACTTTTATGTAATGAGCTGATTGCCACAGTATCTTATCCTTGTTACACAATCGTCCTTGTCTGGTTGTGTCCCTGGCACATTGTGTGTGTGTGTTTCTAGATCTAGGGTCTCACCTTGACTGATGGTGTATTTAGTCCTACAGCTTCACCCTGAGTACAGGTACGTGCTTGCCTAGGACTTGCACTGATACAGTGTATGTATGTGTATATATGCCCATGTTCATTCCAAGTTCAAACACTATGTACAGACAAGCATCCACATATGTGGGAATTCAGGGGCTTTTTTGTTTGTCTGGCTGTATTCCTGCAGTGTTTGCTTTTGCAGGTGGTAGGGGGGAGAAGGAAGGTTACTGTCAGAGATCTCATTTAAACAAGAAGGAGCATAGGAAAATACATTCTTTATTATTCTTCTGTAACAACAAGCCAGAAATATAATATACCTTTAAAAATTTTCTGTCTCATGCCAAAGAAACCTCCATTCAATCATTTAGAAAACCTTGTTGCTCTCCCTCAAACAGTAACGAAAAGAAAAAGAAATTACAAGTGCCGTCTGTTCCCTGCAACAAATGTGCCTGCCTGTACCATGGGTGGGTGTGTGGCGAAGGGGAGAGTTGAGGAGCAGAATGGGTGTTTCTGGTGGTGCTGCCAGCCCCTACGTCAGCCTGGCACATGCCTCCCCCAGAAGACCATTTCCTGAGGGCAGGCAACTGCATGTGGCATTGGTACACCTGCCTGCAGCAAAGGGTGCATTCAGGGGGATTCCCCCCATGCCTAGCCATGCCTGCAGGGAGAATGGGATCCCCTGTTCCCACACACCAGAGGAACCCATTGCCTGGATACACAAGGAGCACTGGGTCTCGTTCTGTATCCAGCATCCCACAGGAGAGCTTTGTTTCTGACCACGCGGAGTACCATGTTCCCCAGAGTGTCTGCCGGCAATGCAGCAGCTCAGTCACACTAGGGCAGCCTGTTTTCCAGATGTGCTAAGGAACAGAGTAAGAGCCTGTTTACAAACAGTGGTATAAAGAGGGCATTTCCCAGTGAACCTTGTTACTCTGCTCTGCATGAAAGAGGACAGGTCCTTGTCCTTCCAAGCACAGTATTTACTTTCCAGTGGGATTTCCCATAGCAGCCAGCCTTCATGTTTCTTAGGAACTCTCTTTTCTCCCCTTTCCTGGGTGGGTTTCTAAACATAGCAGTCCCTTCTCTAGGAATGAGATGAATCCAGACTTTCTGCCTTATAAATGAAAACAAAAAAGAAAGGATGGGCAAGGTCATCATCAGCCCCACAACACAAGATATAGAAAATATTATTAGCAACAAAGAAAAATTGGTCAGGGCAGGAGGAGATCTCAGGGAAAGTGCAGGGAAAGGAGGATTTCCCCCCCTCAACCCCTGTGTTGTCCCCTGCCTCCATCCCATTCTTTTTACCTCTAGTCTATCCCCTTGAAAACAATCTCTCTCTCTCTCTCTGTCTCTCTCTCTCACTCACTCACACACATACACACACACATATATAGATCCCATTTGTTTTGTGCAATGTTTCACCATTATTTGATGCAAGTAAAATATAGATCTATAAATATACCGCTCTGACTCAAGTCCCATTTCAAGTATGATTGCGGAGTCCAGTATGGTAAAGGGAGAAGTTCCCCTGAGAGGGAGGTTAGGGAAAGGTTTGGATCCAGCAGGCAGAGTGTAGTCCTGGCTTGCTGGGAATGTGGAGCAGCAGTAACACGCATACGGAGTCTGCAGTGCACCAGTTCTGCCCTTCAGAGAGGGCTATGGTTGCAGCAGATGGGATGGTTGGAGCGGCTATACAGTGCATGGGGGAAGAGTCCTTCCTCCTCACATCTTGCCAGCCCCCCTCCTCCTCTTCCCCACAAGCAGTGTGCTGCGAGTGGGGGTACAATGTGTGCGCACACGTGGGTGGACTGCTTCTCCCAGTCTTTCTTCCAGAGCAGCCTGATCTTCTGCTTTCTGAGGAACATCCTCCCGTGTCCTATGCATCCCTGTGTCAAAGGGAAGTCATGATAAAACAGTCCAGAGTATCCTGTCTCTTTGCCTCTGGTGGCCCTGGGTAGGCCAGGAGGGATTCTGCCACTCCATGCTTTGATGAAAGACTTGGCATTGTGTGCCCATGGGTCAGTACAACCACCTGTCTGGGACCAGAATGGTCTGAGGAGCCGGTGTGCATCACTTCCACAGGGATCCAGCAGCAGCAGCGAGCAGGAGGGCTGTGAGATGTCCGAAGGCATCAGGAACCAGCTGGAGAAGGGGGAAGAGGTGATGTGCCCTGGCAGGGTCCACCTGCAGTGCGTGCTGGGCTCTGAACACAGGTTGCTAGCAAAATACCCTGCAAAGCTGGGCTGACTGCCAGCTTGTTTCCTGATGGCAGGGATCACACCATCCACAGGCACTGCGGATGCACGACCTCCGGTGTCATCTTCCTCGCCCAGGAATACCCACTGTGACGGGTTAGAGCAGGTTACCATGGCAATGTGCGCTCTCCCCTGGAGACAGCATTTTATCCCACTTCCAGTGATACAAAATGAGTCCTTATGTTTGAGTTCCTTTCTTTTTTTTCCCCCTCTTCTTTTTTTTTTTTTTTTTTTTTTTTCCTGTCAGGTCAGAAAGAGCTAAAACTAATAGGAGGCACTGCAGTCTGAGGGCTTTAAAATCTGGTTGGGGGAAGTCACCTTGTGTGACAGTGGCAGTGTGCGCAGCTGTGCGTGCAGGCACACTTGTGCAGCTGTGGGTGGCAGTGAACATAGCAGTGATGGTGAGGGGAACGTATGTGGGCCACGCTGCCTACTGTGCTGGACCCTTCCTGGGCTCTCCCACCTGTGCCATACTGTGGTCCAGGCTTCAGCTTTCACCTCAAGACCCTCCAGAATTGTGCCCCCTCTCTTCAGTCACCCAGCTGCGTAACCCAACTCCATACACCATGCTTGCCCCTCTGCCAGCCATGCCAGCTCTTGGGATGTGTGTTGTCTTCTCCTGCCACCTTCCCCTAGGCTCACACTACTCCTCAGCATGGCTTACACTACCAAGGCTAATAAGCCACCTCCCTCCTCTAGTCTTTCCTGATGACCCACTTCTGCTCTGCAAATCAAACATTTCCAAATGGAGGCTTCATATCCTTACCCTCTCCATTTATCATAGAAAACATAAAGTAGATAACAAGAATACATCTTACTTTTTCATGCTGTGTACTTATTTCCACAGACTCATGCTGTAACCTTAATAACTTTGCCTCTCTCCATCCCCTCCTGCCCATTTCCACTGACTCTGCACTATGGCTGAGATGTTTTTTTTAACTCCTCAGTGGCAGGGTGCATGTATTTTGTCTGAAGCAGAAGGTGCTATGCACTGTTATGATGAGAGTAAGATAAAGCTGCTGGCTGTATTCATGGCTGCATGCAGAGGGCAGATCAGCATGGGCATGTGTGTCTCTGCATGCGCAAGTAGGGTGCCTGGATGTCTGGAGCTGGGACTGTCTGTGTGTGTTAGGATCCAAATGAGTCAGTGTGGATGTGTACAGGAGGACGGCTCTGTATCTGTAGCAGATGATGTGTATGTCAGGTCACAGATTTGGACTTCACCAGTAGCAAAAAGAGGGACACTGTGCTCCCTGGCAGTTTGTTAGAGTGATACAGGTATCTTTCCACCTTTAAAAGTGAGAAGGGAAATCTCCCCCTGACTGTTGTAATCCCCTAAGGACCTTCCCTACCTTCTGAAGTCCTCTTGGCAGCACTGACTTGTAGGGTGGTCAGTGACTTACTGTCACACAACAGCAGTGACCCTAACAGTGAGGCATAGACACTTCTGGTGTCCTGCTCCTCACACAAGCTTTCACAGAGCTGTGCTCTCTGTTTGCAGAGAGCTCTTGAGAGGATACAGGATGACTCAGGACAGAAGCTGAGAGGATGACACAGGTTCCCAGAAGGTGCCAGCTGCCTCCACAGCAGGCATGCGAGGGAAGCCCTGTGCAAGGGCATGAGGCACAGCAAGCACTCGAGGTCTGACTCTACTTTATTTGTCTGGGAGGGCCCAAGGGTGAAAGGGCACAAAAATGGACCTGGGGCAGAGGAACAGGAAATTGAGCCAGGTGCCCTGACCCCCCCGAAGCATGTTGCACTACTTGGGTGAGTGGAGCAATAGCACAGTCTGTCTGTCTGTCTGTCTGTCTGTCTGAGAAGATGTATTTTGGGAGGACCCCATGCTTGACTGCTCTCAGGTACCTTTGTTCATTGCTGTCCCTTCCTTCCTAGAAGAGTTTCATGCCACAGAAGAGATTTGTTTTTGCTCTTCATGTTCACCTTCTGTGTCACCCATGAGTGGCTGCCTCTTCTTCAGCTCCCGGTGGTACTTGGCCATGAGGGAGGCATAGATGCACCCATAAGCAGCTGCCACCACCATCATGATGCAAACAATGCCGCAAACCACCCCTGCAATGATCACAGTGCCAATAGCCCTGCGCACGCTCACAGGCCTGTATCGCTGTTTCTGAGGGCATCCCACACTGGGCTCCACTTCTGTTTCTGGGCCCGATTTAGATTTGGAAGGAGTTGGGCTTCCTTTAGTGCAGGGTGGGCCAGTATTGTCCAGCACTGTAGAGCTGTTCTCATCATCTAGCTGGGAGCAGTAGTTAAACATTTCCATGGGCACCATTCGCATATCCTTCCCTTTCAGCTCCTTGGGCAGGGTGCATGCCAGCTGGTCGATTTTCCCACCTGTCCCAATAGAGATAATAGGAATGAACCACAGCTTCATCCTCATACAGCGAGCTAGATCCTTAAGTGGAGTAAGTTCCTATGACTCTATTCATACCTGCTAAGGATTTGCCCTACAGAAGTCAAGCATAGCAGCATTATGGTTATCAAATGGGGAACTGGTTATAGTAGTGAGGCTACAAAATTCAGTCCCTCATGTGTGAATGCATTACTGAGTAGAGAGAGTATTCAAAGAGCTTCTCCTGTCCCCAGAAGGCAGCCATGATCTAGTGCAGGATGTTTCTAGAATTCAAGGGTGACACTGAAGTCAGGAGGTGTTGCAGACCCCCAAGACTGCCAGATCCTCAGTGATTGTCAAAGGTGGAGGGAGGAAGGAATGGCTGCCCCTCCATCCACTGGTCAGAAAGAGCACACATAGTACCCTTCAAAATGATTGTTTTGCTTAATTTGGAGACATTTTACATGCCTCCACAGCTGGAACAGCTTCAACCATGGCAGCTCGCTGGGATGCTTTTGCCTAGGTTGGATTTGACAGTAGAGCTCATGGTGCATGATATCTTTCAGGCCAAGACATGAAAGCCCTCTGAAACCATCTATTAAGTCAGCCTCATACTGTGTAGTGAGTTATGTAAGTGTCGGTAGAACCATTTTAGAAAAGGAGAAATTAAAGCAAAAAGATAGGACCAGGCTGTATCTTCTCAAAATAACAACAGACACACAGTCCCATCTTCTAACAACTAATCCCTCCCCGCTCTGTGAAAATAGTGACAGATGTTGAAACAAATGCTTGAGCGAGTTTGGGCAATTTCTTTGGAAGGGGGGAAAAAAAGGCAAAATTAACTCCATGTGCTTTCCATCAACTCTGTGATATGAGAGTCAAGAAAGAAAACAAATGAAAAAAAAAATAAAAAGAGAGGAAAGCGGCTCTCATATGCTTGTTTGATTCTGCTCACACAAATGCATATTTCAGACTGCAGTGTAGCCATAGGCATAGATAATCTCTTTGCAGCATGACTGTGATCAGCAGGGATGTCACAGCTGACTGTTGCTATCCACATGATTTGAAACCCTTTCCTACTCATTGGCTCCAGTGACAGAAGGTCAGGCCTTCAGTCGTCATTCCTGTAAAATGTGCCATCTTTCCTGAAAGCATGCCATCCCATTGGCATTCCTGCTGAGTGATACGTACCTTTCCAGCCTTCTGTATTTCGAGGAAAAGCTGGAAATACAAACTGGTCAAAAACTGTTTCATTTGAAATGATGATTTTATAGCCAGTCTGACTTGGGGCCTGGCTTGTTAATTTGAGCTTTAGTTTGGGTTTGCCAATATTAGTTGCAGTATTTTCCTAAGTGGCACTGTTTTCTATGGTTCTTTTGCTGAAAGCAAACCTGATGCTTTACAGCCAAATCTGGCTTTTAGTTCTCCCGGCCTGAGAAAGAGAATGGGATGGTTATTTTCAAGTGTGAAAAGCATTTCTTCACTTTAGACAGAAAGGGTAAGGGGAACTTATAATCCTAAAATTTTGTTGCTATTTGAGGAAAGTTCTTTCCCAAGAAAAAAAAAAGTAATCTTTCAGATTAGAAACAAAGCAAGGAAATAGATGATCTGGGGCTGCAGGGGACTTCTCAGCCTGGCAGTGTTGCTCTATGAAGGTGCAGTGGCACGAAACTGTCTCTTAGCATTGTAGCACAGTCCTCATGCTCCTTGGCTAAGAACTGGCATTCAGGTCAGCCTGACCTGCCAGATGTATCTGCTCGTGTTTCTTCCCTGCTTGCCTTTGCCTTTACATAGAAGACCAGCACTTCTGCACTTGGCTCCCGCTGCGCAAGCACCTACCTCTGTAGGAGAACCACTCCATCCAGTGCTTGAAGTCTCGGAGGTTGCAGTCGCATTCCCAGGGATTATCCCCAACTTGGAGTTGCTGCAGGCTAGTTAGTGGTTCAAAGGTCACCCTGTCCAGGCTCTGCAGGCGATTGGACCTGAGAGAGAGGGAGCGAAGAGCAGGCAGGTCGTCAAAGATGCCCGAGGGTATCTGGGCCAGGCCGTTGATGGAGAGATCCAGCTGGCGCAGCAGGGCCGTGTGTTGTAGCAGGTCCTTGTCCAAGGCCCGGATGCTGTTGTTCCTCAGCTGGAGCTCCGTGAGGTTCCCCAGGTCACTGAAGATATTCTGAGGGAGCTGGTCCAAGAAGTTGTTGGATAGATCCAGCCTCTGTAGGGCAGAGAGGTTGGAAAACACTGCTCCCGGCAAGATGCTGAGCTTGTTGTTGAGAAAGAGGAAGGTCCTGGTGTTTGTGGGAATGTCTGAGGGGATGGAAGAGAGGCCCAAGCCACTACAGTCCACTTCCAGGTTGCCACTATTACACTTGCAGGAGGAAGGACAAGCAAAGAAGGACTCGGCAGCACATAGCGACAGCCAACAGCCAAGCACTGGTAGATGAAAAGCAGGGGAGACAGAGTGCATGTATTAGAGCAGTGCTTTCCCATCCTCACCCATCGCTGCCTTGAGCACAGCTATGGCTACAATATGGCCCTCACAGCGGGACTCTTCGCCGCAATGCCCCGCAGTGTAATGAGCTTCCTCACAGCTACATCTTTTTACTGCTGGTCTGCACCCTGACAGCATGACTTTCCTCTTACTCTTTTTTTTCATGAGCAAGAAAATAAATATCCTTCCAGTTTCACAAGGAAGTTAGAACAGTGCATCCCAGAGGACTTTGCTGCCAGGTACTAGCGCACTGGAACCTGTCAGAGGAGAGTGAAGCAGAGAGTGATGGGAGGTGTCACCTCTGATAAAGGACAGCTCTTTCTAAACAGAGTGGAGAGAGGAGGGACTGGTATATATTTAAGAAGCTCTATTTTTTCAGAAATAGACACGTTAAGAAAAATAAAACCAAAACAACCTACATCTCAGTTGTGCTCCTGCAGTTTGAATCCTAATCTTTGTGATAGATCAGACTCAGGTCTAAGTTAACCTCTAAATCAGGGTATCATTTGCTTTCCATATCCACAGTGTGTTGCGTGGGCCTTGTGACAAGAGACTTTTTTATGAATTACATTACATTACATTACAAAGGGATGACCAAGAAAGCTGTTAAAAAGTAACAAGGAAGCCCTAAACCACTGGACATCTGGTACTTGCCATTGCTCTCCAAATAGTTTCTGAATCCCACAGCAACAGCCCCACAAGTATCTCCTCTGACCAAAATTGCCTATAGCAATGGAGATGAAGAAGAAAATAGCAGGTTGGTAGTTGAAGAAGGGGATATTAGGAAAAGGGTTAGCACACACCCTTTTTCTCCTGCAGTGTCTCAAAGGTAAAGTTGGACAATCCACAAAACAGCATTTTTTAGAGCTGTTGTGGGATCACCATTCCAGACATGGGTCCAGAGCCTGTGAATGGTGTCATGCACTAGTTATCAAGCCTCCCCGAGAGCCAGTGGCTTTTACAACTCTCATTTCTGTGACAAAGAAGCATCAGCAACAGGAAAGCAAGCTTTGTGCCTCCTGTCATTAGAGGAGTGGGAGTTATGTTTAAGCAGACTATGTAAAACATTTGCATCCTTCATCTTCATTCCTTTTGTGGAATTGAGATTAGTTTCTTCAATGTGGGAAGCAAATTCAGTTCCCTCGCTATTTTTTAAGGTGACGAGTTTGAGCATTTGACTAAAACTGAAGCAGGTTTTTCTGTACGTCATGCCCTGTCCTCTCCTTTTCTCTTTTATTCAGAGAAAGCAGTCACTTGGGGTTGGTAGCGTCTTTTTAGGGGTGAATGGTAGCTAAAGTGGATGCATTTATTGTCTCACCATTCTTTTCTGGACTGGAAAACAGATTCTTCTGTCCTGATTTTTTCCAAAGAACCAACAAGCAGGTGTTTTGTTTCTTAACCCCAAAGGAATTATGAAAGGACTGCCACAGGAGAGGGAGCTGGTAGAGACTGATGCTCTGGAGAAGGTTTGCCTGGAAAAGCTCTGCAGTCAGACATGCTCTTCCTCTCTTCCCTCATGCTACTGTCTCTAGAGTTTAGTCTGACCCCTAGCCCATTTTTTTTGTATCGACTTGTCTTCTGTCAGAGATGCTGCCTTCATACTTAAACCCTGTCATCCTGCATAAGGCCTTTTTGTGTTCCCAGTGATCCTTGTGAGAGTTGGCAGACTTGTGAACTGGTAGCCTAAGTAGAACTACACTGTTTGGATCCTAAACTATATGACTTCATTAAGGACCAAGGAATGTGTTCAGAGAGAGTGTCTCAGCTCTTTTATTTCATCCATCTTTCACAATTTCTTCAAGAATTTTTTTCTGTCCTACAGCTGAGATCTCAGGTGTACATCAGCCCAGGCTGTGCCAATCTGTGTGCTCTTTTAGTGATAATTATGGATCTTTATGGTGAAATACAAGAGAGATCTTTACCCTAAGCACCTCTATGCTTTCTTGTCATGCAAAGACTGGGGTCAACAGCAGAGATTCCCATGAAAGCAGATCATAGCCAGTGGACTGGCACAGTGCAGGTACTGTCTTTCTGTCTGATATTTAATTCCATTCAGAATACATCGCACTCTTGTTGTAGGGAGAGAATTAAAAGAATGGGAGCTAGAGTGGGGAAGGGATAGAGCCCGTCTTGGATGCTTAACAAAAGTACAGTATTAATAATAGATTGACAGCTGTGATGATGAGATAACACTTAGCTGCTTTGTACACCAAGAAAGGCAAGAGCAGACCATGTGTAATGCTATACAGGTGGCATTCTGTTCAGGGCTTATCTCTCAAAATGCCTACCCACCACCAGCCTCAACTGGGTGGCTGTGGGTTTTCACCAGTAGTATGTGTGCTGACGGTGGCTGGTAGGAAAAAAGTCTCAGGCAGCTGGCTGTGGTTATGTTCAGGAACTGGATTTATGCCAAGTTTCTGCAGCCATATAGGATGTGCCAAAAATGTCTGTTGTTACCCATATATTGCTTTGTGCTCTTGGAAATATTTTACTAAAATCATGGAGGGGAGAAGGTCTGATTTCATTTTCAGTCCCTGCGCGAGGTGCCTCCACTAGGATGTGAGCTGAGACCAAGGAATTCATCGCACTGGTTAGGATACAGCTCTGTGGGGAAGAGAGGCAGGGAAGCAATAGACAGAACTTGAAGCTGTTTTCCAGCCCTGCAGAAGGATGAGTAGTATGTGTTTTTGTGTTAGGGGAAGATGAAGTTACTTTGTGGGGTGTTTGGTGACTCTAGCAGGTGACAGAAAGCTGATCCAGGTATATCAGATTAAGTCAAGACTCAGTAACATTCATTATAAATAATTTATACAGCAGTCAAGTCTGTAAGGATGGATTACAAAGAGGCCTGTTTTCTGGAGAAGGAAATAATTCCCCCAGCTTCTTACAGTGGCAGCCCCAAATTTGGTCAGGGGGGCAGGAACAAGGGAAACCACAGACCTACTCAGTGCCTGGGCATGCAGTAGTGATGGACACTCTTCTCCCTTTCCTCTGCTGCGGTCCCCAGATGCTTCTCTGAAGTGCAGGTACATTCCCTGAAGCCCCACATTGCCCTAGCAGTCTCTGAGCTGCACTCAGGGATACTGTAGCGGATGCCCTGGTCCACTGGGAAGATGCACAGGCTGAACTTTTACAATTTAATTTAGAAGAGATTTTCTTTATTTACTCCTTGATTTTCACTACATGTGGCAGTGCCCAGTAGGAGAACTCTGCATTCACATCCTGCATTCCCTTCTAAAATCTGTCATGACTTCTGCTGTGGAGAGCTGGGAGCCTTGCTCAGCAGCCTATGTATAAACCCCTACCACAGAGAGGAGTCTGCATCTTATGGAATGTCAATCTGAGAAATGTTTGGGGTAGATCTTTGTGTGGTGGTATCTGTCTCACTGTTTCTCACCTGCCAGGCCCACTGGAATTCAGAAGCAATCATCACTTGCTGTCCCACTTAAAGCCCATCTTCAGCTTTAGAGTCTCGCTCTCCCTCCCAGCTAGCCTGGCCTCTAAAGGAATCAGGAATTAGTTCAAACATCTCCATTCTTAGCTGTCCCTCTCCCCTATTCTTAACCCTGATGTGACCTATTTTCTTTCCGCTCCCTTGACAAACAGGATCATTGTACTTAGCACCTGAGTAGGCATTACTTACGACAAGCCTCTTGCCACCTCATGAGGAACCTGCTCCTCCATCGGTGACCAGCAGTTGTAGGCAGCATTGTTGTCTTCTCCAGCGTGTCTTCACATCCACCAGCCAGCCTGGCACACGGCCCCAAAGGGAGGAGGAATGACCTTGTAGCCTGCCTGCCCAGTCCTGGAGGGGAAGAGCAGAGCAGAGAGGGTGAGATTCAGTTCCCTGGGTGCAGCATGCGGGGCTGGGCTCAGTGTTTTCCTTTCCCCTCCCCAACTAGAGTTTTGCCTTTGAAGCATAAGGTCCGTTTTAAGGAGAGATGGTGGATGTTTCAGGAGGTGCAGCATGACAAAGGCGCAATGTTAATTCACTTTGAACCTTGCAGTGCAGAAATAAGTCCTGATTCACCTAAGTGCTGAAGAGACAAGCCTGTGCTTGAATAGCCTGCTATGGTAGCTACATTAGCCTCATGCTCAAGGTTAACCTGATGAATTGCTGAGGTGACCCTGCCACGGTAGCAGACTCCAGCTCATTCCCTCTCGCCTCCATGCAGGCTGGTACCACCTGTGCATCCTTTCCCTGACGCATGGCTCAGGCTCACTGAGGTCTGGGCACCAGCGGCTGCCAAGCCACTTCTGCCTGCCCCGTATTCCCTGCCAGCACTTCCTTTCTGTTTTAAGGTAAAATGGATGTGGTGGCTAGAGCGGGGCTGAGCAGAGCACAGCTTCAGCCTGGGTATTTCACACTGCAGCAACTGCAGGAGCTGAAGAGCAAGTGAGCCTCAGAGGAGAAGGGAGGACCTGGGGCGGGGGAGACTGAGTGGGAGTGTTGAAAAGAGAGGAATTACATCTTAATTAGAAGAAGGAAAAATGCTCAGTCTAATTAGAAACGCAAAGACCATAAACTCTCCCCTGACAATAAGGGACTGACAACAGGTTCCAACTTCCCTCCTGCTTCCCTTTTGGATACAGTCAAGCAGGAAAAGGGGAGACACCACGGACCCTCCTGTCCCCCTGCTTGCTCTCTGACGTGCCACCCACAGTTGCAACAGCAGTTAGATGGACACATTTCAACCAGGGTACAGGAATAAACCATCCTCCATCCCCTCTGATGGGCTCTGACAACATCCACAGCCGTTATTTTAGCTGGGCACTGCACTCCCACCGGGACACTCTCCCCACACACGTGCCAGCTGCTTCCCCTCCCCCAGGCTCCCATGACTGATTTATTTTATATTGGAATGTGAACCACCAGGAAATATTTAAATTAGCATCTCGATGAGCAAGATGAGCAGGTTCAGTGCCTAGACTAGTGCATTTTGCAAGGCTATTTAGATCATTTACCCAAATGCCAATGCACCAAATAGATTAACACCTCTCACAGCACCAAAACCAATCCAACCTTCACCCGCTGCAGCCCCCCACTCCCCAAACCGAGCTGGAGCCCTTTCACTGCAGTCCCCACTGAAGGAGAAGCTGCAACAAATAGCTGTCCCCATTTGGTGCTTGCACCCACCCTGGCCAAGGAGGAGACTTTCAGCCTTCCCCATATCAGTGTCTCCATCCTAAATGCCACCCCTGAAGTCTCCTGTCCCCAGCTGTTGGTATCGACAAGGAGGATGAAAAGCCGCAAACACTTACCTGGAGGGGCTCTGCCCGCAGCCACTTCCACCTGACTCCCCGGGCACTGCCCAGTTACAGCCTCTTCCTTTCCTCTCCCTCCTTGACTTTCACTCCCCAGCAGCAGGCTTTCCGTGTGCTCTATTTAACTCCCTACAGCACAGGAATAAACGGCAGAATTAAGCTGACAGCCACAGAGCCTTATCTGCCTGCTGGATAGCGGGAGTCGATCAGCTCCAAATCCCATTGCTGAACGATCGCATCCTTGCTCTCGGCATCAGGGGCTGCCTGCCACGCTCTGTCTTTCCCTCTTCCCCACCTTCACTCCATCTAACTTTGTCAGGGTTATAGATAGCTCTGTTCCTTGTGCTCTTGCCTTTTGGCTCTGTTTTGTAACACCCCATCTGTATCAGCTGGCTCGGCTCCAATCAGGGGGGCTAAGCTTTTAAAAAAACAAAACAACAGCTTCCTTGGGTGCTTCGTGACACGGCTTCCCTCTGCAGTCTCCCCTGAGCCCAGGCTCCTGCTCAGGCCATGGGCTGGTGTCTCCCCCACCCTGCTCGCTGCTCTGCGCAGTTCAGCCATGCCATCCCCAGGCGACAGTGGGGGGCTGAGAGCAGGGCCAGCATACCCAGGCAATCACCCCAGGTGATGGGGTCAGGGTTTCTACCCCTAGCTCCTTCTTCTCTGGCAGGGCAAGTCCAGCTCTTGCACTCATTTCTGGTACCTCATGGGCACCTCTTTCTCTCAGGCAGCACCAAGGCTCAAGCACAGAGTGCAGGGTGGGAGGAGCAGCCGTGTATAAATAAGCTCTTTCCCTATGTTTAGAATTTATTACAGTGCATAGTGATTAACACCTGTTCCGGCTTTAACGCTGTCTCCTGCGCTGCAACACGCACAAAGATGGAGGCGCCTTGATAAACCCAAGATTATTTTAAAAGCATGTCACATAAACACAACACTCCCCGCCCCATAGATAGCAGCCACCCTTTGTGCACTCATACACATTTCTAAGACTTAAAAGCAGCTATCTTCATGTACGTATGCAGATATAGTCACCAATCTAGTTTACATTTACAAATGTCTGCATAGAGTTGGGCTTGCACATGTACCAGGGACTCTTCTGTGACCCATATTTATCAACATCCATGTCTTGCACAAAGCTGCCTGCTTCTCCAAGCATAGCATATGCTCAGGTGGCAGAGCGGTAGATTTGGAATAGGTTCCTGACTGCTGAAGTGCAATGGGCAATGAGCTTCTGCATTTATACCTTGTATAGTAGTATGTTTGTGGAGAAATTTTAATTCCAAGGATCCAGAAAAATCCCATTTCTCGCACATATCTATTGCCCATAAGCACGTTAGACCCTTAGTGATTAATATTCTGCAGCCAGGAGAGAACAAGGAGACAGAGAGGGTTTTTGAGAATTTCTTTTTTAAAGGTTTTCTCTGACTTGTCTTGAATATTGACTTAATTAGCTGTTTTACTGTGGCCCGAGAGATGCCTTCTGCTCTGCAGAGCATCAGGCCAGCTGCGCTCACTGCCAACACAGCACTGGGAACCCTGTAGTCCTGGGGCAACTAGCACCTGCCCACACCTCAAGGCTCTCCAGAGCATCACCAAACCTGTCTGGCTGCTTTCAGCCTGACAGCCAGGGACTTTTCCAGCAGCAAGGACTCTGCCAGACCTAGGAATGCCCCCCATACGCCCCCAGCCCAAGAGGAGAGGCACCGTGCCATTCATTGAGAACTAGCATGGCATTGCCTGGGTTTGGGGGCCCAAGGCTGATCTGCATTGCTGGAGGTTGGAATGCTCTGAAGTCATCCAAGGTCTCCACAAACCAGCCATTCGTCTTTCTTCTAGGCTTACTAGATGGTTCCTTCTCCCTGGAGCAACATGTCAGCCAAATACCCTGTGATCCATGGGACACGGTGTCCAGAGCTTTATTCCACGTGCTTGGAGTTGAATCTCTTTTCCAGATTCTGGAGAAATTAACAGAGTAGCCTGTGGGGCTGGTGATGGCCTTTTCTTCTTGCCGTTTGATATAGGACAGTAAAAGACAACTTCTTTAGTTTCAGCTCAGAGCAACAGAATGAAATCATCCATTTCTGGCCCATGGGCTCCAGTGGCCAAAAATACACTGAACTGAAGTGACAGTTGGACATTTGGCCTGCTGTCAGACTCAAGAGGACTCTCTAATGAGGATTCCCCTAATTAGCTTGAACAGGGTACTTTACTGCTGGGGGGGGGATGCTGAGGAGATTGTAGTGAGTCTGCAGCACTTGCCAGGGCATAAAAGCTATAGCAGGCACTATCACTGTCTTGTGCTTCCCTTCTCCCTTCCCAGACACCAGTAATGTTTGCAGTATCACTCTAAAGCCTTAGCTTTCATAAGTCAGGTCCCAAGGAGCTGACATTGTGAGGGTGGGGAGGGTTTCAGTTTACTGCATCCACATACTGTTTTACTAACACTTCCCAGTTCTGTGACACCTTCTATCCAAAGCTTTCCATCTGCTTTACAAATGGCTCTTACCATGGTTGTAGGTGTTGTTGTTATTTTGTATTTAATGACCCGCAGAAGAAAGGCTGAGGTCGTAGTCAGTAGTGCCTCTGCTCTCTGCTCTAGGTAGGTGGATAAAGCTATCCCATTTTCCAGACAAGGACACTGAGGCTAGAGAGACAGGTGACTCTGTCACTAGGATGAGTCACAGTCAGAAACACAGCCCAGCTACCTATGTCTGATTCTCTCCTAGTCCTTTGCACTAACTCTTAGACCACGGCTCAGGGATCAGACATTAACATCCTGGCTTATGATCATTGGCAGGGCATGTGGGTGACCTATATTACAAAAAGATAGGTAACACAGGCTGCAACAGATGCCAGAGATAAATTATCAGGAAGTACATGCACACATTCATCCCTCCCCCACACTCTGTTTGACAAGTGATGGCAAAGTCCCTTTCCCCTTTCCAATGGTGATTTGCTTTAGCCTTTATCAGAAAAGCAGCAGGGGCATGGAGGACACTTTAAGATTATCTTTTTTCCTTCTCCTTTCCTTGTTACTTTTAGGATTCCTGTTTATTACCATCACCCATAATGTAGGGGGACAGTGGTACCCCAGAGTCCAGTGACTGAAGCATGTTGTTCTGTGTTTGTTCCTTCATCAACCCTTGGGGGAGAGGAGTTGGTACACAGAGGGCAGGGAGACACAGCAGCCATGGGGTATGATCACAGCAACTGAAAGTTCATGAAGTAACCTGTCTGATGAGTGCTAGGGGGGAATCGTGCTCCTGACAGTACCACAAGTGGGTTTAGATGGCATGGAGATGATGCCCATTCTTCGTCCCCCAACAGACCTAGGTCAGTCTAGCGAATTGTTGACCACAAGAGGTCACCTTGTCTCAGCGGCAGCTCCTCATCTGTTGTTTATTTGGACTGCAAAAGCACCCAGAGGTGGCAGCCAAGCTCAGCAGCACTGTAGAAACATACAGTGTGTGTCGCTGCCACAGTGAGCTTCTAAGCTAAATAGCTGGGGGCTTCATTTCCAGCACTTGCTGATTTATTAACACACGTGTTCAGGATTCATTAGTGTTGTGCTGTCACAATCAATGGAAAGCACATTTTAAATTTACACTAGAATCCCAGCTGCAGAAGAAATGGTGCCATCTGACTTGCAGTGATCGATCACAGCTAAGCAAAACACCTCATACAGAAAGCTGTAAAGTAAGTAGAAAGCGTGGAAAACCCACTCAGTATTGTAAAGGACTCTGCCACATTCCTGACTTGGTGTGAATAAAAACCTCACCCTATTCTCTGGGATGTGAAGAGGTCAAAAAGCTTCTGATCTTTGGAATGACATGTGTAGGCACCTCTGAAATGCAAATGTGATTGGTGTTAAAAAATGTTTCTTCCCCAAGCCCCTCCAAAAAAAAAGAACTTTATCCCCATTTTATGGAAGTGTAAACTATGATAGAGGTAAAAATGGCTGCTGTGTTTGGCTGACTGAAATTTCATCTGCCCAGCTCTTGATACCTCATCATGAGTCCACATCAGTTCCCCACTCAAGATTTTCAAACCTGCCAAGCACAGTGCTTGCACTGGATCACTTGGGCTTGTAAATGCTCTCCTGTACTGCAGAGATGATTTGTAGGGCTTATCAAAGTTACACAGAATAAAGGAGTTTTGATGGGGCTTTCCCAAAGTTTCCTGATGGACATGTGACAAAATCAGCAGAGAAGCCAGTTTTCTTGATTCCTCGTCCCATACCTTAACCAGGAAACATTATTTGTATCCCAAGCCTCTGTGACCAACACACAATAACAAGACTGGGAGATGTTGGAGGGGCTGGAAATACCAAGGTCATCAAGCTCCATCAAACCCTCTGAGAAAGCACAGAGCATCCAAAGGGGACCCAGGGCAAGTAGCACTTATGGGAAAGACCCAGATTGCCATGGAGAAGTGGGATTCCTTGGGAAGCTGTGGAAGCAGGTGGGGAGACCGGGATATCCAACACGGGAGTGACAGGAAAGTCCCAGCACAGTGAGAGTGTGGCATATGGAGGAGGCCCATAACAGCAGCAGGATGAGAGCTGAGGGGGCAGTTGACAGGAAGAAATCCAGCCATGTGTGTGCCAGCATCTTCTCTGAGTATTATTGAATGCGACAGACCACGTGCATGTTTCCTCCGTGCAAAACGGAGGCAGCTGAGAAGGGAAGCGGGTGAGGGAGTGGGAGAGGGACTCAGAGGAGGGACACGTGAGCTGGCTACCCAGTTTCCTCCTCTTTTTCTTGCCACAGAGTGCTGTTTTTGTTCTTCTCACACTGTTGGCAAAAATTGGTAAGCGAGCGCGAAGTGGAGGGGAGTTCTACATGAAGACTGAGATAACATTTTCTGATCCAGCCGGGAACAGTTGGCTGTGGGTGGTAGCTTGTCACCAGTTCTGCCAATTCTAATCCAGATCCCAGTTTTTCTCCTTCTTTCAGCTGTGGAGTGAAGAGCCTTCTCTACAACTTTAATTTCCTGCAGGGGTTAATCCCATGGTCAGTAGTAGCTCAGGCCCTTAATCCTTCCACTCAGCCTCTTGACAGAAGGACTGCGGCTGCTCCTGACCGCTCCTGACCCGGCAGGTCTGAGGGAGGCACTCTTCTGCTCCCAGTTCCTCCTTTACACCCCACGAGCATCCTTCAGCTCACTGGCATTTAAAATGCTGCTTCAGTCTTTCTGCCAAGCCTACCCCAGGAGTGTGGGTGGGTGGCACACCCCAGGAAGAGGCTCCAGGCAGAGAAGGCAGTTTGATGGGAGAATCCTGGTTCTGTGGTCCTCATTCCCCTCCCCACCCCACACACAGGTATTTTCCACACTTCTTAGTTGGGTGGTGCTCCAGATCCCAAAGTAATGTCTTGTTTTTATTAGGGTGGTGTTCAACAAGGAGTGTATATATGGGCCTACATTTGTGAAGGATTCTGAGATTTCTCAGAGATTTTGAGATGACCCAGTACCTTCCCTGGGTCTCTTATTAGGGACAAAGGATGCAGCAGATCCATAAGAGGGAAGGTGCCACCCTGTCTGAGAGGAAAGATACGTTTATATGCACAGAGTAGTAGATGGAGGTGCATCAATTTAGTAGCAAGATAGAAAAATGTAAGTTTTTTTATCAATATAAGCTCTCAGTTCAGAGTTTTGTCCCTGGAGTGCTAGGCTAGATGTCTATCGAACAGTACAGCCAGACTGCTAAGTCAAGGGGTTTCCAGATCAATACCACGAAACCCATGTTATATCTTATAGGGGTCAAGGCACTTCAGCCATAAGCCTTTCTCCTTGTGCTTCCTCATTCCTAGAGTCAAGATGAGCTTCTGCAAGCCTGGGTGATCCCGAGCACACAAAATGTCCCACACTTGCTTCATGTCAGCATTAGCTCCAGAACTGGCTTTGCCTTTTCTCATAGTCTGTATTCTGAAATATGCCAGGACTCCAAGCTCACTAGCCTTCCTAGTGCTTGACTCTTGTTACTTTTGCTTCTGGTGGAGAAGCCAACGTGATGGAGAACTGCTTCCACCTAAGATGCTGAGTGAGAGTCCTTCCCCCTCCTCCTCACCCAGCACCCCTGGCTTCCCTTCCCCAGCTGCAGGCCTCTCTGAATCAGATCATGGGCTGCAAGGGTAGTGGCTTGCCACTTCAGGAGTTGGAGCAGGATGAGGGAGAGGAGGTAGAAAACACAGTGGGACAGGGGAATAACTTCACTACCATCTCACTTCACAAGCCTGTGCCCTGGGCATGTTCACAGAGGCAGGGATCGTCCATGCATGTGCAGTGGAGGGGCAGAGCACAAGATGCTAGCAGTAAAAATATTCTCTGCTCATATCGTAAGGGGATCAGTGACCCAGCATGCACACAGCTCCTGGCAAACCTCCCAAGGAAAGGCTGACTCTCATTGTTAGCGCACGATGTGTTTATACTGAACTCTGAAGGAAACCTTCTTCTGCCTTAGTGAGTTGCATAGATCTGTTTCACTTGGTTGCCACTGTGGCACGAGGTCAGCAGTGCTGCCTGTAAGAGAGAGCCTGGAGCTCTTCTTTCCCTTCTCCATCACCCCTCATCACCTTCCCAGAGCATCCAAGAAGGGCATACCCACAAAGTCCACACAAACTGCACAGGGTACAGGATGCTGCCTGCAGCTCCAGGGGTGCCTGAGGATCTCTGGGACACACTTAGACTCTTCACAAGCTGGGAACATTGCCCATAGCTCAACAAGATGTGGTGACAGTGCTCACAACCCAGAGCTCCAGCCAGGATCCTTGGATGCATCTGAGTTAGCACACACATTACAGCTGCATGCTGCAGAGCTTGCTGAGGCTGGGAAAAGTCTTCAAATCTGATGTGACTTTAGTTTTCTGGAGGATTTGCAGCCACAGAAGAGATACGGGCATGGCAGTGTTCACATCCCATCAACATCACTAGATGCAAGTAATGTGGAGAGCAGGGTCCACCTTCAGCTCCTCTGCCCCAACACAAGGCACCTCACAGCAAAATCACGGCAGCAGCACACTGTGCTTTGGGGAGCACTGGCAGCAGAGAGCCTCACCAGGAGTAGAAAGAGAGCCCAAGTGATGAGTGCTAAGTCAAGTTGCCTCTAACAGTTCATCTCCAGACTCAGGATGTGGTCCTACATTTTATTCCTCATGTGAGAGCATGGTCCATGAGGAAGGAAGCTTCCCAGCTTCCCAGCCTTCTTGGAGTGACGAGGAGCATGGTAGCAGGGCCTGTCTTCAAAGTAACAGCCTTTGCTTGCAGTCAGTCATGAAGTTCCGACTTTCATGGCCCTGCTGTAAATTTAGGTCTCAGTCCTTCCTGTGAT
This sequence comes from Strix uralensis, assembly GCF_047716275.1. Taxonomy (NCBI): domain Eukaryota; kingdom Metazoa; phylum Chordata; class Aves; order Strigiformes; family Strigidae; genus Strix; species Strix uralensis. Next base: position 73,744,521 of record NC_133976.1, on the reverse strand, counting down.
GGGTGTGAAGTGTTGCAGTGTATAAATAATGGAAAGTCTCTTGTTTTCCCATTCATAAAAAAAGAATCAAGAAAGCGTCGTTTTCATTTTTTTAAAAAAATGACATATGATAAAATATGCCATTTGGCTTGCAAAGCCGAGCACTTGAATGTGAGTCAATACCTGCACAACCTTAATTCAGCCACTTGCATGTATGCATTATAACACAGCCTTTGCTTACCCGAGCAAGTACTGTTTCTTTTTTTCACAGGACCTTGTCCCATACTCAGTGCAAAGAACACATGATACTCAAGCTAACAATGAGGATGTTGTAATAAATAAGGCTATTTTTATATGGTCAGCATTAAATATTAAACCACAGTTTTGGCAGGTGGCCATAGCCTGTACATTCCTAATTTTGTGGGTGCCCAACACAAGACCCTAGGGGCCATTTTGCAGAACTGCTGAGCACTCACAGCTGTTTTCCAAAATGCTGGCAGCTTAGCCAGCAAACTGGTACAGTCTCGAGGACTCAATGGCACTAAGAGCTAAGAGACCCCAAGCTCTGGTCCTGCACCTGCTGCTCCTTCCCCGTGTGGCTAAAGGGGAAGTCTCTTTTCCGTTCAAGAGCAAAGAAAATAACCACTCTCTCTTGCCTCATCAGGAGCATAAATTCTCTGTTATCACCTATGAGGCAACTGTAGCAGTGAGCATCTTCAGAACACCACAAGACAATGAATAATGATGTATTGCCTGCAGGGCTTGGATGGCAGGCAGTAAACAAGTAAAATGGGCACACACTTTGCAGTACCAAAAAAAAAAATAACAGCCCTCTGCTTCACTCCCTGAGCACCGTGTAGCCAGTGCTCTGAATGAGGTAGCTTATGAAAATACAGCATGTGATCCTACCAGTCAGGACTGCAACCCAGTGCAGATGGCACGCTGCCCCCAGTCCCGACATTTCCTATCGACTGCTTGTTTTTGCAATGTGAATAAAAAACTGTATTTCACATAATCCCACCCGTCACAGCCTGGAATTGAACTGGTTTATAGAAAAAAATACTTCTTGCTGTTAAGATACCCTCAGCCACACAAAGCATTTTTGTGAGCCAGCATTTTGGCAACGCCACGGCAGGAATAAGGTATGTGTTACAAGGTATTTCCATGCAGTAGGGACAGAAACATCCCAGGACTCCAACTCCAGCTTCTTCTCACTGAGAACTGGAGTGTGTGTCATGGTGTAGCACCCTGGAATATTACCCAGCTGGCAGAAGCATCCCAGTATGGTCATTTGAATTATGGCTTGAGCCACCCAGGAGTGGGACAGATGTCAAGCAATGTGAGCAGCAGCTTGTAACCAAACATGGCAAGTGAAGGAAACTCCCTGATCTCTCTTTTGAATCAGCAACAGGCAAGTGCTGACGAGTCACTGAAGAACTGCCCAGAAATGCCCTCCCACAGGCTTGAGCCTGTCCCCATCCTGTTCCAGCCTCTGCTGCTCCCTGGATGCTCCTGCCCAAATATCCTCACGGCCCTGTGCTGCTGCAGGCCCTCCCTGCTGCACCAAGGCGCAGGTCAGCCTTCATCAGGCTTGTGGTGCTGAAGAGCCTAGAAAATCCTTTCTGCATCAGGCTTAGAAAAGCCAGAGGAGGGGCAGAAATCTGGAGTAGCTCATGAAGATATCTGAGCTGGGAATGCACCTTGCTAGCATGTGGCATTCACTTTGCTGGAGGCAAGGGTAAAGCTATGATCCGGTATAAAAATTACATAAGAAGGCTTCCCCCCTTTCTCTTCACAAACAGCCCCTTTGCTCAGGATTTACCATAATTCCTCCAAGTGGGCAAGATACACTAACAGAGGCTGCACTGATGTCTGATAGGGAGACAACTCCCGCAAGCCTTTCGCTCATGTGGAATAATTCCCTTGCAAATGTTGTTTGCCCACAGCAGTTAGAGGAAGATCCGCCTCCCACCCCCCAACAGACATGAGCGGCAAAGCTCAGAAGAAAAATGGTCTGCAATTCTGGAAAGGCACCCCCTTCTCCTCACTGCTAGAGATGTCCCCTGCTTTGTGACAAGCCCCTGTGTACCTTTAAGGGTCCCCCTGTCTTTTAAGAGTTTCCTTCTTTAAACCCTGTAATAGCAGCTGCTCCAGCCCTTCCCCAGATGAGATCTTCATTTCTCCCTCCATCCTTGGGTGGCAGATCAGGCACTGGCAGCAGAGCAATGCTGTACCCCGCTCACTACCATTGCCATCAAGGATGTGTTGGACGTGGCACATTCAGGTTACCTGACAGTCCACATGGCAGGCCTGGGGCCTGGCTCAGTCATGACCTGGTTGGAGCAACAGCTCCAAACATTCTCTCTCCCCAAACCAGAAGAGCTCCGATTTTACATGTCTCTCTTAATTATCATGAGATACAGTGGCAGTAATAAACTGGGCAGGCAGAGGGAGAAGGCGGGGGCAGAATGCCCTGGGTAGGATGTATGTGTGCACGTGTCAGTGCATGTGTATATATGCACACGTGTATATGTGCACACACACATACACATATGCTAATGCTTACATATATACCCCTATCCATAGGAGGCTTCACATCAATTCATTTGGGACTTCATTCTCCCCCTTTCCTACCAGGCAGGGCTGGAAAAGGCTGTGAAGTTTTTCTGTGCTGTGTTTCACCCCCACCCTTGGTGCTGTGCCTTCCACCCAAAAGTTCAGAAATGGCAGGCTCACCTTGCAGGGATGGTGGAAGCAACTTGGGATTTATTTTTGGCTCTACTTGTAATACGGCATCCTTCACTTCATGTCCTATGGTCATGTCCATGCACTTCGTGTGTGAAATTGTATATGCACGCACACACACACACACACACACACACACACACACACACAATATACACCCCCTCATCCTAAAGCTGTGTATTGAGTGCTGGACCTGTCCAATTTTGGTCCTCACTTCTCCATTTTAGGTTGTTCCTACTAAGACAGCTGAGACCAAAATGATACCCTGCAAAGCCACCACGGGTCAGGTGTGTGGCACCTCACATGCTGTCCCCTCTCCCAGCCCCACGGAGGGGACATAAGCCAGGGCTCACTGGGAGCTGCCCAGTACCTGGTGACCACAGCACTAAGCACTTTGCCTCAAAGCTGCACCTGAGCTGCCAGTGCTGCAACGCAAGACAGTGGTGCCATTCACAGCTGGGAGAAGTTGCTCCCAGCTGTCTGCACTGAAACTGGACTGGAACCAGTACCACCATTTCCACAGTGGGTTTGTTGTTCTGACTTACAAGGAAGACCACTGCCCATCAGCCTCACGCAACTGGGACTTCTGCACTGTGCCATCTGGCAGACGGTGCTGTCCCTGACCACCGCTCTCCTCCCTGGGGAAGCTGGTTCCTGGGGTCAGCTTCACTGATCTCACATAGCTGGGGAAGGGGGGAAAATACAGAAGAGAGACATCTTTACTTACCTCTCTCGGGCTGGGATGGACCCTCCTGTGAGAATGGCAGCTCTTCCAGCAAACCCGATACAATCCCAAAGCAAATCCAGCAGAAAGTCCCTCCGTTTCTGGCTGGGCTCTTGGTGGACTCTAGCTGGCAGGAGCCCCTCCTAGCCAGCCACTCGCCCTGCGTGGAGGGCAGAGGAGCTGCACGGTGAGATGGCAGCGTGAGAAAGGGACTGTAATCCTCCGTAAATAATAAATAGAGGGAGAGGGAAAGAGAGAGAGAGAGGCGGGAGAGGGAGCGATTGCGCGCGGCAAAGTGACAGCTGGGGGTACATCTGTGATGGCAGGAGCACACGCACAGGAGCGCGCACAGAGAGTGCAGAGGAGTCACCCCGCCAGGCAGGCAGGATCTGCTCTGAAACACCCAGAGGAAGGAGCTCAGGAGGTTTTCATTTCTGTCAACCCATCCTGGAGAAAGAGCAGTTGCTGTCAGTCCCTCTCCCTCCCTCCTCCCCCCCTTGCTGTCATCCCTCTCCGGGTGCCGGGAGCCGAGGGGCACGAGGAGGGGTGAGGAGATGCTGGGGTGGGGGGAGCTCCCCACAGCCCCTCAGGCGGCAGATTGGTCAGGCACAGGTTCTGAGAGGAGGCACCGAGCTGAACGCCTCCTCCCCTCCCTCCATCTCTCCCCTGCCTGGTATGGCTGATGACAATAAACCTGAAGAGAAAGGCGTGAGGAGGAGAAGGGACGAGCCCTGGGTTTTGTATAGGGGTGAGGCGAGCGGCTGCAGCGAGGGAGAAACCAGGGGACTTGGGAGCAAGGCACCCCCTTCCCACCAGTGCTCCAGAGATGGCAGGGGGCAGGCAGTGCATCTGCAGAGAGACTTAACTGAGAGGTGCCCACGGCGGGCTGGCCGCATCCTGGCCGTCCACAGCAGGCGTCCCCAGCAGCCAAGCACACAGGCTGCTGTAATGCTTCCCTGCTTGGATGCAGCACGACCCAGTGTCTGTTTCCTTGGGGATTCAGGAAAAACTTGAGGAGTGCTGGTAGGGGGTAGTTGCGACAAAGGTGAAAGGGAGGAGCATTTGCACCCATGGTTCGCTCCCCTGAATTTGGTTTGCAGCGGGGAGGGTGTGCTCAGCCGTATGTGCAGAGCAAGTGTCAGGTGCAGTTACATCCACGCAGTGACAGGGGCATCCCCTGCCCTCCCCGACACAGCCCGATGGTACAGGGGTGCAGTAAGCACTCGAATCCAGCCCTCTGCCTTTGTCATGCTTCCCTCTGTGCTTCCCACCGGCTCCTGCAGCCTGCCCTCCCCCAAAATCAGACCCCTCTCTTGCCTTCCTCCAGCTTGCTGAGGACCTTGGTAGCTCACATTTGCAAGAATTACTCTTTTGCTGATACACTTGAACTGCCTCTTCTGTCAGGTGCAGTATCATAAGCAGGCTGCCCTTGGTTTGGACTTTTTGTTCATTTTAATTTGCTTGGAAGCTATTTTTCAAGAAAAGTTTTTAGGGGACGTCAAATAAAATTTTGAGTGAAGCAGCTCCACTGCTGGCTCAAGAGGGAAAATGGGAATATTTCAGAAATAGGGAATAGGGAATGCAAATGGACAGTACAGGCAGGGCTGCTCTGCTGCTCTGGTACCTTCTTCCATTTGAATCACAGATTTTATTTAACCATTGGACCAGCTGCCATGAAAACAGATTGTGAATGGCAAGGTAAATCTTGATAAGCACTCTACAGGATGTAATCTTGCAACTCCTTTTTACGCCTTTTTGTCGTGTGGCAGGCCCAAGAATTAAATCTTAAGAAAACTCCTTATGAGAACAGCATATAGATAATCAAAAAGAGAAGCCAAGGAAGGCAGACAGAGAGACAAGCAGAGGATGAGCTAATGAGGCAGACATGCTCAATGGAGGGATGAGCAGGTGGAGGGGAAGGCTCTTATCTCCACAGTGAATGGCAGCACGCGACTCTGGAGAAGTCCAGCTGCAGCCGTGCGGTGGGCACAGCTCGGCTTTGCAGGCAAGGTGCCTGCTGGTGGGAAGTTGTGCACAGCTCTGCGTAGCTCGTCGACATGGTGAAGCAACATCTAACTATGCAAGGTGTGCCGCATTGCTTGTCCTCATGTTTTATTTCATTGCTGGGATGCTACAGTTGCACAGGTTGTTTGCACATTACTAGGAATAAAACTATTAGCCATGGTCTCTCTGAGGACTCTATGGTTGTTGCTGTTCTGCACACCAGGGCCACTCACCATTTCATGGACCTCGGATCTTCCCGCTCATGCAGCATACTCTTTGCCACCAGGGTGAAAAGCTCATTAACAATCAGTTATACTTTGGAACAATCGGAGAGGGGTTTATTCCAGTTTTCTCCCTCTCACCTGAGCTGTAGCATCATCCTTAGCTCGGACTGAATCACTGCTTTCCTCCTTTCTCCCTGGCCTCACCAACAGCCTGAAGGCACCCAGGCAACTATTTGTTACTAGCACCGGGAGAGTGATTGTGACCTGTTTGTCCTCAGCTCCCATGTCTTCCTCAGGTCACCTGAATGTGTGGAAGTTTCTCACAGTTCTTGCCGGGAGCTGCCAATCCACACCGGCTGGTGAGGAGTGGTGCTGCCAGGCAGAAGCATGGAGTAATCCCTCTAGTATGGTTCCCTGTGATGGGTACCATCCAGACAGACAAAACTGGCTGCCAGGCAGAATAACCCCCAGCTTTGCTTTCAATCACCTTTTCAGACTGTCCCATGGTGTGAGAGTGGTGCTCACCGCAGCTCCATGGGGAATAGCTAGAAATGTGTGCTGGACCACTGGGAAGGAAAGAAAGGGATAGTGCAGAGAAGATGAGTAAGCGCAAGCCCTACAGGGAGGCTAGAACTGCAAAGACTGCGTCTAAAAGACAAGGCTTGCTGACAGATGGTACAGACAGGTTAGACATGGCTGTGAGTGATGTGGAAAGAGGAAGAGAGCTGGGAGACTCTGCTTTCTGTCCCAACCACCAGCCACCAGTGCGAACCCTCACGTATTCTCCTTCCTCATGTTGCAAGCAACTCTGTCCAAGTTCAGTACATACATCCTGGGCAGAGGCATGAGCCATTGAGCAAGTCTCTGCATGGCAAGGTGTTATGTAGCTATCAACTCCTCTTCAAGTCTCATAAAAACTATATGTCCTGGGCAATGCTCAGTCCCATTGATGTGATCTGCTGTGATAAGGGGAATAACTCTTTCTTGAGATGGTTTTAAAGGATAACTATGAATTTATTTAAAGCTACATACCAAATCAGATGCGTGGGCCATCGGACTCAGCAGCAACAGCACCATTTGCCTTCTGTCACAGACTGCCGATTTGTCACTGTGGGCACCAAGCCAAACCATGCCGGTGATAGCCCCGCTGAAGCTGATGAATCTTCACCTGGGCTGGACTCAGCCTTGTCCTTCCTCCTTTGTTTCCATACTTTGTCTTGTCTGGTTTGTGCTCTGCAAGGCTTAGGGCAAGGCAGCTCTACAAAATCATTCCTTACCCCCACGTACAGGCAGGCAGATTCAGTCTGCAGCAGGGAGAGCTGGATAAGAAATGTGCCTGTGAATGGGATTTTGTAAGATGTACCAGCAGTGGGAATGTGACAAGGACACTGGTATAAAAGGCAGAGCTGATGGTAGGTGCCAGGGTCTCTTGTACCTGCTGCAAGAAAATACACCATTGCATACTCCAGTTTTAATTCATACCCATCTGAATTAGAGCATCAGATCATACTGTTAAGTTAAAAGCACCCACACGGCATGATTCAGATTTAAAGGATCTGTTCCCCCCTTTGAAGCTGCTGCTAATTCAGAGGAAATCTGTAGAAACAGCAACACTTCATCCGCCCGATATTGGTGGTTGTGAAAAAAGACTCAAACTCTCCCTCTCTGTACTTCTTTTTCTCCCTCACTTGCACTTTATATTCTATTTCAAGGTCCTGCTTGAGGCTGTAATTCCTGCAGAGCTCTTGGGTTCAACTAGTTGTCACACAGCCCTGTTGTTCCCCGTCACCATGCTAGGATGCGCATGACTGCGTGGTTATTACGTTTGCTTGTAGGCAACCCACCTGGGGACGGCTAGGTTATTCTGTCGGGGAGATCCTGCACCGTTTCTTCTCCTGTGGCGCTATGCCTTACTTCAGCAATATGATGCTGGGAATAGAAGAGAAATTAAGCCAAGAAATTAGGACGCACTTCATTAAGAAACACACACCCTTTTGCTTAGCCCAGCATGCACTAGGCTAGGACTGGGTACCAAAGCACTACTTCTAATCAACACTTTTCTGGCAAGTGACATTCGTATTTTTGTGCTTTTGTAGTGGCTTAGGAGCAATCTAAATTGCTGTGGTGTCCCCTTGAGACAGGTGGATTTTCGAATGAATCCCTTCCTCACACTGGCCTACTTTATTTCTGATGGATGCTGTGTGGTGCAGGAGTTGAGGCTGGGGTGATCAGAAACATCTGCTCTGGCCTGGCAAATCTACAAAAGACAAAGATGAAAGGTCATGCGCTCGCTCTCCTGGGGGGGTTTTGTGGGATTTTTTTTTTTGTTGTTAATTTGTTTGTAACTCCGTAGTGTTTAGTGGGAGGGAGGTGTCAGTACCTCAGTACAGTCATTGTCCCCTTTTCCTCTACCTTGTTAAACCTCTGACTCTCACTTGGCAGCCTGACTCAGCGCTGATCCCCCGATACTTACCATTCACACTGGAAGCAGGTTGCAATTGCAATTTCCATCCCATCACTTCGGGCGAATATTTACTCCTCCTTTATTAACTTGTGTTTGTCTTTCTCTCTCTTGCACATTCCTCCTTTCATCCTCCCCCCCTTTTTTTTCCTTTAGCGGTGGGTGTACAAATTAAGCTGGAGTTGCTCCAACACAAGTTTTGGATGGCCACACAACAGGTAGGAGCATCAGCAGTCATGCATAGAGACAATTTAATGCTCTTCATCAGCTAGGTAGATGCTATGTTACATCACATATGATGGCATTTTGCTGAGGGCTTTTGTGAAATTCATATTAAAAGTTTTATGAAGTAGATTAGTTTGAAATCACACATTTCTGTAATCCTTTGACGGCACTAATGCCATGTGAGCCATGAGTCTGTTCTGCAAATGCCATGTTGACAGTGTCAGCATCCTGGCCTGGCATTAGCTCTGCTGCAAATGACACATTTAATTGTGGAAATATGTTTGTGCTCATTCAGCCTTTCAGAAACCTCACGGAAATCTGCAATTTTGAGCACATGTAAAAACTATCTACTGCCCTCTCTTACATCTTGATAAAGGTAACAAAATTCTACCAGCTTGCCAAAATAAAAATTATTTGCTCCAGGGATAAGCTTTCAGTGTTATCCTAATTTGGGGCACTCTTGCTGGAAAAAGCAAGAGGAAAAGTCCAGAGTTCGCCATAGTGGCAGGAGCATCCTCGCAGGTGAGAGATCACATAAACCTAAGCTGAGCTAAAAAGACTTCTGCAAAGCATGTGAGCACATCCTGAAGCATCAGCAGAGAGCTTTGTTTTTAAAAATCTCCTGAGGGCCATACCCAGGCAGTTCTCACACAAACAAGCCCCCATGGGCATTCAGTGAAACTGGGAAGGCTTATTAAAGAAGCTGAAAGGAGACTTGTGTGCCAAGTGCCTGCATGTTGCAGCCCTGGTAGGTGCTGGTATGAAAAAAGCCTGCGTATGGTTTCCCAGGACGTGACTGCCGTTTGACAGAGGAATGACTAACAGATTTTGTTTTCTCTCTCTCTCTCCCGCTTCACCACATGCTGTGCCGCTCTGGATGTCCACGCTGTGCCTCCCGTCTCCCAGCCCAATGACAGTGATGTAAGTAGACAAAAGCTGGGGACAGGGAGGCATCCCAGCGTGCCTCGCCGCAACTCGGCTTCGTAATTGTGTCGTTTATGTGCCAGTGTATTTTAGGCACTGTCCCTTGTCTGTAGTCACTGGAGACAGTCCAAGCCTGTTGTAGGCTGTGTTTGTCTTCACAGTAATTAAGTGTCTTTGGCAAAGCTGAAAGAGCTCTGGGTCACAGCATTTCAGAGACCTGACCAACAGCAGGAGGAAACTGTGAGGTAGGCTGATCTCTGAGGAGGGAGCTGTGCCATAAGGCAGTAGATGTGGTCTCAGAGCAACTGGGAAGCTCAGGTTCAGCTCTGCTTCCCTCCGCAGGGGCTCCCTGCAAGCTGCCAGTGCCCTCAGATCACGCTCCTCACCATGCTCCTGCTGCTGCATGGCCAGCCCAGCACCGGGCACTGCTGGAGCTTCTCCAGGTCTGGAAGAGCAGTGGTGGAGAGACTTAGTCCTCACACTGCTGAGGAAGATGGTGTGAGACACGGGCCCTTCTTGTGGGAAACCACTCTGGTTTACCTGGGTTTCTGCTCTGATTTCTGAGCTCTGGGGTCTGTATTGGTTATCCCCCAAGGTGATAATAGTGGTTCATTGTGACCATATTTCTCTGCTGACCAAAGGAAGAAACCCACCAGGGTACAGGGCCTCCTCTGTACATACATCCAGGGAGACAAAACAACCCAATGCTGCTTTGTGGCAAGGCAGGGGTGAGATGATGCTTGCAACTTTGAGTAAAGGGATGTTTTTAAACCATCATCCCTAGACCATCAAAAAAACAGTCAGAGCTGGAGCATGAGCAGGCAGTATCGCAAAGCCCCAGGGCTTGAAACAAACTCAGGCATCTCCAAGCCTCCTCTGAAGTTGAGCGGAAGGATAGAAACGTGGACCTATTGGTTTTGTTCTGCAAAACTCAAGAGGAGAAACAAATTCTAACTGAAAGCAATGATCTTCTTGTGGTTTGAAATGGCAAATTCACTCTTGTTACTGAGAATCATCCAGAAAGGGGGCTGAGGCTTATGTATAAGGGTTTTTCAGAAGGGCAGCTGGCTGAGAGCAGACAGGCTAGTCCACACGTCAGTGTCCTTCCCTGACCGCAGAAAACCTCTGTCAGGAAAGGGACTCTGTGTACAGAAATGGCAACACCATGTCAGCTTTCTTCCCTCCACTACTAGAGAAAATAGCATTAAAAAGTAACACAGGGAGAGAGACACAGGCAGCCACAGCAAACTCAGAACAATTATGAAATCAATAAGCACCTGAAGGGCTTTGTTACTCACCACTTAACCCCTCATGTCTCCACCCGGTTCAGTGTTGTGAAACACATGTCAAGTCCAGTACACAGAAATCCTAAATGAAACAAATGGATGCTGCCTTGGGCTACATGAGCACCATTCACATCCTATTTATCATTAGCTGCCTGGAGAATAAAGAAACAAACAGCAACAACAAAAAATCCCTGCCTGAGTAGAATCATGATCTAAAATACCATGCCATGTGTTTAGTCCAGATACTAGCAGATGCTGAAATGCATGCTAGTTTACCACTGGTGCACAATAACTTTTGCTTTTGCAGCCAGAGAGCTTGATGCTGCCCCCTTTCTTTATAAGTGCCACCTCTGCTCAAAGTGCATAGGTACTGCGGGAAGTGTGTCAGGGAGGCAGGTGCAGGATCAGAGCCCTCAGCAAAGGGGACATTGCTCCGAGAGGTGGGGAGTACGCAGAGCCCCTGAGTGCCCAACTTGGAGGATGGTACCTGTGCATGCCTTAGAGCCCATCTCAGTGGAAAAACCAGCTAAACTCAGAGCTATGGGATGCTGGAGACCTTTAGCTCAGTAGTCCCAAGGTGGAGACTGTGAGATGAGATCATGCCCATGGTTAATTCCCTGCATTTCCTTTCTAGTGCAGTGCCTTGGATGGTGCCTGTCCGCTAAGCTGTCAGGATGACGTAAGTTGCCCAGATTTATTCTCTGTACCTGTGATGGGTGTGATTGACTACCTGCTCTGTGGAGATGTCTGTCTCCCCCAAAAAATGGTATTGTCTGTCATCTCCTCACAAGAGGTTGCACAGTTGGGGCAGGACCTCTTGCTGTTGAGACAAACCTGCAGTTTAGGTCCTTCCCTCAGCTGTGAGATGTCAGCTGAGCATGGGCAGGGGCATGGGGATTCCAGCCAGTGACTCTCAGGAGAGTCCATCTTCTCTAAGGCTGTCTCACTGGCATCCCAGCTCTTCCAAAGAGAGTGGCTGTCAGCACGACATGCGTGCTGGACAATCCTCTTTGGATTTACATCACTGCTTCAACCTGGGTCTCAGGCATATTTGGGACAGGAGCTCCTCTGCCCTGGAGAGTGGGATCACCAGAGAACTTTCATTCCATATTCATATAGGATTTCCTCGGCATCCTAGTTTTTACCTGTGACACTTAAAGGTTTTCATCTAAACTCTGTGCCTCCATTTCCTGCTCTGCAAAACAAAAATAAGACCAGCACTGATACTCAGTGGTGAGGAGAGGGTTATTTCATGAGCGGTTATAATACCTGAAATCTGACAATGGAAAGCATTAGATACCCTTTTATTAAAGAGAAGTGCTGTTCAAATATCCTGCCTCTTCCTGCAGAATGCCTTGTCTTCTTAAGTGTGGCTCACAGCCTGCTAGGCCTGCACACAGCCCTGTCAAGAGACAGTCTCTGTCACAGACAGCTCACAAACTAAATACCTCAAAATGGAGGCAGAGGGAAAAGTCAGTTGTGTAAAACCCGTGGTAGCTGAGCCGTAGGGCTAGGCATGGAAATGCCGAGGCTGTTGCCATAAGCACAAGCCCACACCACTCCATCCTGCACACAGTGGTACATACCAGACAACCATGGGAAAAGCTGTCTTTAATGTTGCTTCTCTTTCATCTCTGCAGATACTGAATTGCTTCCTCATTGATAATAACGGCTTTATACTCATTTCCAAAAGACCTTCAGAGGTAAGAGAGCATAAGAGGAGGAAAATGTGCTTGGCTTGTTCCTAAATAACCCTCCAGAGCTGGTTAAAACAAATGAAGTTCAATTGTGTAATAAGGGTGGCCGCGGTGTAATTAAATTCAGCTGTGCGGTGAGGGGGAAGCCTCCCGGCAGAGTGACAGCACATCCTAGGTGAGGAAGGAGTTTGCAGTGATAAGGAAGGAACTAGTCAAAATATCTTTTTATCAGAAGTGAGGAAATTAGACTCCTTTCCCTCAGCACAGATGCTACTGAAAGATGATCTGAGACAGTCCCAGAAGACAGGCGTGGCAAGGGAAGGGAAGGGAAGGGAAGGGAAGGGAAGGGAAGGGAAGGGAAGGGAAGGGAAGGGAAGGGAAGGGAAGGGAAGGGAAGGGAAGGGAAGGGAAGGGAAGGGAAGGGAAGGGAAGGGAAGGGAAGGGAAGGGAAGGGAAGGGAAGGGAAGGGAAGGGAGCAGTGCTTTTGAGCACCTCTGAAGTCAGAGCAGGCATTCTTCAGGAAAGAAAACTGAGGGGATGGTCAGAGCAAAATGCCAAAGGCAAAAATGAAGATGAAATCATTTAAGCAAATTAGAAACAGGAGCACACTTAAAGAACTGGAGGATTTACTGAACTTGCAGACATGAAAAGAGTAAGAAAAAAGACTCAGAATAGTAATAAAAATAAAAACTTCTTCCTTTCCTGCTGCTGCCAGCATCTCCATGACCATTTCTAGGGAGCTGAAGGGGCACAGTTGTGATGTGACATCCAGTGCAGCCTGGGAAAAGTTGACACTACCACACACTGCATGGTTTAGCTATACTTTTCTGCTCTCCAGTAAATTCACCACAGAGCTATTTGTTTCAAAATAATGAAAGGCCGTGGATTTGGATGTCGGAAAGTGATGTGTTGGAACAGTCTCATAAAATACAAAGCAATAAGTCAATAGCTAAAGTGGGCTTATAGAAGAAATGGGAAATGAAGCGGTTTTGTTACTGACAGAAGTGTGGAGTTTCATTTAAATTGCCATAGTACTGGAGTTAACAAATACTATATGTGTATTTCCAGAAGGCAGTAGATCTGATCCCAGAAATTACTTTCTTGAAGATGTGAGAAACAGGTTGAAATGGAAATTAAAATTAAAGTAACAAAACACCAAATGGATGTGATTGGGACAAGCAGCACAGCTTCTATAAGGGAAGAAAATCTCTTATGAGCTATAATTCTTTGAAAGTGTAAGTAAATCAGGAGATAAGGGAGAATGGATGACCTACTACATTTCAGTTTTTCTAAAAGCCTTGTACAGAGTCCCTTACAAGAGGCTGTTAAAGAAGTTCTGGTTAAGGTGTGAAGTGTGAAGTAGTGTCATTGATCTCAAAGTAGCTGGGGCAGAAAAGAAAGAAGAGGAATTTTTAGACGGATATTTAGATGGAAAACGTCAGCTATATGAGTCCCATGGTTTCCCATCTGGACTTGTGTTGGTTAGCATATTCAGAATAGGCTGGCAAAAGAAAAAGGTGAGATCGTGAATTCTGCAGGCACTGCACAGTAAGTTCAGAGAGGCCAAGATGAGAACTATTGAGACTCACAAAGCAAAATGAATCAGCAACACAGTGGCACCAGGGGGTGATACAGACAGATATCAAGAGGGGGCATATTGCAAGGAATAACTAACCTCTTTTCTGTCAGCACACTGAATATTCCAGTAAAAGTGCCCCTTCAATGACGTGGTGTGCCAAAAAAAAAGCAAAGAAAACTTGAAAAATAAGGGAGGAAAATGCTGTAAAGTTGTATTGGCTCCCTGCTCTAGGAGGCCAGGTCTTTTGCATGTTCAGGATGTGCTGGTAGTCTTAGGAAGTGCTGTTTCCTTCTCTGACCCCCATGACATTTTCAAAGGTGCTTTACTGAGGCCTATGGCATGTGTCCATACATAAAGGCAACTACACCCTTTAGCTCCCACCTCTACTGTTTGTTCTCAGCACTGCCCTCCTGGGCTCTGTCTCTGTATTTTTCCTGCATCTTATGGAAAATGGGTTTTTCCAAAAGCTCGTCTCTGAAAGACCTGACTAGCAGAAACATGGCATTATAGTGGATTTGTGTAAATTATAAACATTATCCACATGCCTCCAAGATGAGGCATTTCGGCAGGCACCAGGGCTGTCATTTCCTCCAGCTGTTACCTCCCCTGACCTCGGAGAGTCCACCACTACTTTTCTTCTGATTTCTTTATCTTGTTCCAGTTACAGCTTTTATTTGACAGTGGCATCATGAGTGTCCACACTGTTAAACCCTACAGGGAATTCAAGACAGCAGCAGCATTAAATCAATGCCCTGCATTTCATAGGCTTGCCACCTGGATGTTGCTGTGTGGGACCACTTGCTGCTATGTGGCCTTTCCTGCCCCATCCCACACTCTTCCCTCAGAGCATCCTTTAACATAATGCCAAAAAAACCCCATACCTGGATTTTTGTGGATATTTTGCCTTTCTGGAAAAGTGAGCTAGTTCACTGCCCTCCCTCCCTGCCTCATACCAGACACCAGGACCAGCAAGAGCGGTTCAGCTGCCTGGGTCAGCGTTTCGACTCAGATGTCTGGGTAAGCGTTTCAGCCCAGCAGCGGGGAGAAGGGCAGCCTGCCCACATGCTGCCTGTTCTGCCCCACCAGCTGAGATGGGAGTGAGTTTATTGGATGCCGAAGCAGCAAGGGTGCACAGGCAAGAGCCATGCACCTCACTGAGCTGTGCTGGCTGTGGCGGCTCCAGCACAAGCAGGGCCCCACACACGTCCCCACTTCCCCAAGGAAGGCAGCAGAGGAGCTTTCACATTGAAACCACCAGCTTTCTGGGGCAAAGTGCAAGCTAAGAATAGTGGAGAGGTGCCAAAGTGCCTGTGGCCTTACAGCCCCAGGGTCAGCAGCTGGTGTCAGCCCCCACTCTGGGGGCTCTGAGATGTTTTGCTCCATCTCTGCTCACTCCCCTGGGGCTGTGGTGCTTTACAATGCGCTCAGCCCACTGCCTGCCCAGGGCTGCCTGCTGGCCGCACCTCCTTCCCTGGGTGACCACACTGGAAACCAGAGCAGCTTCATGCAGGAACAGGGTGAGGACAGCTTGCCTCAGGCTCTGCTCCCCTCTGTCCTTGGGATGGGGGATCAGGATGGGGGATCAGCCTAATAACCTCTGCCTGAAGGTGGCAGGAAGTTTACCAGCAGCCAGAAGCCACAGCAGAAGAAGGACTCAGGATTTTAATGAGTGATGAGTTGGAAATTCCCTTCAGGATTACCTGGGGAAGAATGGGTAATCTTAATTCGGGCTAATCTCCCCATCCAGACTCATCACAGAGGGACCAAAGGGTTAATAGCCAGAGCCAGGAGAAGGGGGTGAGTGAGAGAGAGGACTAGTTGATCTAGGGCAGGAGAGGAAGGGAAAGTATCAAGCCTAGACTGTGCTTCAGGGTGGGCTGCTCTGGGCTACAGTGCTATGTTTCTGCTGATGTTTGCAGCAGTGGCCCCACGACCACCCCGAACTTTTTAGCCACCTTTTGCTGCCAGCCGGAGGCACAGCTGCAGATCACAGGTCTGGAGCTCCCTGCATCCAGATGTCCCCTTGCTCACTAATCGCTCAGTAAACCTCTTTCTGTAGGACTGCTGCCTTCTCCCTGAGGCATCATGCAGGGTATGTCTGCAAGCTCTGCCCAGGTGGGACTCTGGGGACAGGGTCCAGGCTGGCAGCTAAAAGACCAAGATCCCACCAGGGCTGAGCAGAGGCTGTGGGGAAGCAAGGGCAGGCCTTGTTTGAGCCATGCAGTGAGGAGGCCGCTGGCTCACCCAAAGCCTGGCCCATTTGGCAGATCCCATTTTTCTACAGCTTTTGTGTGTACCAAAAATGCAAATTGCTCAATGAACCAGCAAAGCATGAACACATATATGTCTGTGAGCAGTGATGTACCTTTTGAGGCATTTGTGTGCTCCAGGATGCATCTCTTTCCTGTGCGTAGCCTGCATATGCGTTTGTGCGTTCTCAGCTGCAGGGGGATGTGATACAGCATGTGTCATGCAGGATGTCAGAGGCGATGCTTTGTGCTGTGAACCTCTGAAGTAGCAAAGGCCTGTGGAAACCTGTCCAGAGCTGGGAGTTAGGAGAAACACAGCAGAGGGATGTCTGGGAGAGTAGCAGCTAGTCACTGGAGGAAGCAGGTTGTAATGAGAGCTGCTTTGCAAAACGTCGCTTCAGTGAAGGACTGCTTTGGTTTCTGCCAAGTGATGCTTTCCTGTGTTACTACCTGCACAGCTACCTAAAAGAGCACCAAGCTTTGAATGTCTGATTCGGTGTTAAAGGCCAGTTTGCTGATGCTTTTCTGAACACATTCCCTAGGCCTTACTCTCAGTTACACTAATAGCTCCTCATAGTTGTACCTATAGGAATGATGGCCTACCTGGAGAAATTCGGCCAGATATCAGCATCTTTGGACAGAGCAGGCCCCTCCCCTTGTCACACCAGCTGCAGCTTGCACTGCGTTAGATCCCACCACTCTGGCTCCTGCTGGTACTGCAGGCTGGATTAAATAGAAGCAGCTGGCCTCCTCACCACCCTAATCAGATTGAAAGAGCGAGGGAGGTAAAAAAAGTTAGCGCTTGCTCAGACACATTTGACTATGTCTGAGATGATTACAGCCTAAATGCTCAAAGGGGAGTTCATGTTATTTATCGATTTATACAGTGAAACACCTTCTGAAGCCTGTTGGGAAGAGACTCATAACCATGTAACACTACCATTAAATGATTACCATATGAATTTAGGTAAATCTGCCTAAGGGTTTTTTTTTTTAGTGGAAATGCCCCACTCAAATAAATGAAGTCATCTGTCATCTGCTAATACGTGCTAAATGACTGCTAGCCTATCAATGGAAAAGTAGAATGTCCCCCCAAACTGCGTGAATAACATATGTGAGCTATTTACTGTGTCAAGACCCATGAGCCAGGAAAATAGATGGAGGACAGCTCGTATCTGCGCTTTTATTATTTATGAGTATTTTATTTACTTGCTTGCAAACAAAGCAGTGGACTTGGCAGATTTGAAGCATTTTTGCAATAGATTTGTCATGGTTTAGTAATCAGGAAAGCCAGAACTGTTGTTTGTTTGAAGAAGTATTTAAAGCAGTGGTTCCCAGAATTGGATTCAGACTGTATTTGAGGTTATTGACTCCAAAACATAAATGGGAGCAGAGGGCCACAAGCTCTGCTTTTAGTCCAGGCATGCAAGTGGGATTTTGGGGTTGTTACTCCCCAAATGCAACTTTTGCTAGAGTGGAGCCTGTGCAACAGCTCTGACTGTGCCAGTGCATAGTGTGTAAGCTAAACGGATGGACTGTTTTGTGTTGTGCTGTTTGGATTACTTGCCTGCTTGGAACTTGCACAGCAGTGAGTTGTAAAATTGCGTTTGCTACCTAAATAAATATGTACAGCACACTTACACATGGTGGGTCAGTTTGCCTAGGGCAGCAGGAGACCAGAGGTTTCCGAAGCCACTGCGGCCATGGGCTAGCAGAGAGGCTCAAGTGGAAGAGACTCAGGTGTTCAGATCCAGAGAACGTGGATTCACAAAAACCTACAGGCAAGCCCAGGCTTCCAGTGAGTCAAAGTGCCTGGGTCTCTGCAGCCTGAGAGTCTGCCTTTTTTTTGTCACAAGCTGCAAGGACTTACGTGGGCTAAATAATTTCCAAGCATGGTAGGAACAGTGCAGCATGCCCAGCTGGTGATAGGGGAAGTCATCCCTCAAGCTTTCCAGCCAGCCAAAGGACAAAGCTCGACATTACCTCCTTATAAAACACTCGTTATATGTAGTAGGCCTCCAGACAGACCGAATTGGCTGGAGCCATGGAGCGTTTGGAAATTTTACTGTTGTCAGTTTATTCTGGTTTTTCTTTCTTGTGCTCGCAGATTGGAAAATTTTTTGGTGCAGTGGATGGCTCAGTAATGACCCAGCTGATAAACATGGGCATGTTCAGGCGGTAAGTGGGGGATCTCCATGCTGTACTTCTCTTTCTTCAGGTGGTGTGTGGGTCAGAGCATACTGGTCCCCATAAGCAGCACCTGAGCAGGGGAAAATGCACGTGCTGATGCATGTGACTCTCTTATTTTGATACAAGAGCTCCTTTAGCTACCTGTCCCCTCCCCTGACTCGCTCAGCCATCATCACCACACACCCCATTTCTCCTCATCTCCTGCTCTTCCACCTGCTACAAAGCACCGAGAGAGACAGTAATTCCCCATCTCCATGTGGCTAGAAAGCAGCTGCTCCTCTGTCTTTTCCAGGGCAAGATGCTATGGGGAACTCTTCTTGGCATTTTGGGTATAAAGTGCTTCAGTTCCTCCTGCCACTTGGAAAGCCTTTCTAGGGGCAGTTGTCTGAGAGCACCCCAGATGTGGAGTTGCAGCTGGACGAGCACATTTCTCTCTCTCCTAAAATACCTCTGTCCATTTCCATCCACTCCCCCAGCCCATGTCAAAAGAGAGTTTAGAGTTTCAGTGGTTTGTAAACAGGAACTAGGGGGATCTGAAGTAGTTACGATTGTAATTGTCCTGCTTCACAGCCTGCTTTACTCACCATCTGAAATTAGGGACATTATTTCCTCCTGTACTGACCCAGTTACATGAATCCAGAGCTGGTATTTCCTGCTTTGCAAGATCCAGCACTGGCCAAACAGCAAAGACACCTGTAAGCAGGCCACGGCTTTATTCTTCCATACAGGAAATCTTTTAGAAAAAGCTGATGTGCATGTCCCATAAGCAGTTGGATCGCTTGCTTTTGACTGCTTGCTTGTTTTGATTGCAGAGTGACCATGTATGATTATCAAGCGATGTGCAAAGTACCCTACCACCACCACAGCAGCGGTGCCCGGCCTCTGCTCAGCGTACGTATCTGTTGGCATGCAGCCCTCTCTGAGCTTGGCTGCAGAGGCTTTCCCCTAGGACATCTCCAACACCTTGATGTAGCACATTCCCCAAAAGAGTAGTAGATGTTTGCTTTCAAGTGATGGGAATGTCCAAACTCATCTAAGGTAGATTTCTGAGGCAGTGATGGCCACTGACAGTGGTGTCCGATTTGGCTCTCTATTGGCATATAGGATCTCACTGAAAATTGGAAGGACCAGAGATAGGACAGGAACTAGACTATGCCAGGATTCTCCTAAAATCCAAGGAAGCAGCTAGTAGCTGAGATGAACAGGAATGCTTTTATAGGGCATGGTTTTATTCAGCAGCTCAAAAAGGGGAGTTGCACTGTCAGGGAACAGAGCATCTGGGAGAAAGCTGTCAGCCTTTCAGGGAAGCCTGAGTGGGCTTGGAGCAACAGAGGGGTTAAAGCTGCTGAGAAATGCTGATAGCCCAGGGAACAAACTATCAGAGTGAATGGTTTTGCCAGTAGCCAGGTACAACCTCTCTTTAGACTGATACAAGCTAATAATCTAACCCCACTCCACCTTCCTAACCTCCCCTTGAACAGGCAGAACTAAGTGATTACTCAACACTCAGGCCACTTCAGAGTAGTTGAAGCAACCCTAAACAGGGATGTGTTTATTACTGTTATGATCATTTTTTGATACTTTAAAAGGTGGTGTGCTGGAAGTACTTCTTACAGCGTGACATTGTAATTTTTTCCAGTAAAAGAATTTTCAAGAAAATACTCTTTAACAACATGTTACATTTTTAACAATATGTTCCTTTTGCAATGGCTGTACTTAAGCTGGATAGATAAAATACTGTGACTGTAGTGAAAATGCTTTATCATATCCTCCAATTCTGATTCCTGAAAGAAATGTCACAAAACATGAGCTGCCAAAACTGAGGTGAATTGGGAAGAGAATAAAAAGGTGAGCATTCAACCGCCCTCTCTCCTTTTCCCTGGACAAGAAAAGTCCATTTTTCATATACATACATAAAAATCAGTCAAATCCCCAACCATTATACATTTTACTATTTGCTGACTTATTTTGGCTGAAGATTAGTCAGTTAGCAGTAATGGAATATTATCTTGTGTTCTGTGACTGCTGCATCTGTTTTGGGCTTGAGGATACAGGCGTGATTATAAGAGGGAGAGATGAAAATTAGACATGGTTACCAGGAAGAAAAGAAGCAGCAGGATACTCTGCAGATGAATTGTCCCTGGGACAATGCTGGATTTCCAATTTGTAGCTGAAGAGAAGGAAGATGATAGAAGTCATGCCATCTTGAGGAAAAGCTGGATGAAAGCACAGTTAAACATAATCAATCAATGGCAGATAATACTAAATCCTGGGCAATGCTGTCACTTGTCCCAGAAACACCACTTGCTGTCAGAACATGAAAGCATCCTAAACTGGTGGTGTCCCATTTAGCTGTGTTTCTCTCCTGCTCTGAGCTCAAGGTCATCCATACTGGAGAGAAATCATCAAGCAATTACATCTTCAAAGTCTTTCATACATTTGTGATAAACTCCCTGACCCTGACAAGGAGGGGGTGAGAAGATATTATTAGTAGCAAGGCAGCTCTGCGGGCTTTTGATGTATTTTGAACATTTTCCAGTGATGCCCAGACCTTGAATTTCCAGCCTGTCTTCAAGAGCTCTGATCAGTGGAGGGAATTGGTCTGAAACATGGGGTTCTGCATAACAATTATAAACTCTCTGGCCATATCCTTATGGTATTTCTCATTTCTTCTTTTGTTCTCCAGCCAATTTATGCCTTTCTAGCTGCAGTGAAATGGCTGATCAGTGATTTCCTCATGTGAGTACCAAAAGATGGGGGTGTTTGGGAGGCTCAGACCAATGGGGGTGAGAGCTGAGAAAGCTGCAAGCAGAGGCCCCCGTGTAGGACATTGCTCTCAGCCTTCTCCTGACATTCAGCTCAGCGCCTTGCTCCTGGGAGACAGAAAGCTATTACTATTCCCATTTTGAGAGGCAGAGGCCCAGAGTGGGTCTGGGATTTACCTGAAGTCACTCAGTACAAAGTGGTGGAGTCAGAAATAGGACTCAGGTCTCGCGGGGCCTCGTGCAGATCCTTGATGCCGAGTCCTTTTGCCTGTCTCCTTTGCCCGTGGTGAGTGAATGCACACCTTCATTTTGCAGGGGGCAAAGGCTGAAGGAAGGAAGCCAGGGAGCTCAGCTTTGAGTGACAGGCAAGGGAGGAGAGAGGGGAGGCCTTTGAATCAAGCTGTAGATTCAGGCTCACCTCAAACTGCTGGGGGGAATCAGAGTTCAAGCTCAAATTAGGATGAAAGTGCTGCTGCTCAGTTGCTGGGTGTGCAAAAGGGGAGGAGTGGAAAAGATCCAGCTCCGAGGGCTTGAGAGTGTTGGTACAGAATAATTCAGTGTGATGTACAGCTACCTCTGAGTAGCCAGAGTACAGGCTCCCTGATGGCCCTCTGTGCCTGCTCCTCAGGTGGGTCTCACGGTGACTGAATCCCCTCCCAGCCTCAGGGGCTGCTGTACTCATTCCTTCCTTCGCTGGTGAAGCCCCTGCACAGTATGTACTTCAAGAAGAAACCCATTCATATATTCCACAGTACAGATCCCATGGTACAGAGCTACACTCTATCATGTGGAGAGGAAAAAGAAAAAAATTTTTAAAAAAATCTCAGACTTCCACTGCCAGCAAATTCGTAGTAAACATTTTAGAACTGATACTCACCGGGCGACGGGGCCATCTCCCTGACACCTGCATCCTTCCAGGCGGCTGAAAAAGCATCCTCTGTTCTTGCTCTTTTGACAGCTTCCTTTTGGAGTTTAACATGAGTAGCTTCTGGCACTCAGACAACTTGGCAGATGGTGAGTACACAAGAGTCCAGCCACCCCATAGCACGTGAGTGTTACCGCCACTGGTGGCAGAAGAAGCTGTATGGGGAAGACTGGCCTCATACGAGGAGCCTGCCACCTGCCCCACCACCTCTCCCTGCACGGACACTGGAATCCAGCTTCCAGGTCCCACCATCACCCCATCTCCCCCCATTTCCACCCCCATTTAAGGCTGCCACAGCACCAGAGCAGTCAGGGTGAGGTGTGTGTGACTCGAAGCATGTTGCTTGCTTTCCTCAGGGTAGCTGCCGGGGCCAGGTAAGGCTCTTCTTTCTGAGGCCCCCACCCTATGTGCTGTGGGATGAGAGAGACCATCAGCTGCAAACCCTTTCAGTTGGAAAGGCTTCCAGTCTTTCCTGAGGGTGGCCTATAGGACAGGACAGAGCAGTGCTGGAGCAGCAGTCTCTCCGGAACCTAGCAGGGGTCCCAGGAAGCTAGCCAGAAACCTATAAGGTTCAATAACACATTGAGGGAATTCACTTGCCCAGTGGACCCTCTCTGGAAGAGAGAAGATGGCACATGGTATTGCACAGCAGCAAAGTGCAGCAGAGGGGTATGTCTGGGTTGAAATCCAGTGATCTGCCCTGCAGCTGCAGTGCTGCCTGATAAAAACATCCCGGGAGTCTCTGCAGTCCCATCCCTGCCCCTTCAGGCAGGGGGGTATTAATGGTCCTGAGGTGACCCAAAGGGAAAGGTGAGGAGTGCTCTGCGCAGCCACATTGGTGCCATTATTACATCCCCACTAATTATTCAGCACTACAGTGCTTTTAGTGGAGACAGTGGTACCTTCCCTGCTAACTGTGGGGCTGAGTCTTCTGCACTGAATGAAGTCTCCTGGCATAATGGGGAAACGGTAATTTTTAGAAAGCAAAATTTCCTTCTAGTCAGAGAACCAGCCCAATGTCTGGGTACTGTTTAGGTCCCACTCACCTCCTCCAAAGAGGATCGCCAGAGATGGTGGTAACAGTTGCAGCTATCCTCTATGCTGCTGCTTAACACGCATCAGGATAATGGGAGTGGCTCCATGCAGAAATTAGTGAGGAAGAGTCAGATGAGCAAGTGCGGTACTTGTGGCACTGCAGGTGGGACTGCTCTTGCTGGAGGACTGGTGTTCCTGCAGGCAGCTGCTGGGGATGCTAGATGGCTGCAGTTTGATTCAGCCTTTGCTTGAGGAGATGTGAGGAAAAAGGGAGGGGGATTCTCACTGCTGCCCTGCTCATCACCATTTCCTTTTGTGCTTTCTTTGTCTCTCTCCCACATCACCTTCATGACTGCTGTGTGCAAATTCATCTCTTCGTTGTGCTGCCATCATGTGAAACTGTCATGTGGCTCCATCTTCATTGTGTGTATGTGTGTCATGCGACTCTTCCAGCCAAGGCTGTCTTCCATCACTGTAAGTAGAACGACTTAATGGTGAAAAGAGGATTTATCTAGAAATCCCAGGCTAGAACAGTCTTTTTTCCATCTTTCGGACAATGGTGAACTTGCAGAAAGGTGTGAAAGGGACAAGGCAGTGCCTGGCTCAATTTCCTGACACTGCAGAGAAGCACACAATGCTGTTGCTCGTTTAGCTGAGCTGGTGATTGAAGGTCTGTCACTGAGAAGTCAATAAAAGAGGGGACACACCAAACTCCTCAGGGACTGCGGGCACAGACAACACCATCAGTCATGACACAGATGGGCCTGTAGCCTGTGTACCATGGCACGTCCTTCACTTTGCTTCGCAGCTGTCCCGTTCTTTTCAGTTGTTATGCCAAAACCAAAGACCAACCCGTGCCCTCTTGCAGGAAAAACTATACGGGTCTCATAGACTTCAGTCATTAAGAGGCAACTTAAGTCTTCTTTTCCACACCCCATGGCTTAGCTCCTTCTGATGAATCCCAGCCCGGTTCTCCAGGATAATGCAGAACTAATTCCAAGCAGTTCAACTGATAAGTATATGCTCTAGCTCATAAATCCACTCCTACAGGCAAGTTAGAAATCCCTCCAAGACAGAGTCCAGACTGTGGCTGTGTTTGTATCTTCCTGCTTCCATATCTAGCTTATATTTGCCAATTTGCTCTCTGCCCAGCAAGACGTATGTGTGAGACAGAGGTAGAGAAATAGAGACAGTTGGAATGTGTTTTACTGTATGAAGAAAAGGAAGAGAAAGAAAGGGTGTTCACGGATGAAAAAAATGAGTGTCCATGCGTGGGTAGGAGTAGCAGGGTGAAAGAATACTGTTTGGGCTGAAAGAAATGGATTGCACATGTTGTTGAGAAGGGGCTGTAGATTTTTGCCAGAGATGTTAACATTTTCTTGACTGCATGCCAAGGCTGTTGTATGCAAAAAATATGAAGAGGAGACATTTTGTGAGAGAGAAATTGAGCACACATTTATTCAGGGATATATGCGGAGGAATTAATGGCTGGGGATCTAATGCTCACCCTTGCCTGATTGTGCAACTCTGGCTCTGCAGCGCTGAGCCTATTTCTGCTCCCAAGTTCTCTTGCTTTCTGGGAAGGCGAGACTTGCTGTTGGAATATGGGCATAATATATTCAGACTGCACTCATCATGCAAATCTGTTTTTCAGAGGTGGTGAGAAGACATGTTTGCTTCCACAGATTTTTCACTGCTTTCAGCATCTCATTCCTCTCTGAGTTTATAAGGACTTCTGCTTTTATGGACATCACCACAGGTTTGAAAGCTTTTAATTAAGCCAAAAATACTTTCAGCCAAGGCATGCAGCCTAGAAAGGACTATTTCTAGAATTCTATATCCCACAAAAGTTTCTTCTTGAGTGCATGGTAATGTACA
Source organism: Strix uralensis (assembly GCF_047716275.1). Classification (NCBI taxonomy): domain Eukaryota; kingdom Metazoa; phylum Chordata; class Aves; order Strigiformes; family Strigidae; genus Strix; species Strix uralensis. Next base: position 73,719,631 of record NC_133976.1, on the reverse strand, counting down.
CAGAGGATACTTTACAAGATAATTGATTAAATTCTGTGGGTTTTATTTGTAACTAAGTGGTAGATTTTGTCTCATGTCCCAGAGTAAATCCACTGACTTGGGTGCATGATTTATGCTGGTGGGAAAGAGTTCACAATCTGGACTGTATAGTTCACAACAAGGCGCGGCGACTGCCTTTGCTACTCAGAAGGATTGGTTGCCAAACGTCTGACAAAGTCTTTCTGGAAGTGCAGATGGTAGCAACGACAGCCTGGAATTAACTCACTCTTTGCTATAAAGTTTGCAATTTGTTATCAGCTCCTCTGACTGTTTACTAATCCCTGACCACCAGACTCTCAGAGTGCTGATAACGTTTTGATGTCCAGCATGTGCATGCAGAGGCTCAGCCCAAGCATTTTGCTGATGATGTACATGCTACTGGGCTTCTCTGAACTTCTCAATACTGCTGCAGCTGCATTGCTTCCAAGCAAATTAAGTGGCAGTAGGCTTAAGCATAATCTCTGTCATAGGTCTTGTCTCTGTGCAGAAGTTAGGAGATTTTAAAGTGGCTTCTTTTCATTTAGCCTGTGCCAAGAAACTGATTTAAGATGGTCTGTGCAGGGGACTTAAGCCAATTTAGCAGAGTTTAAAAATACAGCTTGGTGCACGTGATGAAGTTAACCCAGAGCAAGTCAAATTGCAGATGGTCATGAAAGACTCAAACAGAAATGCAGCTTCTGTGAGTGACTTAGCACTACTGCCAGTGGCAAAAGTGCCCCTGAAGGGACTAACCCTGGTGCATTTCCCACTGCTTACCTCCAGATGCACTGGCTGCTCCTGAGTGCCACCACGGCATAGTTCGGCCGAGAACTCCCGCTCAAGCGTTGCTGCTCTACTCCTGTGTCTGGAGCTGAAGTGCAGCTCTTGCCCATGTGTGCAGGTCAGGCCAGCAAGCAGCGCTGGCCAGGCGTATCCTGGGTGTGGATTGTGCAGTCTCTTTAGTTGACTTTCCCCTTGAGGCCCAGTTCTCCAAGCCCACCAAGTCCAGCATGACAGCCCTGATTCAACGCTGGCTGAGGCTGGGAGGCCTCAAATCTCCTTCCATCCCATATTTTCCACGCCAGTGGTCTCATTCACCCTCTCCCTGCACCCCGTCCTTCACACCACTGGTTTTTATATTGCTTGAACTCCATCTGCTTTGATGACACTACACCAGGAAGCTGGAGCTAGTGATGGATGTCATTCTTTACCAGGAACAGGGGAAAATTGAAGACCTGGATGAAGTCTCTGCTATGTCAGGACCCTTTGCCACTCCTGACAAGAGCAATATGCTAAATTTTTGCAAGCAGTTGTGCCCCAACTTTATCAGGTCACCTTTTCACCTTTGTGGTCATCACAGCTGTTCTGAGCAAGAACTGGCACAGTCCATCACCAACAGCTGTGCTGCGGTGACAGCCCCGGTCACTCAGTGCTGTGAATCCAGGGGTAACACAAAAGAACTTTGATGGTTGGTAGTTGATGGACCAATGTGTGGTCTTGCCATAAACATGTCCCTAAGAAGGTCTGTCCCTGGCACAGACTACAATAGTCTGGGCACTAGTGTGGCCAGATTTCAGAGTTTGGAGCTGTTTTCCCAGCCACTAGTGAATTAAGGCTGAAGGAAAGTGCTCCCACTCTGTTCCTCACACTCCTTTAGTCCATCAGGGACTTCACTGGCCAGAATACAGTTACCAGACCTGGAGCTGGTCTGAGCTGGGAAGCGTTTGCAGCTTCTCTCCTTACCACAGGGATATTCTGCATGTTTCATCAGAAATGTCTAAGCCTTTGAAATTCACTTCAGTAACAGGATCTTCTGCTCATCCTGAATGTCCTCAGGACTGTTCATCCCGTGACAGGTACTAGTCAGAGGCGTTCTTCATTAGCAAAAATGGGAGAGGCTTTTCCGTGCTTCTGCAGTGTGGGGTTTGCACAGAGGGATGGCAAGTGGTGACAGAGCACAGCCAGGCAGCTCCTGGCTGGTGACAGAGTTGCTGCTGGCCCCTGAAATGATGAATTTACTTGATTAATTTAGTGTGAATCCAGGGTGAATACAGAGCAAGGCATCATACTGAAATCAAGTCCTGTGTGCTTTTGGGTCAGTGGAAAATGAACCTAACCATGATACTAAAAGGTGGGTCCCACAGTCTGGAAGGATTTAAGTAGGAGGCTGTCTTGAGAGTGACATTTTTTGAGAATTCAGAAGAAAAGCCCAAGGCACAACTACCAGGGACTCTGTACTGCAAGGAGGTGTTTGAGTACCCATCATATTCACCTGGGAAAGGCACCAGAGGGGAGATTGGGCTGCAGTTCCTGGTTCTTAATGGATGTCTTGTGCCGCTGGATCACCATGGTGGAGAGAAAAATCAGAGAAAATCATCCATCTTGTCTCTCTCTCATGTAATCCACATTGTTTAGACGGCAAGCTCTGCAGAGTGGTGCCTGCCTCTTTCTGTGTCCTCCAGCAATGTTGAGGGAGACGAGACCATAGCCCTCAGCGAGGGTTTTACAGCGATGCAAATTACCCATCAGAATCATGGATACCCTCTTGGTGCCTTCTTACCATACATTTACTGATTAAAACCCGTGTTGCTGCATTTTTCTATAAATCTTCAGCGTCACTGCTGCAAGGGATAAGATGCTCATCCTCCACATCAGAAGGACTCTCTTCCCTGCCCCACCTCCCTGTGCTGTGTGGGTGGAGGCCTACGGAGCAAGTCTTCTGTGATCAGACACAAAGCTGATGTAGAAACCATCTCTCATACTTGTTGCTGGCTGAGCTGCAGTCACCTCTGCCCTAGCAACAAAGCCTTGCATTTCCATCGGCAACATTCCCCTGTGTCTTACAGAGGCAGGAGCTGGCTTTGCTACCTCCAACTGCAGAAAATAATTGCCAGAAGGGCCCAAGGCAGTAGTTTCAGGCAAGGCAGACTTTGCTGAACTCCTAGAAAGGATGCCCGTGCTTCTCAAGGGAGGCTCAGTAAGGTGGTTCAGCTCCCCCTCATCCCCAAATTAGTTTGGTAGTCCCACAGAGTGTGATTGACGAGTGATGGAGCAGCTGCTCCCTGCCTCTGGTGTGCATTAGCTGGATCTCTGCTGGTCCTTGAGAGCTGTCATCTGCTTTCCTGTGGTCTCAGGCCAGATCTGTTTGCTGGTGGTGTTTTCTTTTTAATGTGACACATACTCAACCCCTCCAATTGCCTGCTGTGGTCTCACTCGGAAATCTCAGAGGGCTCAGGAAGGCTCAGCAGTTGATAGAGAACCCCACCACAGACACGCAGGGTCCCCGCAGGGGCACATCCCCCAGCACAGGCACTGAGGACCAGCCCAGCCGCAGCTTTGAATGTTTAAAAAAGTGTGTGAACCGGGGCTGGGTTAGGCAGGAGGGACTTTATTTATGCTGCTGGTTTGGTAGACCCCCCTCCTTTGAACACAGGGATACCAGTGCCCACATGCCCCTGCCTAACTGGCCATGGGGGTCCCTGGGGTGCTGCGGCTGCTGTGGCCCCATGGCTGCGGCTTTGGCAGGATAGGGTCCAGGCTTCCTTGGGGAAGGCGAGTGGGAATATTGGGCGCATTTCTCACATAGGCCGGTTTTCCCACCCCACCTAGTGGGAGCAGGGATCACTGCCTCGCTGCTTTCTGCAGCATCTCCTTCCTCTGCTTCTCTGGTGGGCACCTGCTCTTGGCCACTATCGCAGCGGGGGGACACAGGGCTGCTCCTCCGGCCTACGTTGCCAGTCTTAAATGCTTCCATCTCAGTGCAGACCGCTTCTATGGGATCCTCTGCCCTTCATTTCTCACCTTGTCTCCTTACCGTTGCAGCTCACAAGCACAAGAAGCATGACACCTTGCAGCCCTGTGACACCGAGTACCCCGTTTTCGTGTATGAGCCAGCCATCAAGGAGACAAATGGGCTGATTGAGTGCGGAGATTGCCAAAAGTAAGAATTGCAGCTTTCCTTTCATTTGGGGGCTCTCCAGGTTGTGACAGCACGCGCTTGGTGCTGTGCCTATGGCATGGCCACCACTGCGTTTGCAGCTCTGGCTGCAGAGCAGAGCTAAACAGCCACGTTGGACAATGAGGAGGTGAAGTGACCAAATTACCACTTCTTGATAAAAAGAAAAAAAATTAAAATAATTTGTTAATAAGCAGAGGTGGCTGTAGAACGAGGGAAAGAGCATTTAAATATATATATATATCTTTCCATTCCACAGATTTCAGAAAGGAACTTTTTCTGTTTTTTCATGTTTCTGGCAAAGTTTTCTCCTTAAAAAATTTTCCTTTTTTCAATACTTTCAGCTTTCCTTTTCCTTTTTTTATTTTCCCTCTTTTCTGTTTTTCTACCAAAAAAAAAAAAAAAAAGCAAGGAGGGGGGGAAAAAGACAAGTGTTAAAAGAATTTAAAACACAGGTCCTCTTTTTTATTTTCCATTTTCATTTTAAGAGAATGAACAGTCAAAAATAACAGAAGAGTCATTGTGAAAAGAGGCTGTTTTCAGCAATTGCATAGCACCATCAGCAATCACGTGTGGAAAGGTGACAAGGATGAATTTCCACTGGTCCAGCTTTTCCTAACATGAGGCATTCAAACAGATCTGACTGGAATCATGCTTGAAAAAAAAAAACCAACAATCCTACCTAGTCTGACTTCAGTCTTGGATCAACTGCAGGAAAGACTTAAAGGTTAGGAAAACAGCCTGTGCTAGTCAGCATGACTTTAGGAAAACCAGGTCTTGCCAAACATTGTTTTAGAAGAGATTGCAGATTTGGTGACAACAAGGCATTGTGTAGGCGCAACAAGCTCTTGGCTGATCCAGAGGAGCTGAGTGCCCCAAACTGACCTGTTTGGGCATTAAGCTGTTGCTGCACAGAGCTCTGCCATCAACACAGCCTGGGGCTGACCCCTCCTTGCTGGAGGCAGCACCTCAGCAGTGCAGTCAGCCGCTGTGTCCTGATCCGCTCCTTCATAGTTACAGGCATAGTTGCAGCCTCTGGATCCTGGGCGCATCTCCTGTGCATCTTTCATGCAGTTGTTTGGGAGAGACACACACCACGACGCTGTGGACCATTAGTCAGTGGCCCACTCAAGCGTGGAGGCTTTCCCGATCATGTTTCACAAGCCTAGCTGGTTCCCAGTGGAGGGAGGGTAGGCTGGGTGCTCCACCCCGGGCAAAAACTTGGCTTGCGGATTGGTGCACAGGGCACCTCTATCCTGGTTGCTGAATTTGTCCATGGGTTAAAATCTGCTTGTCAAAGCAGTCATCAGCCAGGAATACTAATGAAATGGTCGTGCTGCAGTGTGTGACATGCAGCACCTTTAAAAGTGAATACAGAAATCCCTGGAGGCAGTGAGACTAGGCAGTGAATAACCAGGGAGACAGGACAGTTCTCCAGTGGGTACATCATCGCAAACCTGTACTTCCAACCCAGAAGCCCTCTCCCTTGGCAGAGAGGTGATTAGCAGGACCACTGCAGCATTGCAGCCTGATGTCCCTGGCCTCCCCGGTGCCCAGCAAACCCAGGCCAGCCTGCAGGCTCCTTGCCAGGGCTGTACGGCCACCCAGCGCCTGGCAGGCAGCAGAGGACAGCAGCATGGGCAGCTCAGCCCTGCTTCGGGTGGCTGCAGCCTCTGTGCTGGCAGAGGGCAGGCAATGCCTGCGAGGCATCGGTGGGGGGGTGACGCAGGCTGGTGAGATGCCCAGACACATACCACGCCTTGTGGTGACACCGGCGTGCGTACGCTTGGACACGCACCCCCTGCCACTCCCCGTGGTCGCCCAGGGGTGCCCGTGTGCACGTGCTGGTGTGCAAGCCCACAGTCACAGGCACATGCAGCCTTGTGAACTCAGAGACATGTCTGAGCTGCCTGTGCAGATGCGTGGCACACACACTCACACACAAAACCCTGCACACAGCTGAAACACGTGCCTGTCCTCATCCCACTCTGCCCACACAAGCCTTCCGCCGCCTGCACAACCGGGCAGCAATGCTGCCACAAGCCCACACATGCACGTCCTCGGGCAAACGCTTACAACTAAGGACATCCCTGCCGGCAGGTGCCTGTGCTCATCACCAGCCCTTTTCCATAGTCTGCTTGTCCGACAGGGAGGGGAAAGGGCAGGCAAAATTGTGGCTGCAAACTGAAGCTGCATGTTTTTGTGGCAGTAGGCAAGACCAAGCACCAGTTGGTCAGTCCTATCACATTGACATAACGTGCAATGCTACTGGGATCCTCCTTTTCTCACTCCAGTAACATGAAATTTAGCAAAACTCTGCTTCTTGCAGGACCACATAGTACATACTTCCTTGCACTGTATAAGCATATGCATAAATATACGCTGAATGGGCACTGGCACACCTCTGGATGAAATCAGGCCTTCTCAGGTGTCAGCTGCTGTGACATGCTGCCCCATTTGGGGAGGGCTTGTGTTGGGTTTTGTTTGTTGGTTGGTATTTTTGGTTGGTTGGGTTTTGGGTTTGATTTTGGCTTTTGTGCATAGCATAGAGCTGTAAATCTGAGCCACTTCGGAGCTTCCTGAGGCCAAAAAGGTGTGCTAACGCCACCTCCTTCGTGCATACAGCTGCTCGCCTGCTTTCTGCTGGCATTCCATTTCTGATGATCTCTGATTTTGTTGGATTTCTTTGATGTGGGCCAGGTGATGCTGGGGCTGCTGCTCTGGCACTGCAGCAAGAGGGATATGCTTTCTCCCACCCGCTCTTTTCTTGCAGGATGTTTGTGGTGCAGCAGATCGCCAGCAGTAACCTGCTGCTCCTCATCACGGATGCTGCCTGCGACTGCAGCTTCTTCCCACCCGTCCTGTTGGATGTGAAAGAAGTCAAATATATCCTTCCACGCACAGCAGGGACACACAGCTCCATGGGCCCTTTCCTCTCCATTTTTGCTAGGGTGGAAAACGTGCTCCCAGGGCAATTGCCATGGGGGTGGAGGGCATGGCCTGACTTGTGGGACAGCTGGAGAGCGAGACATGGAGCAGGTAGAGTTGTGGTGCGGTGGAGAGGAGGTAACGGTTCTGCCTTTCAGCCCCCCAAGAGGAATCCAGGCTGTCAGATGCACTGTACGAGGGTGAGGGTGGGACATGCCAGATGAAAGGATCAGTGGTGGGGTGGGTGCAGCTGGGCACTGCTCCCAGGTGCTTCCATAACTCATCCCTGCTGGGTCCTCATCCCTTTCTCCTCATAAGGGCAGTGACATGGTGCAGCTTGTCACCGTGAAGCTAAGCCTTCTCCAGGCATTTTGGCCACTTTCAGCTGCCCATGATTCCTTCACGTCTTGCAGGGGTTGGCAATGTCTCCAGCCCATGCAGGGGGACCTGCCCTTCCCTCATCCTACCCGCTCTGTCTCCCAGGTTGTGCAGTAACACCAAGAAAACTGGGATCAGGGCCCCGTGGGTTCACGCAGTGCTCGTTCCCCTTTTTCCTGCCTGCCGTTGCCAGTGACCTTAACAGCCTCGCACATAACGCTTCAGTGAAGTGTGAACGGATGCGGTCCCAGAAGCTGAGGCGGCGGCCAGACACGTGCCACGCGTTTCACCCTGAGGTACCCTGGGGCAGCACGGGAGGGAGGGAGTGCACATGGCTGGGTTTCACCCTGGGCATGCCTGTACCCCTGTGCACGTGTCTCCTCTTGCTCCCCTGCGTTGTGTGTATCATGTGCCCATGCTGCTGGCTGGATGCAGACACAGCGTGTGACTCCCCAGGAGGCTTCCTAGCAGGAGGACAGTCACACTAGTGACACCTGGGAAGGGCTTGAGCTCAGACATCACAGGGTTGCTGGGCTTCTTCGGGAGGTTCACCTGCTGCAAGAGCCCCAATTCTTGTAACCAGCCCTTGCAACCTGGGCTTAGTGCATCCAGGCAGCTCTCCCACCCGCCAGGCTGGCAGGAGTTTGGTCCAGGCACCTTCACACAGCGTGCAAGGCAGCCCAGCTGCCTGTCCCTGCCCCGCGGGGTCAGGAGCAGGCGCAGTGACCCACTCATGCACAGGGGACACTGGAAGGAGCTGCAGGAGGGATGTGCAGGCAGGAGCCAATCCTGCTGCAGTCTCCAAGGCTGAGGGATCAGTTTCAGGGTGCAGGGGAAAGCCGAGAAGGTGAGTGCCTTCCCAGCTCGCAGGTGGCCACCATGGCCCATGGGTATCAAACCAGTCCCTTCCTTTGCCCCCAGTGATCCTTCCTTTCAGCCACAGGCATTGCTCCCTCTTCCAAAGGTGAGGGGTGGGCTCCCTTCCCTCTGCCAGCAGCCACCCTGGCGGTAAGCAAGCTGATGCCTTCTCTCCCATCTCCCAGGAAAATGCCCAAGACTGTGGTGGCACTGCCGAGGTCTCCATCTCACCAACACTGCTCCTCCTGCCCCTGGCGCTGCTCCTGCAGTGACGCTGCCTGCAACAGTGACGCTGCCTGCAACAGTGACGCTGCCTGCAATGCACCTTATGAGGCAGAGACCCAGGAGGATGGGGCTGCTGCTGGCCAGAGCGGCGGGAGGGGAGGAGATGGGGACACAGGCCCTTCTGGGAAGCCCGCTGTGACTCCCTAGGGAAACAGGGTGTTAACAACGTGGCACAGCACATCCTGCATCCTTCACCATGAGGTTCAGCGTGGTGCCAATGGTGGAAGCTGCTCCCTCCTCGAAAGCCCACGGCAAAAGGCCTGTGTGAGGACCAACAGGGTCATTCCCAGCATGCTCCCTACTGAGCTGCTCCTTCTGGCCATTGGCTCACAGCCAGGACGGCCGACGTCATTGGCATGGCTGGCATTTCAGCATCACCCTACCTCCCACGGAGCCACTTTGGGGTAGTTGGCCCCAAGAGGCAGAGGGCTCGGTGGGGCAGATCTGGCCTTAGGAGAGCAGGAGGGGCAGGGGACACTGTCTGCCTGTCCTTCAGTGGGAGCTGCCAGGATTTTGAGCATCCAGGTCTGGAGCAGCCCAGGCACAGCCCTGCTGGAACAGGGCCCTTAGTGCTTCCCAGCAGGGAGGCAGCATCTCCTGGTCTTGGGGGTGGTCCTCGACCAGGCCCCCAGTGGCAAGACATGGCACCTAACCTGAACTGCACTAACTTAACACACACCTGACAACGGGAAGTAGCACGGCTTGACTAGTTAGCTGCAGCTACACCAGCTCTGCCGAGGAGACCCCTCCTAGTACTGCTAGCACAGCATCCAGATTCTCATCTAGATGTAGACTTACCTCTGGGAAGGGGTTATCTGTGTCCCACCAAAAGAGGGGGTATGTTTCCTGGTGCCTGCTAGTTTCACTGCAGAAGCAGCTAGGAAATGGGCACTCTTACCCTCAGAGCAGCACTGCCCTGCTCATTGAAGCTGCCCTTGGTTGTCCTGGGGCGAGCAGCCCCATGCCCTGAGCCTGGCGTTCCCGGCTGGTGGGCATGGGCCATTTCTCACAGAGCTTTACGGACAGCGGGTGGGGAGCATCCATTTTTCCATTTTTTTTGTATGAACTGCTCCATACCATCTGGTTAAAAACAAATATATGGCATATTTTAAATAGATACTTAAGCTTCAGCATGTCATGTTTGGTGCTAATCGCAGTCCTGCACTACCTCTCCGAAACGCCGCTCCCCGTTGAACCTGTGGGGATGGGGCGCGGGTGGAGGGACTGCAAATGCAGCTGTGGAGGCCTGGCCATCAGCCATGTGCCAGCAACTCATGGGGATGCCAAGAAGTGCTCCTGGTCGCTGTGCCACTGTTTTTACTGGAGCTCGGGAAAAATAGCCTCTGGCTGTGCAGCAGACCCTGTGAACCAGCCAGCTCTCTGTCACCCTGAGGCAGGGTGGGGGGTCCCAGCACCAGCAGGGTACATGCAGGGGTAGGGATGCCACAGCCAATGGCTACAGACAGAAATAGGGTCTCACTTTGAGCTCTGCACCATCCCCATCTGTAGCCACCCCGGCCCCCTTGGGTACACTGTGGTGTCACCAAGGGAGCAGGCCAGCAAGGGAGCCCCCTGCACCCCTCCAGCCACCTGAGGACTGTGTGGCTCATCACAGGGAGCTGCCACCTCCAGCAGGGGAAGCGCCTCCACCCTCCTCACTCACTGCTTAACAAGCAGTGCTGCCCACAACGCTGCCCTCCACACGTGTTTGCTGTGAGGTGCTGCAGAGCTCCTCACTGAGCCCAGCAAGCCACCCGCTCCTGCAGCCGCCACCACCAGGGTTGGACCTACATGCAGCTGCTGCAAAGGGCAGTTTTATGGGAAAGGGCTTTATCCTCACACCAGGGCTGTCCCCTTCCCCACAGGAGCAGGACACCACAAACACATCCCAGCATCAATACGGATGGTGCTCCTCTTACCCCCAGCACCACCGAACCCTAAGGGGACAGTACTGGCCACAACCAGGTCCCGGTGGGGACATCTGAGGATGTTACAGCTCTGGCTGTGGAAGTAGAATGAAGTAAATCTGGAGGTAGAGATGGTTTCCAGGCTTCAGATGCAGTGACCTTATCAGAGCCAGAAGCAGCTGAGGAAGATGAAGGCAGTGTAGAGGGAAAAGGGCCTGCTGTCAAGGCCGAGAAGTCAGGAGCTGCTCGCAGACAAGAGGAGCTACCGGCTCAGGGCATCCCCCGCTGGCTGGCACAGCTCCCCCAGCCCCTCGGTGCCTGCCTTCCTGGGGCACCACTCTCAAGGGTGACTGCCCTGTCAGAAAGGATTAGCAGTGCTATCTGCACTCAGCTTAAAAAAGATATAAATACACATTGCTCTTCTACATATGAACTGTGTTTGATTTTGGGTGCATTAATCCACAATAAACATGGGCCTGTGAAGAGACTTGCACTGAGAGAGTGAAGACAAGAATTAATACCTGGCTTATCTGACTCCGCAAGTTTGTGCATAGGTTGCCACTGGAGGGAATAGGACAGGGGTGAGAACTGGATTATTTCTTAAATCAAAAAGTAAGGGCGAAGGTTTGCCCTGACTTAAAACCCGAGCACACTGGGAACAGCGCCGTGGAGTCACCCGCACCGTTTGCATGCCACAGCGCCGAGCAGCTGCCGTGAGCAGCAGGAGCACGGATATCTCCCTCCGTGCAGCCAGCGCTGGGGCGCAGCCGGCTAAAGCAAGAGGAGCTGCTGCCAGGGCTTCCCCGGGCACCTGCCAGGCAGCAAGAGCCAGGCTGTGGGCACGGCTGGCCCGTTCGGCTTGCGCTCTGCCAGGGCTGGCAGCAAATGACAAGCACTCACCTCAGCCTGTGCCACCTCAGTCCCGCAGATTGCATCCCAACCCGCCAGCCCGTGCTGCCACCTCCAGTGCTCACCAGCTGCCCCCTCGAGTTACCCTGCGCCCCGCAGCAAACAGCTCCCCTCCCACCCATGCTGCAGGGCTTGAGCTGGGGCTTAGGGAGTGAAACTGGGCAACGACTAGTAGTCAGGAGATGCTCTGGTGCATCTCCAGAGAAGAGTGGCTCCTGGGAGGGTATGAGGGTGAGGCATGACCCCACAGCCCCCCACCACCTGAGCTGGGGCCGCTCTGGGGGTGCCCCACTCCTGCAGCACAGCTCCCCAAACTCTGGCTGCAGGGCCATGGGGGGAGATGTCTCCTTATACCCCTCACTGGGCTGCATCGCCTGCTCCCACTGTGCCCCCGCACTTGCACTCAGTGCTTGATAGGGATGTCCCAGGCATCCCTCCTCGCCCGGGTCCTGCGCGGGAGGATGGAGGAGACCCCAGGGTCCCTGGGAAGCTCCAGCAGCAGCATTTGGGCAGTGCCAGGCACCCTCTGGGGGCACTCCCTGCTGCCCAGGGAGGGAGTGTGATTTATAGACCCACTCCCATGCTTGCTGTGGAGAACAGGGAAGAGGGGAGCTGCCCCGCACTGCTGCCCTCAAAACCCGCGTGGGTGTGCTTGGCCACAGCGGCTCCCGGGGGCCATGCTGGTGCTCCCCAGGGGAGGCAGCACACACACAACACAGCACCCAGTTTTGCTACAGAAGCAGTTTCTGTACATGAGGTCTGTCTTAGCTGCTTATCAGAAGGCAAACACAGCTCTTTTCTTCCCATGGTGCTGCTGATCCACAGTGGGATGAGCTGCATCTAGATATTGTTTTACCTTTGGAAGGCAAATGGCTGGCTTGTTTTTTGCCAGCAAAGCAGACCCCAAGCACACCTACCTGTTTCTGGCTTCCAATATGGGGTTAAGCAAATTCCATGAAGTGCTCTACTTGCCTGGCTTGTTCATGGCCCTACAGCAAGAGAAGAATCCTCAGGAAGAGCAGCTGCTCTAGCTCCCAACTTCTTCAGCCATGTGCTGGGCACAGCAGACGAAAATAGGTCAGCAAAAGCAAACAGGGATCTGAGGCCAGAGGATCTGAACAGCAGTGGAGCAGCTGTGAGAGGAGCCATCTCTCACTTGCAGCTGAGCAGCATCCTGCTGCCATCCTGATACAGCACTATAAATCACAGCTGTACCTCCTGAAGGATTGTGTCCACCCCCATAAGCACACAAACTGTAGGCATGAGGGTTTATTCTGTTAAGGCAAGACTCAATGGGAGAAAAGTCACAAGCAGTGCTCCGCAGTGAGGGGTGTCCGTCAGACCCACCTGGCCACATCTGACTGCTGCACAAATCAGGGTCTTCACAAGCCTTAAATCTGCAGTCGATTTCCTCCCAGGCAGGTGGAGAGGGAGCTGGGAAGGGACCTAAAATCTCTGTGTTACACTCCTTACAGGCTTCAGAAACACCCCACTGCAGACTGAGGTAATCCTGGACCCCACCAAGTGCTGTGGGGGGCACTGAGGGTGTCCAAGCTGCAGACAGGGACACACACCTTGCACAGCATCACGTACACATGCCCTTCCTTGACTCATGCCTTGGGACAGAGCAGATGGATGACTAGACCTTCGAGTATGGCCAGACAGAGATGACTTCATCCTACAAAATAGTAGGAAAATGAGTCTGGGATTTACAGCGGCTGTTAGCAGTTGGGAGCGGGCACAAAAGCAGCAGCTCTTCAGCAGGCTGGCCTGAGTTGGTTTATACTTACCAAGAGCCTGGCACATCCCGGGCTGGGGATGGCAGCAGCTGCAGCAAGGCGCTGCATGCTCCAAGTGGATTAAGGGGGTGGTGGGGGGTGACCTTCTCTGCCAAGGACCAGTACCACAGTCTTGCTCGGGTTTATGCGCACCTCTCAAACTTGAGCTCCTCAGAATATTTTCCAGGATGCTTTTTTGTGCTGATAAAGCCCGATGGTACTTTCAGCACAGAAATCCTGGGCTCTCCCAAGCCTCTGCTTGCAGGGGAGGGGGGCTGAGGGCAGCCAAACGCAGCATGCACTTTTGCACAAAGCAATTTTTTCAAAAGCAAGTGGAGAAGGAGCATCAAACTCCCACGAGCTGAACAACTCCATCACCAACTGGACCCTCACTGGAGGGGGTTGCTGCCCCCATCCCCCCTGGACACCGGGGAGCTCCCCCATCCCTTGGTGCAGGCTGTTCCCCGGGGCCTCTGCCCTGCCCACACTGCAGGTTCCCTTACACCACCTCTGCCTGCACTTGAAAGGAGCCTTTGTCAGCAAACACCGCTGTCATTACCTCCCATGACATCAGCCACAGCAACGCAGCTCGTCATTGGCGCATGACACAAACTGTAATAGTCCCACTTGAACGCCACCAAGCACGTTTCTTCAGTAAATACCTCGTGGGCCCTGCAGGAAATTTCATCAGCTCTTCCTGCTTTGCTTGCTGCTGCTGCCGCCTCAAATTTTGGGAGCCCTGTCACCCCGCCTTTCCCCAGACAGGCCCCCACTGGCGGCAGGATAGGGCTGTGCACTGAGCCCTGTCTTTACACCCCTGTTTGGCTCCTCTGGGGCCAGGCAGCCTCCACTGTCCTTCCCGCCGGCATTACGAGGATCAGCGCCTGCGTTGCACAGGGACGTGCACAGGTGCCTCCTCGGCCCTTCTTGAGGACAGGCTGCGGGGACAGTGGCAGGAGGCTGCTGGCCTTCCCAGAGGCCACCGTCACACCAGGGGCTGGCCTCTCGCAGGTGGCACAGAAGGGGACAGGGAGGTGCCAGGGAAGCCCCCACATCAACTCGTCTAAATTTCAGCCAGCAGTGGCCTTCTTCAGAGCCACACAGCTGGCCCCTCCAGCAGCAGGGGCTGCAGCCTGATGTCACCCCCTCCTGCCCGGCTCCGAGGGACACAGTATCGCTTTCAAAACTGGCAGGAGGCTCCCTGGCAAAGGCAGCAAAGCCAGCCCAGCTGCCCCTGCAGGCAGTGAGACAGGGGAGCTGGGCCAGAGCCAGGGCAGAGCTCCGGGCTGGCCGCCGTGGCCAGAAGCAGGCAGGGAGGTGGTGGCAGCGGCTGCTCCCTCCCAGGAGGGACAGCTTCCCACTTCTTCCCGGCAGCAGCTGCCACCCCCCGGTCCCAGCTGCTCCTGTTGCAAGCGGTAGGGAGCTGCCCAACCCTGTCTCTGCCCCATCAGTGGCTCCGGGCTGGCCCCACAGCCTGGCGTCGGCTGCAGGGAGCAAATTCTTCAGTTTAGGGGAGCTTGGCTCCAGCCAGCGCTAAGGCAAACCTCAAACCACATGCACAGGTTCGGCATGGTTAGAGATGAAAACAAAAGAGAGCTACTGGAGCTGGTTTGGGTGTCATTTGCCTCTGTTAGGGAAACACATCGTTGGTCTGGGAATCTAGCCAGGCCCATGATTTTCCCATCTTGTTTACAACTAGACCGGTTCGGGTTTTATGCCAACTGTGAAGAGCCTCTGTGCCCAGTTGTGCCACTATAGAGAGGAAGCTGCCAATAAGCGAGATCATCATGAATCTCCAAGTGCAAACATCTCCCAGCTCAGAAACAGGAATAGCTCCATTGTTCAAACATGAGTTTTGCTAGAGGAGAGAATGGCAAAAGTGAAGCTCCTGGAAATGCCACAAATAAGACCAAGCTGGCAAACCCTCCCCTTGCACACACACAGGAGCGCTGGGCTCGCATCCCGTATCCCTCCCCAAGGAGCCTACCTTCCCGACAGGGAGCAAGGTGGTAAACAAGGGACCAGTTGCAGTGCGATTCTCACAGAAGCTGAATGGCAGCACTGCCCAGGTGATGCTGGGCACAGGGTTTCCTCATGTGCTTCTACGTTGCTCATTGTTAAAATAGCTGAAGATAATCGGGTATGACACCTCGATGTTGCCATGATCTCGAGGCCAGTATTCCTTCTTCATACAGAGCAATACAGACCTCAGTATTAATACACCACCTCTCCAAGGAGCTGATCTTTTTAGGGAACATGTGCTTCAAAGCATATCAGTGCTCAGCCCTCCTGGAAATCAGCCTGGAGAATTTCAGCTTGGGCACACCAGACAAATATAGAAGCACTGACCAGCAGGAGAGTTTGGTTCAAACAAACTGCTTGATGCCACACAGAAAGCAGGGGAGAAAAAAAAGAAAGGGAAAAAAGAACTCAGTTTTGCAGGGAAGCTTCTAATAGCTTCAACTAAACCAAACTCAGCTCCTCCATCCTAATCATATGCTTCATATATTTCCAGTTCCTTAAAAACTTAGGCAATGGCCTTAGATGTTGCTGCCTTGATTGCAGAGCTTTAATCCATACTCAGGATAAGTTTGCCCTTTGCAATGAATGAAGCAAGTGATTCTCAGGGCAAAGCATGGCCACAACGACATGCAGAAGAGGTACAACACACAATTTTAGCCTGCCCAGACAACTTTGAACTATCACTCTGCTTTCTGAAAACAGAATAAACCCAATTCATACTCAAACATGGAAGCTTCTTTTTGCATAATTCACATGTAATCTGATGCCAATGTTCTCCACACTCCTTGAATTTGCTTTTCATTTAAAAAAAAAAAAAAAATCCATCTTGAAACCTCAAGCTGTCACAGGTCATTTACTGGAGCTGGCTCTCTTACAAGTCACTGCAAAACATGTATCTTGAGTCAAGTGACTGATAAAAAGCAGAGCCATAGATGCTGAGAGTCAGTGTGAGCCAACACCAGAGGAGGGTTATGCATATCTTGCCCAGGCAGCTCACGGATGTTTGCTGACAGCCAAGGAACAGTGATGAAGGAGCAGAAGGCCCCACTCTAGGCACAGGGCTGTTCTGGTCAGCACCAGCCCCACTCCCTCCCCAGCCAAGTCCCACTCCTTCCCACCCCCGACAGCCCCTAAGCCTGCATACCCGGAGGAGATCATCAGTCTGTTACAGGGGTACGGGCTGGGAGGCGTTTCCCTCTACAGCAGGAATTTGAGTCCAGGCCTTCTGAACGTCTCTTCTGAATCTCAGCTCTCCCAAAAATTTGCTCACAACCACCACAGTCTCCAGCACCCACCAATGTCTCCAGCACCCACCCATTCCCCCCCCCCCCCCCCCCCCAGCTCTTGTTCTTTACACCCTTGGTCCCTCCTGTCCATTTTTCTACTTGCAAGCTCTCACACCTCAGTGCTTCACCTTTGGCTTTCCAATACTGTCCATAAATCAGTTTCTCCTCCTCCCACCACACTCCACCCAGTCCGACTCCTTGGCCTGCTTGTTCCTTTCCCTTGTTTACCCGTTAGCCTGGCACCCTGCCTGCAGTGGTAAAAGAAAGCCCTTTTAAACTTTAGAGAAGGAAGGGGCAGTACACATGCAGTCTGCTCTAAAATCTGCAAGATCAGGAACTGGAAAACTGAGCCACTGAAAATTAGTGTCTCTAAACACACAAAAATAGATAATCTTTGAAATTATAGCTAGCCTAGATTCGGATGGAGGCTTGGGGGATGGAGAGAGACCCCTGAAAAAGGCTAGCCAGCCCTAAGACCACCCTGCAGCTTCATGCCCTCACTCCAGAGCGTGGGTTCAGCTAATCTTTCCAAAACAAAAGATGAAACTTAGCAGCAACACCCATTCCACTTTGTCCTCAGGTTACTTTTAAAATATGGCAGCACTCAAAAACAAGCAGACATGGGACAGGAGACATGTTGTCCCAGGCTTTTCATTCTCTGCAAGTTTGGAATAATTATATGTCAGGGAATTCTTATGACAAGCATCTTCATGAAGTGGTGGCACCAGACACACCTAACCACACCTCCTTCCCCCACACCACCATCAGCCCTGTACTAAACTGGCAACTCCGGTGGGCACTGAATAAAGGTCTAGATTATGGAAAAACAAGTTTCCCTCGAGATTAGCACTGTAGCTAAGAGGCAGCACAGTCTATGGACACCCCTGTCTGCTGTGATGTTTAAATGCACTAGACAGTATTCAAATCTTATGGCAAGACCAGGCACGTACTTGATGTGAATTACAGACATCGGGAGGATGCCACATAGCAGAACTAAAGTTTCAGTTGCACAAACTCCCCCACCCACTGGCTTTAGCTCGAGGAGGCACACAGCAAGCATCAGTTCAGCTGTAAACAAGCCTTTAGGCATCAGGTCGGTTTCTGCACCAGAAGTCTTCTACCTACAAAGCACTGCCTGTAAGCACTGGGAAGGAAGAAAGTGAGTGCGACTCTTTCAAGCTTCACACACAGCACAGAAAGATCCAAACTAGACAACAATCCATTTGGTTCTTTTATTAGCAGAAGTTAAGAATACAGCAAGTAATAAGATCCCATCTTATATGGAACCATCACCGAGTCCCCAACCATCAAAACCCCAGAATGTGCTTCATTGCTTCCAACAGTAAGCAATTTTTAAAAAGAAATATACTGAACAAGGCCACTATTTAATGGGGAAGGAAAGAAGCTGTAGGTCCTAACTATTCTATGGCAATAACCTGCACACAGAGCAAGCAAGCCTCTGACTGCTGAGAGTAAGGCATTCAGGTGCCAACCTGGGAAGAGTTCTCAGCAAGAGCTACAGAAAAGTGCACAGCTAGGTTGTTTTCATTGGAACACACAAACTTCTTGAACAGAGAGACTGACTGGGTTAAGAATAGCAGGTGGAGTACTGTGTTTTTGTAATAGTTCTGTGCTGTGTAGGACCAGGTTACAATCACCCTTCAAGGAGTGAACGCAGGATGATCCAGGATAGAGACTGCCACTTCTGCTGGTACTGTTACAGAGGTATCCCAAAGCACCCTACAGACAACTCTGATTCCGATATGTACCACGCTTTCCTCAGACACCAGTATACTTCCTGCCAGGCAAGCTTACATCTTTATCTGGGATGTCAGTGCTATTAGTCCTTACATCCAAGTTAATACTGCTCTTTACTTCATTTTAGTACCACACAGACCTGTGATAAACTTCTTCTGGCCCTACAGGCATCCGGTATAGTGATCCTACTGAGAACACGTCCCTCTAAGCTCGCAGACTCTGCTGCAGCACCTCTTCTGCAGCTGACCTTGCTCTCAGAGGCTTTACAAAGACTCCATTCGAGGGGTGAAGCCTTAATATCCAGTCACCTTTAGGAAGGCATTCTGTTTCTACTTGACTCCATTAGGCAAAGTAACTCCCCAAAACACACTCTGTGATATCCAGGGTATGGGAAGATCTTTGCAATCCACGTTTTTCTCTTCAAGGATAAAAATACAAACTTGCAGGAGTCTTAAAAACAAAAAACCCAACCACACAACAAAAAAACACCCTTTACTTCCCTTGTGAAATACAGCATTTTATGAGCTGTTTAACTCATCTGTGAGAGAGGTAATTGCTCTGAATTTCCAACTAAACACTCCAAGCAATACCTGTGCCATAACAAACAAAACATTCAAGTTTCATCTTACGACTCCAAAGATTCTCCTTCAGTCTGGCTTCTGACTGGGCTCCAAAGATCAAGCTACATCAATTACACAAGGGAAGTGTATATGCCTCCCCTTATATAGGAGGCGTGTCTGCTCCACAGCAATCCAACTGAGCTCTTAGTTTTAGGTTTAAAAAATACCAGCAGTCCCACTGCTAAAAAAGCACAGATGGGAAGCAGACCTAAGGAAAAAAAAAAGTGGAACTGCATTGGGTTGATTGCGGATTTTTCCTCTTAAAAAGAAAAACCTGCAAACTCCCTTGGCATATGGAGCCTGACACATGAGAAGGTAATGTGCTTGAGGTCTGCAGTAACTGTTAACTCCAAGTCCTGGAGCACACAGTTTCCTCCTTCCAGTCCATCTTAACCCCACCTCTGTTTCCTCTCACATGCTCAACTATCTTCTGACAAGTGTATTACCATCATTTATTCAGACAAAACAGAGCAGGCCCACAAATGGTAACCATCTACTCAATGGGGGCCTTTGGGTATAGGCAGGCACTGATGGAGTTGGACTGTTTGCCATTTCACATGCAGTTATCCCATCATGCTCCAACTGATATGATGAGGACCAAAACAACTAACTCTAAGTCCCACTATCCAAAACTATACAGGCCACGCAAGCTCGGAAGGCAGCTGTCCCACACACTTAGGCAGGGCGCAGATGTATCTTTCCAGTTACTTGAGTAAACAAACTTGCTAACACTGTGACCTGGATGACAATATGATTAATCCAGCCTTCACAACCTTTGAGTACATGTACTGAACCTACTCCAAGTGCTGGCCAGGACCCCACATTGCCCAGGGCATACTGGCCACCAGGAAAATCTGCAGGGCCAACACGCTTCACTCCTGGGAATTTTACCTGGTCCTCCTGCAATCATTTATTTTGTGCAAAATTGAAACAGTGTGTGGTACTTGCATGTTGCATTCTTTACAAAAACCCTTTTCCCCCTACCCATTGTTTAAAACATTTATATAAATTTTATTTAAACAGAAAGTTAGAAATCTTATTTACAATTTGTTTTTCTCCCAAAAGAGCATCTAAAATCAACTCCCAAACCCTCCAAGAGGATATAAATTCAACCTTGATTTTTTTTTCTTTTTAAAAAAAAAAAAGGAAATGGCTAAGCTATCCCTCCCCAATTCTACAAATAAATATGGCATTGAACAGAAGCCGATTTAGAAAGGGTCCTCTGTAGCTCAATCTGTAGATCCCAAGAATAAATTAGGGTTTCAGAATTTCCTGGTCTTCAAATTGATTCATTCCATTGCTTGAGGTATAAAATTTATCTCGGTTAGTCAGAATCCCCATGAAGCTCCATGCCCCATCAGCTGAAACGTGGATTCTTCTTAGGTATTCACTTCACTAGCCTGTATGCTTCAACCGCGCTTGCGGTACTGTTTTGGTTAGGATCTTGGGCTGAAGGCTGGTCTTACTGCATCCCATCTTCCTCTGTGCAGCCTCCTCCAACCGTGAAACGGAACTCCTGGAGGTTCGAAACCCCATGGAAGTGCACGAAAGCGCCAGCCACTACAAAGACGTGAAACAGCTGATGGGAATGGAACTGCGGAAAAGAAAACACTCCTGTTCAGCTGCGGTACTTTGGGTTCTAGTGCTACCCTGCCTTCAAAAACGCCACACATTCAGCTGAAGTACACAGTAACACGTAGCAGTACCTCAAACCACAAGCTGCAAAGCTCTCCGGTGTGTATTAAAGGCCATCCCTCTCCTAGCATTAGCAAAATAATCACATTCTCCACACACACACACCCCCTTTCCTTCAGTCATCTTAATCAGATGGTCAATCAACAAATATACTACATAAATGTTATAGTGCATCTTTGTGAAGGGACAAGGATCATTTCAGAGCTTTGGATGAAAGGCTTAAGCAGGACACTTAAAATTAGTTCCTCCACAACACACGCTGGTGGTTTATTGATAAAAAGGGCTCTCATACAGCTAACAGGTGTTAGCTCTGCTCTAGTCACAGGCATAAGGTTTACCAAGTGGATTTTGAACATTATTTTAATTTCTCTGCCACATAGAAACAGAACAGAAAAAAAATGGTATTGTATGAAAAACCTAGAAACAACCAGAGGTTCTGAATGAATGCCCAGGATGCTACTGATTATAGTACAGCAGAATGAAAACATGAGGGAGCTACATGGCAAAGCATGCCCTTGTTTGAGGGAAGCCATACCAATATGGATAATGCTCTTGAAAAATTTCTACAAATATGCATTTGCAGGCTCCATAGGAAGGTGGGAAAAGAGTTGGCGGTACACCAGTGCTTTTGGAGCCTAGCTCGTTATCGTAACAAGGCTCTGTTCAGCCATTTAAGCAAGCCTAGCAAACTGGTGCTGTGCAAAAGCTGCTCAACCCAAGCTTCATTCCCACTTCCAGTCTTCTTTAGGGGCCTTAAACTATCCTAGTGGAAGTACAGTGGACTTCCAAAGGTCCAGCTCCCTCTCATCTCTACTCTTGCTCCACCCGATCTCTTTCTTTACATATTCCCCACATATTTCCTCTCTACAGTCTTCATGGTCCCTTCCCTCATACCAAGTTTGTCCCACCCACCCACTTGCTCACCCCACTTTCCTTTCTTCTGCGCCAGAGATCCCTACAAAGTCTACCTTCTCTAACTAGCGTTTTCACTGGCTGCATAAGATGAGGAGCCAGACATGGTGAAGAGAACACACTAAACATCAGAGAAATAACCACGCACTATTCTGCACAGAAGCAAGGTAAGATGTGTGTTTGCAGGATCCTCAACATACACACACAAAAAGGTTTGCAAAGTTGCTTACCCAGCTATTAAAGCTATCTAGTACATGTGCTGGGGTGAATTTGCACACCAGCAGTTACCTCAGACTAGCTAGTTTGTGACAACTCAGCAAGAGAGGCACCAGGTAGCTGTGCTCAAAGATCCCACAGTTGTTTGCCCCCTTAAGACCTACGCTTCTGGTGCAGCAGTTTAATACTTGCAATAAGAAAACATTGACACAACATCCTCCAGCCTCAAGGGGAACCAGTTTTCACGTTGGTCTCCTCATCCAGTCATTCTGTAGACTCACCCAGATGTCACACTTGCCAGGGAAGAATCTCTCCGGGATGCGGGCAGCATATAGTGCAGCACCAGTGATGTACAGGCATGCCATGAGTGCCAGCCAGCCTATCTGCCCCATTGTGGCTGCTTTCAGGAGCCCCTCAGAGATGACAAAGTGCAGGGTGGGAATAACCCCACTAAGACCCAGACCTAGAAATACTCCTGGGAGGTAAAGAAAATGTGGGAGAGTCAGGTTTGAACACAGTGGCGGTAAAGGGAGACAATGAAAACACAAAAGCTATGGAAGGAAAACTCTGTATTGCCAAAGCAGCAGAAAGGTGACAACTCTTGAAGCTGGAGGTCCCCATAAGAGATTTATTGGAAAGGAAGTTAAAGAATGCACAGACTTCGTTCATATACCAGAAGCTACTTAGTTATATGTTCCAGCCGATACTGAAATACTTCATTTACTGATTGCATCTGCCAGCTTTAACGTATGTTAAGCCAGTTACACATCTCGGACTGTAGAGGGCACTGAGACTACATGAACTGTGTCTCACTTTACCATCATCTCTCAAGAGCAAGACAACAAGGAGAGACAACAAAGAGATTATTTATCATATACTGTACAAGTAGGCCTAGGAAACAGGAAAGTAGCATCTGCGGCTCATCTGATCTGCCATATACAAGAACATGGTTTATTCATTTAGATTTTAGCAGCAAGTACAGAAATCTTGTAAAAAAAAAAAAGTGTGCGTGGGGGGAATAATCATGTCCCATCCACAGATTTTAAGTTTGAAAGGCTCAGTTCTCTGAAGGTACACCCATAGCTTGTCCAGGAAATCTAGATTTACTGCAGACAGCATGTGCAGGTTAAGTAACAAGAAATATTACTATTCAACCCAGCTGCATGCACATTCCATGGCTGCCCCCTAAAGCTTTCTCTTTCTTCCTACCTCAGAATGTGAAACCAAATCTGGTTTTGTTCTTTTGATCATGTGAAGAGAAAAGCTAGACTTTTTGTCTTAAATATGTATTTTATCTAGACAAATCATTCAGATTAATTCAATCATTCAATGATTTGCTAGTGTCTAAGCCTAGTATTACAAAACCAAGACAAACAGTAGAAGTACACATACACACACCAAGCAGTCAGTCATTTCTTGAGAGGGCAAAGTTGCTAGCTATAGCTAGAAATGCTTTGCACTACCTTTCCTACTGCATGTGTTACTGTCCATTTCAGGAATGCACTTCCAGGACTTGCACTAGTCCTTATCTGTGCATTCAGCTGGCTATAATAAATGCTGAAAGAAAACCCATCAAGCTCCCAATCCAAGAATATTAGCTCTCTATAAAATTAAGCTGTCTGAAGTCTTCCCAAGAGGCAAGTAGGAAGGAGGAAAAGCAGCCAGGAAGCAAAACAGTTAACTTAAGGTCTTACCTGCCCTTACACCCCGGTATTCAGGGGTTGCAAACATGTCCCATTGTGAGACAATTATGGCTGCGATGCCCAGGACACAAATCACAATCAAGTAGATGAAGCAAGGCTGAGGGTTGCAATAAAAGGAGTAGTACAACCAAGGTACAAAGCTGCCCATTATGAGAAGTGCAATGCCAGAATAATCCAGCCTAGAAGGAAACAAAAATCAGTTTGATAAGAAATGCAAACCTTTGGAAGTCCTCATACCAACACTCTCCTTTAGCAGACCAACTGTCTACGTCCCACTGCAAAATGAAGTCATCCTTACTATTGCAACTTACTTCCTGATGGCAACTCTTCCACCAATGCCCTCCTACAGTAATGGATTACCTTGATAGACAGCTGCTAAGGCCATTTTCGGACAGTCATCAGGAATGCATACAGCAACCTTTAGACCAAAAGTTTTCTGAAGAAAACTCAGATTTAAGCTTCAGATGAGGAAAAAAGCAGCACAAGAGTCCTCTGAACACAAAAAAAGGGCACACAGTATGTTGTGAGAGCACAAGCGCTTTAGTATCTGACAAGCATGAGTCAGTTAGACATCAGCTTAAGTGACCACTGGGGAATAATGGCACAATTTTTCAACCACACTGTTTTTCTACACACCAGTGAAAAAAAGGAATTCCTACAGCCATTGCTTTTTACCACACCCTGGCAAAATTCTCCTAACAAAAGAAGATGGAGTTAATTTTTCAGTAGGGGATTTTAATTGCCAGGTTACTTTAGAGGTGGTCTTGCAGATTACACAATCCTAGGCTGAGTAATCTTAAGAAATAGGAGATATTTAGCAGCCAGCCAAAAAAGAACGTGTAGTAAAGCCAGAAGACCAAGACATCATGATACACATTGTGGAGCTGTCTTACGTAAGTTTAAGATTCAAAGTTATTCAGAACAGTTGAACAAGAAGTGACAGTTGCATTAAAAATTCAAAGTCATGCAACTAAGCTCTAGGTATATTACTTACAGCAGCAAGATGCATGCACATGCCTGCCAAATAGCTGAAAATGCAGGGAGTTTTAAGACTAAAACGACAGCACAAAAACTCATGCTGAAACAAACAATAATTAGAAGAAGCTGCATCGAATCTCTGCTCAACTCTGTTCCAAAGTACATGCGGTCATGCAATGAACCACCCCTACACTGGGGCTCCAGGCATAAATCCCTACCCTGTTTTCCCACCTGTTTCCTATTTGGCCTATCCTGTCCTCTAGGCACTTACTTGGAGAAGAGCCGGGAAACGCCTTCTGAGTGGCAATAAACTGTGTGGAAGAGCCATGAGAAGGAGAGGCAGAGTATGGCTCCTAAGAAGAACAATCCAACAACCACTTTCTCCTGCACAGGTGCTACAAAGGACATGTTTGGCCGGAACATGTAGAAGATTCCCAGACAAAGGAAGAACACGCATCCTGAAAAACAGTAAGGCAGAAAGGTGTCAAGTTCATGCACATCAAAAGCTTTTCTCTCTAAAAGCGTGACATTAATTACAGGAGCTCTAAACATAGGAGCTGCATGACACAGACACACACATGCAGAATAAAGTACTGCCCTACTTCAGTTATGTGTTCCAACCACATTTGTCTCACACTGATGCAACACAGACTTGCATGGACTGTGTATTTTTACTTGTTTTGCAAGATGCCTGACAGCTAGTTGAACATTCTAGAACAATAAAAAAAAATATGTTGCAAAATGTAAAGAGGAGGGCATAGTTCAAAGAAACCCTTTCCCTTCAAGACTCCTTGCAAGCTGAGAACCACTCGTACAAGCGTGTTCCTGTGGCAAGAAATGCAATCTCAATTAACACCTACACACTTAGTTAAAAAAAAAGAATATCTACCAGTAATTTACTAATGATTAGGAAATTTTTTTATTCATTCATTTGTGCTGAATGCCATAATAAGGAAGTCCCATCCAAACCTGGTGGGTAGAATTAAAAGAGGGATACCAACCTGTTAATTTAACAGGTTACTAGTGGAATGATAACGCTGACCACCCCGCACCCCTTTCTATCTTGCTCTCAAAGAAAGACAGCAATGAAGCCAATTCATGTTAGAGCAAGCTAAAAATACCTAGAAGATGTGTCCAGATGTTACCAGTCTCTGTATGTATTCTGAAGATACTCTTGAAACAAGCCCGGAAGGAAGGCATGGGTGGTCTGTGTCCATGCAACAGGTAGTCGTTGTCCTTTAGCCAGTCAGGCAGAACGTCATGGGGAATGACTCTCCATCGGCCCTCCCATACCTAGAAGTTAGAAGATTTTAGTTAAATGCAGGGACTTGAGTTCCACTGATGTGTGGCAAAAGTCTGAAAACCCATATTAGTAAAGTCTTTTAAGAGTTAATCTATGAGTACGGTAAACAGAAAAGGGTTGATGTGACACTTCTGGGGAAAAGGCTTTACATTTGAAATATAATGTTTAAGTTACTGTACCGTATTCAAAACGGTATCATTATGAAGTTGAGCTGCACCACCAGAGAAAGAAATACTTCAACATTTCATTGAACAGGAAAGCTATTAGGCTTTTTTACAGCTAATGAAGGGAAAGCATTTAATTTGTTTCCATGTTCTGTTATTTTCACAGATCATCCTTTCCATTTAACTGAAGAAGCCTACACCTAGTTCTCTCCAAGAAATAAATACATAAAAGCCTGTTCTTCCAAGCACAAGCCAATCTGACTACATATCTACTAGCATTTGGGGCAGTCTAGCAAAAAAGCTACCCATCAGCACTAATATGGGCCAGAAAGCATGAAGTGGGTAGAGTCCAGTGAGAAGTGTCCAATCCCTTATCCAGGTTGGAAGAAAATGTTTCCACACTCCCAAAATAAATGGTGACAGATCAGTTAAGGCAACAAATCCATGACTCTCAATTCCATCAGATTTCTTCTTTAAAGGGGGAGAGAGCATACGTGCACACATCTATTCTTGCAGCTGGTTCCAAACGAAAAAAAGTGTGCACAGGTGTTCTTAGCACTGCTTCAGTAACATAAGATACATGCGGTCTTCAGTCTGGCATCAGAGGCAGCACTGCTAAGCAGAGGGGTATCAGGGAATTGCTTTATGTACCGGGGTTGTTTCTGCAGTGTTCCTTGGATTTGTCGTCTGGCTAGTAATACAGGAGCAAGCCTGAAGAATCCTGAAACACTAAGTTTAAAAAGCTACATTCTTATTTCAGTTTCAACAACAAGAGCCCAGAGTTTTAAAATCAATTCACACTCCTTCATGAAAGCAAACCAAAACTAATCAGAACAACCAACCCAGTCAAAGACTGGGTCCTTAAATACATTAAATAAGAAAATAACTGGTTTACTTCATGAACCAAAAATTTGAATTGAGGTAGAAACAGCAGGAGGGAATTAATTTTACACAGTCCAACCTACAGAACATCTAAAAAGGGGAAAAGATGCGTAATAAAAATAAAAAAAGCTCAAAAAAAACCCCAAACAACAAAACAATCCACACACAAAAGAGCACCAACTAACAAGTGTCCTCTGTAAAAAAATCAAAGAATAGTTCATAAAACCAGCAGGAACAAGTGTATAAAGGGGCAGTACTCCTTTCACCAAGAAAGGAGGGCCAGAGACTGCTACAGCCCCATGGCTCTAAAAAGTAGCAAAAATTGAGACAAGGTCAGCAATTACAAAATCTACAATGGATTTGCTTAGATATAGTTTTAATATAGCCTTGTTTTCTTTTCAAGTAAGGGACAAAGCTTATTCTACAATGGATGCAAATGGTGCTGGAAAAGCAAAATATTTGCAAATCTGAAGATACGTGGAAAAAAAAATGACCCTCTAAATGAAAGTGCCTTGAACCAGAAGGCTTTTATTCTGATTTGCACTCACAGGTGTTTCTCAAGAGAGACTCCTCAATTGCATGATCAGCTTTAGAGTCTCATTTGTAACCCCTATTGTTCCATGCTTTACCACTTATTCATTTATGACAGACCGAGATCCTGAGAAGCTGCAGTGTTACTAGTTATTACAAGAGATGCTCATTCAGGGATGGTGTGTACCTGCTCTCCCTCACATTAGTAGCTCAGTTGCTGCAAGTATAGTCTGTTACCCACTGAAGCTTCCTAAAAAAGGAAGCTACTTCAGCAGTTTCCACATGTTCTTACCTTACACACAAATTCTTCCATTCTCTCCATGGCATGGTGGGCTTGTAGAAGAGGTGACATACCCATAAACCCTTCGTCTTCTTGAGGTGACTCATCATTGTGTTTATAATCCTCAGAACACTGCTGGGGAAAAAAAAAAAACAACACAGAGAAAATGCTTTGTAGAAAGATGAACAGAGAAAAGTGACGTTTTCCATACAAAACTATGATTTGAGGTCTTGACAAATAAAGAAGTGTTCTTTCCTTGCACAGCACTGAGGAAGGAATTAAAGAGAACTAGGAAAAAAATTATTACATTCTTAGATATCTGAGAACAACTCAGATGTCTAATCCATTATCCATTTTGCACATGTTTTCACCAGGTCTGGAAGAAAACAGTGTTCTTCTTCAAGTTATGCTTCATTAAAGCCCAGATATGGAGTCTGAGCCTTGCAGCCTATCCACCTCTAGGGAAGGATTACTTTCTATTTTATGTTTCAATGTCACTATGCCTGCCTTAATGCTTTTATAACATACCTGGCATTTTAGGATAATAAAAGGCAAGTCAAGGAGAGGAATCCATTTATCTTGTTGTAAGTGCCTCACCTCAATTTTTAGTTCAAATCTGAAGATCTATTCTGCTTAACTGACACTTCTGTTCAGCTCATAATCCAGTAATGGACATCTACTTATTTGTTTGACTTTCAAGGTATTTCAGAAACTAGTATGAAACTTTTGACAGTTAGACAAAGGCAAGTTATCAAACAAAAGCAGTAACAGACATCAGTTTTAAGCAAATTCAAGTAAAGAGAAACATCCATATCACCAAGTGGTACCAAGAGAATTATGAAAACAAAACCAAAAAACTTAAGCCTGGATATTCAGCTGGTACACATCACCACTAACTTTATAGGAATGAGGTTTGGTAGTTTTCTACCCTATGTTGACTTATCACATCATTTACATAATATGATACACTCTAGCTTTACATTTAGGAAAAAAAGCAGGGGGGCCACAAAAGTTCTACATTCCTGTTTGCTTACTACAATGCTCATGATCCATCAGAGACTCCATTCAATGCTTCAACTTCCAAGGTAAACAAGTATGAGAAAGCTAGAAAAGAGAGAATGAGCCTTTTGTACTTCAGGCTTGATGCACAAAGCTGTCACACACCTCGTAACCAAGCCAAGAAAGCCCCACAGTCTGTAGAGACTGGCCTCCTCTGTATTACAAGCCACAACACTTTCTCTCCTTCCTATTCCCCTATCAAGGTTATCAAGGATAACAAGGTTATCAAGGTTAACAACTTTGTTAATGTGCATTTGTCCCACATTACAGATCTCTCTTAGGGTAAGGCCTTATTAACTATTTCCCTCAAGTTAACTGAACAAGTTGCTTAAAACTTTGATTTTTTTAATAAATAAAAGGAGACTTCTTCCAACCTGCAGTGAGCTATCTAGATTCTTTAATATTTTGGGGGTTTTTTTTGAAAGAAATGACATGCTAATACTTGCTTTTGTGCCCGAGGCTTGCAGAAACCACTGAAGAAGCTTCATCTTTTAAGGAGGTCCCCCCCACCATGTAGTTCTTGACTCAATTTTGTTTATCCAGAACGCAGATTTCTGCTATGTAACAAATAGTATATATCTTTCACTTTTTTGGTATGATTTCACATTTGTCCACACTAGGACAACTTGATTGACTAAATGGATTACGTACAAGATCCATGTCCCTTGTTCTGTCTACTCACCTTCATTTATTATTCCAGTCAACATCCCTCTGAGCAAGTCTGGGCAATGATTTCATATTTTATATCAGATGATCGATATAAATATTGATCAGCTCTAGCCAGATCCTACAGCAGTATAAGACAGTATTAAATACACTCTCACTGCCTAGATTATCCCATTAATTCTATTGAGAAAGACATCAAGCAACATCAAGATGTAAATAGGTTTAATATCCTTCTAAAATAGGCACATGTCCTGTTGGACCAGAAGGCACATTAACACAAATTTGGCTTCATTCTGACTCAGCAACATTCACTGACATTATTTCCCACACTGTCAATTTTACTGGCTTTTTCTACTAATCTCTCTGGTTAGGATTCTCAGTTTTCAACATTATAAATAATTAACTCAAGGTCATAGAAACATAGAATGTTTCGGGTTGGAAGGGACCTTTAAAGATCATCTAGTCCAAGCCCCCTGCCACAGCAGTCTGGATAAGATGGCTCATGATAGTCTGCACAATCTTACAAACCAAAGAAATCTGTTTCCAAGAAGACGCCTTAGAGAAAAGCAAGGCTGGTGTTTAAGTTCCAATGTACTTGATATAAGAAGCACTGCTATGCCTTTTAGCTACTGTAGAATTCCCTTCCCCGGTACCACACAATGACCAGCTGGAATGGGGTGAACAAGTTAGTAATCCTCAATGTACAAAACTGGGTGGACTGAAGGAAAAAAGGTCCCTTATGGAATCAAAGCCTGTATTCATTGCAGCCTGCCCAGTGACTCAAAGCCAAAAAAATGTTCATTTCCCCCTCTCCACATACTTCCATTTCTAGAATGATGGGAAGGTTTAAATTTGAACAGACTGTAAAGCTCGAAGAGCACAGCTATTTATGAACTAGTCCAAAATCTCTGCATTTTGGCAACGTGCCTACAAACAAATCATTACTGAGCTTCTTTTAGTGATAAAAAGAATTCATATCATATATACAGTCCAGATTAGTGCCAGAAAATGGAATTGATTTTACTATCTCCTTCCTGCCATTAAACTGCAAAATTAGCATTCAAGGAAAAAAAACTAAAGCTCAGCTTCTTAGTCCTTTTCTCGCTAAGGAAGCAAAAATGAGGTCCGTTCTGGAACGTCTGTCCTCTCTCCTTCCTGTAACGTCCCATTAGAAAGAACAGTAAACTGTCCTGGAAGCTGGAAATCTATAGTTGGAGTGCAACACCAATGCCAGTTTTCATTTGGAAATCTTAAGGAGTCTATTGACCTTCAAATCTTCAGACAGTGACTGAAGGGAAAAAAAAATACTTTTCTGTTCAGAAGGCATATTGTTGTAAAATTTCCACTGTGACAAGTTCCTTTGTATCTTAGGATTCCCATATTCTCTTTCCTTTGGCTGATTGTATCAGAAATTCAAGAATAATTCTAGAACATAACAGACACAAGCATACGCTTTAGGACCTGTTTTGAACTATTTCTAAATTCTGCCCACAGAATCACCTTTTAAAACGGGGAACACATTGAGTAAATAATCTCACTTGCCTAAAACCATGCAAGAAATGAGAACCCAGAACAAAACTCTGATACTTTTAATGAGGTATGGTATGTCCTGAATCAAGTGCTTCTAGAGTAGTTTTTGCCCTTGTACTTTCTAGATCGCTGGCCAAAAGGATTTTTGCTCAGCTAATGATTCAGATGTTCTTTAACATCATCAACTTTACTCAATTTCTTTTAAAAGCAATCTTAAATTTTGACTAAGTAATTCTGTGAAATCTTTAGAGCATTTTAGAGTATCTTTAAATAAAAACCCTCATTCGCTTGTAACAAGCAAACTTGTTGCAATGATCAGCTGTTATTATTCTGCTGCACATATGCAGCAATGTGTAGAATCAGTCTTTCATACAAATCAGAAATCATGGCTTCTGTGTACCTACACTCTAGAGGGTCTGCACACTTAATTCTATGGTAAAGCCAAACAACCCTTCCAATTTTAACCCTACCCCCTTTGCAAATTCATAGTGTTAAAGCTACCAAACACAGTACAGATACCTAACGAGTATCTATCTATGAGTACAGAAGTATAAACACATGCCAAGTTGAATAATAGTAGCAGAGAATAAGCTAAACCTGAAGGCCAAGTGACAATGGCAGGAAGAAAACAGTTTTACTGGTTTATCCATATTCACTTTATTTTAAGAAGCTTTCCAGATTCTTTTGTGATAACAGTGATAGAAAAGAAGGTAAAAGAAAGAGGTAGAAATCAGACTTAATGATACCACTTTGTACAGAGTTCCAGGCAACACACTTCCAGGGACAGATCATCTTCTAAACAAGAATTTCAGAGTGTGCTTTGGTAGAAACAGAAAAGGTTTAATGCCAAAGCCAAGACTTAAAGCAGCAGCGCAAACAAAAGGAAGAAACCCAAGAGCTTAGTTGCACAGTGCCCATCATTAAATAAGTTTATTTTAACATTAAAATCTCACTCTTTTATAGCAGTGGCACAAAAGTTAAAAAAAGTTTACATTTAGTAGAAGACTGTTGCCTGAATACGGTCCAAAAAAGTCAGATTGCATAGCCAAAGACCCTGTTACAGAGAAAACTGCAGTAAAAGCTGCTCTAGTAAGCGCAATATACTTCTCTTGTCTACTACAACAGCTTAACCTTCTCACATAGATTAACAGTTTTTATACTATCACTCTCAAATCTGTTAACACACACACGGTTTATTAATGCCTTTACTGAGGCATGTCAGAAATCAAGTCACAATGGTAGAAAAAGATTCCAGAAACCTTTTCCCACTTTTGAGAAAGTTGTGTTCTCTGGACTTCAACTGGTAAGTGTAGTTTCTTGAGGTCTATAGTTTCTTGATGTCAGCTGAAAGATGTCTAGAAAGTTTGAGAGTTTGTACATGACTACTACTTGCACAGGTGACAAGCAAGTTCTTGTTCATCACTTCAGACTGCAGTTTTGCTAGAAAACATCATTAATCTGTGTTCATTAGAGTGTGTAAACTGAAACATAAATCAGACTTGAATGAAGTCACCTAAGAAACTTACTCTGACAAAAGTGGTCCTCTTGTCCCTCACCCCCATCTTCCTTTACATTGCTTCCAGCACCCCTCTGATCCTCATATTTTTGCTAGGTGAGCGTCCTATTAGATAATAAAGTTGGTTCAGATAACCAAGGGATTTTAAGGAGTTCAAGCTAGTGCAACAGAAACAAAAGGAGCATCAGCTCCCATTTTACTGAGATCCACCACAGAATACTTTCTGTGGATCATGTGCAAGGCCAAGTTTCTTTTCGATACTTATCAGCTGGATGTCAAATGATCTTCAGTCCCCCTTTTTGTAGTGCTCATCAGTTAGAAAGGAGCCCAAGAACTTAGCTAGGCACGGATTAAGGGAAGTTAAACTAATGATCACTTCAGTAGCCTGCTGTATTCATAAAGCCTCCAGCATCCTTCAGGACTGCACTTTCAGAAACTTGACAGTTTTCACTGGTTGCATGTATGGTATTTGATGCAGAACCAGAAGTGCAGACATTAACCAGTAACCCTAGTAACTGCAATACAAGTATCCTAAATGCCAGAAAGGGAAGAACTCTTCTGTCGTATGGTTCCTTTTTGGACAGAGTCATCACTCAGTTACTCAAGGGCCTAACTGACCATGCATATACCTAGGTAGTATTAAGCTCTGGAGTTAATGAAGTCCCATGTTTCAAAGCTCAACTGTTTGTGATGCCAATTCACCATCAAGATGACAGCGGTGCCCTAAAGCCTAAATGCCCTAAACAGGAATTGCCAAAGTGGGAGTCTGAATCTGTTCTAATGTTCTTGTTGCTTCCTTCAGCTGCTGACAGATGCTCCCCCGCTCTCTTTTGATCTGTGTCCTAACAGAACTCTGCCTTGGTACATCATTGTAACATAGGCAAGATAGTTCAGAAAAAGTAAATATCTTGATTAACACTGAATCATGGGATATTATACAACTCAGTACTTATATACAATTCTCTTCTTAAAATGCAAGTAAGAAAACATATGTCGCTGCATTTACAATACCACTGTTATCCCCCATATTAAACTGAAGTCACAAAGTCTAGACACGACTTGGAGTTTTTGCTCTTGTTTATCTTGATCTCATCAGATGAATGATTAATAGTGTTTAACATGACATTCAAGTCATTTAATGTTTCTTGGGGCAGCATGCCAGATTCAGTAACTCGAGCGCATTCAGCATAACGGCCAAGATACATTCAAGGCCATAATATAAAAATGCTATTTTTCTAATTGCAGTCCTGTAACATCCTTTTCAGCTAGCCAGATTGTTTTTTTCAGCAACTCCTCTGTGCCCATTCTGTCAACTGACCTTTTATCAACTGGTCTTTCGTAAAAGGAAAGCAGCATTAGATGGTGTAATGCCATGCCATTTCTCCTAAGAGACTATTGCACATTTTTCAGAATTTCACCAGCTTATGTTTTTTGGATTGTAAGTAATTAACTGAAGAAGCACAGCACCTTAAAACTTTCCCTGACTTCCCCTAACTTTTGCATATACCAAGTTATTCTAAAACAACAGCTTTGTCATTTAGAGTTTACATTCTCTCTTAATCTGACAGGCTTGTAAACATAGACACACCACAGTTTCCAAAAGACTAACTCCATTTACTCTCTAAGCAGTGTGTGCAAAGACGGTTTTGCCGTCATGGGACTGAAAAAAGTCTTTCATTAGTGCTGCGCCAAAGACCCTTTCAGTCTATTGGTCAAAATGTTAAGTACTCGAAGGTTCCTGGAGTTTAGTTTTTTTCCTTTGTAGGTCACCTTCTTATAAAAGCTACACTCCATTTAATACAGCAGTTGGAAACAGCTTTATACAACTGGTCATGGGTGACTGCTTGCTGGCACTCATTAAAAACAAGCACTAATATTTAACACTCGTTTAGCAAATAGTCCTAGGATAAAGTCACATTTTGGCTTCAGCAACTTTGCTAATACACCCTTATAAGAACTAGCTTCCTTCTTAAATATCCTCAGATGAAAATGGTCTGTTGAATCTCTAAGCAGTAGCAACTACTGGTTTTCTGTCAATGCCCAGTACTTGACAAGGACCAAAGACATCAATGTCCGCATGTGTTCATCAGCACACTTTGGGGAAAAGCCTGTAGAAATTGCTTTTAGTACAGATGATTCTCATGTGCCATTTTCTGGTCCTCTGTCATTGTTAAATCTGACAGCAGAAAAAGAAAACAAGCATGCCTGGCTTATGGAAAAAAAATGTTCTGTTAAAAAAATAAACAAAGAGACTGAAAGTGTACTGCTGAACTTAACGTAAGAGCAGAGTCAGTCAATCTAAAACAGTCAGAGTAAGATGCAAGTTAACCCACCACTACAACACTTTTCTCCTGTATCACTGTGAGAGGCCATCACGTCCCCCATTGCTGTCCAAATCAAGCAGATAAAATCTCTAGAACAAAGGCAAAAACTGTGGAATCTAACCCTTGTCCAGGGAAACAGTTGTGCCAGTGAATTATAAACAAAAGCACTCCCTCCCTCTCCTAGTTTCAACACACAGCACAGCAAGCAATGGTTACAAAACCAGCTGGCAGGCAGCAAACTCAGCAGAGTACCAACACTTTCCCTCTCAAAGAGCTAAGACTCTCCAGACTAATAGGAGACAGTTGAGCCCAGCTGCAAACCAACAAGCCATAACCTATTACAACTTTCTTGTTAACTCATATGAGAGTTTTCTGGGAGACAGGGCAGACACAGAGACATGGCCATTTCCCACGTTACGAGCCTTCTGGTTGACTAGGTCACCAGTTTCTGTCTTTTCTGCAGACACTCAAGCTCTAAAAGCCTGTTAATAAACCAGGCACATCAACTGTCAGTGAAGGATGCGTCAGCATCCAACCAACTCAAGCCTGTGGAGCCTGGAAACCATCTCCATAGACGTATCACATGTCTTCGTACTGTTTTAAGTGGGAATACTTGGAAATACTCTGCTCTGTGCATCCAAAAATGCTTTGTTGTACAGAGAAGAAAAAAAAAAAAGGCAAGATACTAGAATCAAGCACTTACTTCAGTGACTAGCAGTCTGAGTAAAATATGCATTACTTCCAGTGCTTAGAACAGCAAATGAAGGGGAAATTCAGATGTTAAGATCTTTTGATGTGAAGTAAAATGCCAATTCACATGCTTTCAAAGACATAACATTCTTTCCCAGGAGTTGCAAAAATAAAGAAAAGGAAGAGGTGATAAAGAAGTCTACAGAACAACAAATTTTTAACATAAACTGCTTTAAAAGAAAAGCAAACATGTTTTGGTGGGACCTTGAATTCTGTTGTTATACCAGGCCTCTCCCATACACACTCAGAAGACAACTTCTACCAATGAAAGCTGTAATGCAATGCAGGAAGAAAGCAAATACAGAAGTAGATGCCAAGTTTTTAATCATAACTCTGAAGTACCAACAGTAAAATGCTACACTGAAAATAAAGCTACACGGTTTCAAACTGAGCAAGAAACCTGCAAGTAAATCTATAAAGGCAAAAATTTAAGGCAATCAGAATTTATGAATATCAGCTACAGAAAGACTATTAAGACTCAAATGTCTACCTTTGGCCCTCAAGACTTCACCTAAATCTTTTTCACTCAGATAGCATGCACCATAAAGACAAGTTGACAATTCCATGAGTTTATATGCACCCTTCTGTCAATGCCAAAACTATTATTATAGTCTGTTTCTGTAGATAGTATGTACACACTTCTGTAACAGAAAAGGCTTTGAGTAAGTTCTATGATTCAAGCTAAAAGCCTCGAGTCATTTGCTCACCTTCAATTATTCTAAAACTTTTCTTTTGTACCTGAGAATCTCATACATCCTTCTGCCTCCCTCCTTCAAGTCAGTTCAGTATCTATGCTCTAGAAAGGCTCTTGTAGCTACTTGTAGGTATCATGAAATTTGTCAGCGGTCACGTAAGTTCCACCTGAAGTCAAAATCCACGCTCCCTGAGAGGCAATCCAGATGAGTATTTGCCCAAATTTCTTCTGTCCATTCAGATGACTTGAGAGCTACACATACCTCCTCCCAAACCCCCACTGTAGGTTATCATACACTTTAGAGCAACTGGTCTCCACTTCATGGGCGTACTGCAATGCCACACAGGACAACTGCACAATGCAGCTCAACTGCATGAAAGGAATCATCATTCAGGAACATGAAAGCCTGAGGATTGGAATAAAGGCAAAGAAAATGGTTCTTTTGTTTACCTCCTGTCACTGACAGGTTAAAGCATAAAAGGAAAGAGTCAAGCACAGGTTTTTAGGGCTGCATAAAGAGCCCATTCATTAGGTTATAAGAAGTCACATACATTTGATTGTGTCATCTTAACAAAGCCACAGTAAGAGAGATTTCTTTAGGAATTATCACTGCTGGAATTACAAAGGCAGTTAAGACACAAACTCTAGGATGCTGTCCCACAGGCTAGGCAATCCAGCATGCTAGAGGAGGGAAGCACCTCCTGAAAAATGCCTTATCAGCACAGACACAGTGTATGTAAACTACAGAAAGGAAAAAAGTTTAAACTGCTGAAAGCATGAGGAGAATTGTGCAGCTTGCCTAATCCTTTTCTCACCACCAAATCCTTAACATTCAGATAAACAGTCACTATTTCTCTAAGTTATAGAAGGTACACCACTAATCTACCACTACACTACTTGCATGTTTAAACAAGATAGCAAGATGTGTATCTAGTTTTTGGAACACATCCTTGGAAGAGGGAATAATCTATGAACATATATGCACTCTAGGACAGAACACAGTTATGGGATGGAATACAGACTGAGAGGTTCACATGTAAAAGGCTATTGATTTTATATGATCCAGATCTTCTCATAAGTATTATTGTAAAACTGGCAAATTAACAGCACTGGCAGAAGGATGCAGTTTTATTATTATTTTAGATAAGCATGCTCAATACAGCTAGTAAGTCTTTGTTACATGTATTCAGTGAATGCTACGGTTTACAGAAAGTAGGATCTTTAATGTAATTTTTAGTTCACAGCTGTGCAATCACCCAGGTAGGTTACTAGTGCCAGGGACAAAGGCCTCAGAAAAACTTTTAGGACTAAATTTGATTTCTTAATACCACCTCCATTTTTTTTTTTCCATGAAGATGCAGTATTTCTGAAGAGGACCAATATTTTGGCCCATCAAAATCAGAAATACATAGTATACAATGCAAGCTGTGGGGGAGATGGAAAATAATTCTGAACAATACAATGGTATGCTTCCACATACTTCCTTAGAAAAGACTATTAAAATAATTCAAAACCAACTACTACATCTTAAGAGCTCAGACTGCTTCCTCCTATGAGTGTAACAGAAAGATATACAAGTAGGCAGGGTGAAAGGAATCTTGTACAGGAGAGTTTGGGGCAGATTTTATATAATTAAAGGAGTTGCCTCCTATTACCCTATTATATCATTGCAACAGGAAAAGTAAACAATGCAATATTATCACAGGATAAAAACATACACATTTTCACACTAATACCTCAAAAGTCTTAGGCCCAGTAAGTTTTGGGGAAGTATTGTATTTATTAGAATACATTTACATTATGATATTCAGGAAAGTTAATACGATTAGCTTGTCATAAGAAGAAATATTTAAAAGCATATTAAATGCCCATGGTTGTTCTACCATCAAGACACTATATAGCTCTCATCCACTTTCCTTCAACACAGGAATTCCTGATTGTTACCATCAGCTTCAATGTGGTTGCATTTAGCCACTAGAATACTAATGTAGTGGGAACCATTTGAGTCCTTTTACAAGGCTATGTTTAGCTTGTGTGCCCAAGTACTACTGCCATCTACGGAAGAACAATAGCCTTATATTACTGTCATATAAACAGCCTCTTCAAAACCAGAGGAAAGCCATGCTTTTGAACTAATAAGTCATCTCTATTGAGGCAGTTGCACGTAGCCAGAAAGTACGGTAGAGCAGAAAAGTGAATCCTAGTTGGCATTTGAGCAACTGGCATTTGAGCAACAGCTATGCTGAGGCTTATACAAGCCACAGGAAGCTATATAGCATAATGTTTTTTCCATATTATTTAGAACACTGCAGTATGTCACGTAATAAAGGCTGTTTGGCAAGCTAATATTGGTACTTTTGACAGCAGAGTGTTTTGGGATGATCCATCTAAAGCATCAATTATTCAACCTTTTAAGAAGAAAAAAAATTAAAGATATCACAGTATTAAAAACAAGAAATCACGAAGGACAGGAATAAAAGTTTAGGCTGAAAAAAAAAGTCAAAAAAGCAGAAGACCATATAAGGCAGAGAAAGTGATGCAGTTCAATATCGAACAAGGCCTAAATGGCAAAAACATATCTCTGTGGCAGCATTTGAGGAGACTGGGAAAGAGAAAAGACACCAAATACAAGAAAGCTAAATATTTGTAGTGAGCCAAAACAAAAGAAACAGTTACTTTTGTCATAAGGATGAAAGCAAACAAAAAACAAAACAAAAAAGACATATGCTAAGAATGCCTGAAAAAACAGGAGAGAGAGTACTTTAACCATTTTATTTTCAAAATTCTAAAATTAACCACTTTGACTCATCCAAATACTTTCTATTTAGCTGAGCAAACGTACAGAAAGAATTATAGAACATACTCAGTTATGGACTTTTACTTCGGGCTATTCCATCTGCAAGCAAGAAGTAACTCACATTATTCAATGTCAGAGACAAGAATGAAAACAGTCTTCAAAAAAGATGGTTCCAAACACACTGTCAGATAAATATATGCACATTCAAAATATCTGCTAGTACAACTCAACTTTTTCTTCTAACCTTAGCAAATTCAGCTATTGGCTAAGACTTTGCACCTTATACACATGCTTTACAACCTTCCACATAATGCAAAGAGAAAGACTAGGTATTTCCTGTTTGCATGATACTGAGAA
The DNA here is from genome assembly GCF_047716275.1 of Strix uralensis. Taxonomy (NCBI): domain Eukaryota; kingdom Metazoa; phylum Chordata; class Aves; order Strigiformes; family Strigidae; genus Strix; species Strix uralensis. Next base: position 73,680,572 of record NC_133976.1, on the reverse strand, counting down.
TGTCCTACACAAGTTATAGCAGTGTACAACTTAACGGTGCATTGGCTTGGCTTATTAGCCATGAATACCTGTTCTGACTTCTCATTACAAGGACACTTGAAACTAAATTCCATAAGGGCTCACACTGATCAAGTTAAGACAGCCTAATACAGGTTCTGATGTCAGCTGAACCATGATAGTGGTCCACGCACACACCCAGAATCTGTGACAAATGCAATTACAGCAACAGCTCAACTCTTCTGCACAGGAGGCTACATTAAGGAGCATCAGCATGTTTTTGCTGCTGGCTAAAACCACAGAGTTGCTGTAACTGAGCTGATACAGTAAACTCATTAAGCCATGATAAATTTAATAGTGAGTTTAAGATGAATGCCTCTTCCACTTAACTGTTCTGATATCCACCTGTATATATCCTGGGAGAAGCATTAATTACAGTTCTGAAACTCTCTAATCAGAAGGTACTTTTGTCCAATGCTTGGACATTACCTTCATATAACACCTAATTTAAGCTGTGGGACGCCTTTCCGCAGGATGTTGTGGCTGCTAAAGTTTACAAAGGCTCATGCACCAAAAATTGAAAAACATTGCCACTGGCTCAGGAAAACCGTGAGCCACTGATTACTAAATACTGGGAGAGTGTTCTAGTGAAGTAACACAACATGCTTCCCCATTCTTGTATTCTTACTTCTAAGCCTGTTACTGGCTACAGTCTGAGGTAGGATATGGGGCACTGTGGATGTTTGGTCTAATCCAGTATAGTCATTCTTCCAACAAGAATGCTTGTAAACAGATTCTTCTGTCCTAATCTCTAAAATTATAGCAATTAGCCAAGATTCAGATTACATTCAACCAGAATCAATATACCTTCTCCTTTCACTTATAATTAATTGGAAGTTAGAGAACAAAAATCTTTTGATATGAGCAGTATCTCAGCAGAGAACAAACCAATAGGAGTCTCATTTCTTTGAGAAGGGAATAAAAAAATATAAAGTTGGTAAATTTACATTTATGCTCCATCTTGTCACCCAAATTCCCATTCATTCAACTGAATATTTCTGGTATCTTCCTGGTTTTATTACAATTATTTAGCAGGTATAAAGAGGTTGTAGGCTTACAGTTCACATTTTTGGAACTTATTCAAGCACTGAAACATTTACATAAAAACTCATTTTTCCCAGCAAATCTAACAGATAATCATATAACTTACCTTTTCCTGGTCAGAAGACAGAGGTGGCTCCACTAAAAGAAGCCTCTGCTCAGAGATGTCCTCTTCAAAGGCTGCCTGTATTGTTGCAGTGTCAGACATGTGTCCTTTTCTGAGCCGTAGACCTGGCTCTGGAGAACCAGCATTATCGAGTTCCGTTAGTTCATTCATGAGATGCTGGGAGACTTCTCAAATATTCTCTTTCCTCTTGGTTTGGTTTGGCTGATTATGTGTTGTCTCTGAAAGACAAACAGTTTGTATAACTGAACCAAAGTTAAAGAGTGTTAAGAGTTGGCTGGAAAAAGAGCCACTTCCTGGTATGAAGTTCATGCCCAAGCTCCATCATCTGGGCTAGGTTTCACCAAAACTAGGACACTAAACACTGGTACAGCTGCTCAGGTAATAGCAAGCAAGCAGAGTTCAAGCAGCAACTAACTTTAGACAGACTGCAAGGAAGGCAACAGTACACACAGTGATTATGTTTCCCTTGCTTAAATTAACATGTTCACAATTACTGCTAGTAATGGGTCTGTACCTTTACTGGTATAAGGAATTAGATCAGATTTAAACACCATTCATTCCATCACAGCAATAAGAAACAGATACTTCCCCCAGAAACCCATAATCCATGATTTCTACTCAGAAAAGTAACTACATTTTACACTTAATACTGCAAAAAGGACTGGGGCTAAATTTAATTCAGAATGCTAAAGATTTGCAGAAAATTACCTAATGACAACCTGTTAATCTGAGCCCTCATCCAAGAGTATGATTGGTTACCTATTTATCTTGTTCATCACTGTGTGGTGGTCACTTCAATAGCCAGCCAAGAGATACCTGTTTGACACTGGTAGCCTTGGGAGGCACAATAGCCAGAGCACTTTGCAATGAGAGTGCCAGAAACCATCAGAATGAATTAGCGCTCAGCCGAGGCTTCAGAATCCCTTTGAATGAGAATCTATCTGTTTTGCACTAATCACTTGGTGTCATTCTATTACTGTAGCATCCAAGTCCTTAGATGTGACTAACACATAACATTAAGATAACCCATCTAACAAGTTTTAACTTGCCAGGGTGCATAATTAGATTGGAATTTTAGTGCCTAATAAAAGATGGCGAACTTTGTCATAATGTAGGAGGGCAAATCAAAAATACAAGATGGGGGATTGATATTGACAGTCTTATAATAAAATGTCACCTCCAAAAAGCCAACAAACAATATACTCCTTCCTTTTAGGGACTAACCTCATTTACATATGATCACTGCAAGATAATTCTCAGCTCTGACAAATGTGCTATAGCTAATTTTTCTGCAGCAGTTTGTAATATTATATCCCCTCAGCTGCCTGGCAATTCCCAGAGGACAGAGCTGCTAATGAGCAGGTAACAGACTTTGCAGAACTAAACGATATCTCAGTTGCTCGAGTTCAGTATGGCACACTGCTTTAATCACCCAAGAAGGTAAGTTTACAATATGACAGCAGAGCAGATGGTACGCCCACCTTCCTGCTAACTCCACTACAGAGTCAGTAACCTCCATCTGAGAAGTAACATCTAAAATGGCCACAGCTGTTTACTTGGTAAACACAAGAGCCACAGGACTATTGCCCCATGAGAATTAAGACAAGGTTTAACAACATTACACAGGAAGCCCAATGAAGAAATTGAGCAAGTGGATTTTCAGACTAAGAACAAATATTTAGAAAGCCACAGAACAACTGAAATCTTGACTGTTTTTGTCTTATTTCAAGCAGCCAATTCACAATTCTGTTTACGCAAGAAACATGAAGACATCATCACATTGCCATGTGGCAAACTGATCTAGGGAGAATGAAAGAGAGTATGCAACTAGAACTTCCTGGGGTCTTAGTTTAAACGACAACTTAAGAGACTTATGTCAGTACAGTACATTGTATCAATCTGAAGCTGTAGCTAAAACAAAAAAAATGCAAGTAAGTAGAGCAGTTGTTTGTAAACAACAGTTACAAGCACACATGCACACACCCCTACCTGATATTCCACACAATATTTCCAACAGGTAGTTAGTTGAAAAAGCCATACTTAGTTTCATGGACTGTTCAATTTGCATTAGACATTTAACCAGCAAGTTTTACTAGTTTTTCCTTCTACCAGCTTTAAGCAATAGAATTGCCATTGTGTGTTGCATTACCTGTTATATTGCCTAAGAGCATGTCCTTACATCACCTCTATGACATTGTGGGAGCAATGCTCAAAGAGACACAGTTACAACCAACACAACAGGCTTAACCACATTTGGCTAAGATGCTTCTGAAAGGATTGCCTAATACAAGAAGATACAAGAATACCAACAGACTTCTTAAATCAGGCCTTGAAGATTTACTTCACCAGCACTCACTGCCAAGCAATCACTAAGGTTAAAAATTAAAGATGCATTTCACCTCCAGTGAGTGAGATTTGCATTCATCAGTAGAGCTGAACTGTAGAGCTCTGCATAAGTAGAACTTACTGTTTCTTGAAATTACAGTGGAGTTGCTCAGTGAGCTAAGATGTTTCCATGTTGTCCTTCATGCAGGATCCTTTTAGTGCTAAATATGCTTGCCCTTACTGAACATGCAAAGGTAAGCAAGCCAAAAGATAGTCCAAAAGCATCACTACTGTTTTTTAGTCCTTTTAAAAAATATACTACAAAGGCCAAAAATGCATGCCTGAATGCAACATGGATATACCAACAGAAAAGTGCTAATAGCCAGAACTATTTGTTCACAAGTGAAAGAAAGCAGTCTGAAAATATGAACAGGAATGGCATAGTCTTTAATTTCTATTTTAAAGTTCCTATGACTCCACAGTTCAGTGAAGGGTTTGAATGACTAAAATGACCTTTTCCTAGGAAAACAGGAAGTATCGTCAGTAGCATCTAGCCAGAAGACAATGGCTGAAACATTGTGAAGAGAATTATTGCCCCATTCTGTCTCTAAGACTAGGCAGTTCATGAAAATAAAAACTAGAAATTGGAAAGCTATGGAACATTTCAGGTCTTGGAAGAGATTGTTTTGTCTTTCACTGAGATTACAAATCTTGTATCCAAGTCCTTTAACTTTTTTGTAGCAGACAAAAACTAAAAGATTTCATTAAAATTAGCTTCAATTTAAAGAAGAAGTTGCCATGTACAACTTAAAAATCTACTTAATGATTTCATACATAAAACGACAACATCAGCATCTAGATCAATTCGTGAGTTCCTGCTGTGTTTAAAATCAGCTGAGAAAAGTATCTACAGAGTTTGGTTGGTTGGGTTTGGTTTTTTAAGATAGAAAACTTCTAAAGGCTAAGTCAACTTTTAGAAAGGACTTACCAGTTTAATACTATCATAGTTCTAAACACAGCCTAGAAACACAAAATGCAACACTCTATTAGTCAACTTAATATGCTGCTGTCACCACACAACCTACAACAGCCTAAGTGGTCATCACTCCCAGGTGCTCATTCCACCCCAGTTCAGAAGTCAACCCCACAGCAAGGAGAGTCAGTGCCAGTTTCAGGCTGTAGACAGATACTCGTCATCTTTCTGAAGACAGAATCAGAAGGCAATACTATTTCAGTAGTTCACCACAATTGTGCAATGTCAGAGGAGTCAACATCCACAATTACAGCATATTTAGGACACTGCTTCACTGCTCAAGATGACAAAGAAAGAAGAGCTGCACAAACTTAAGCACCACAAGATGATGCTACTATTCTTTGTACAATCTTCCTGGATATGCCTCAGGATAAGTGATACAGAATTCACCTGGCATGAGGACTGGTTTTCGACCCAAGATAAACAATGCCACATAGCAGCAAAAGAAAGCACACTAAGTATAGTGTTTGTAGTTAAATTTAAGAGATCTGCCACTCCCTTTTTAGGATAAAACAGTGCCAGGGTGGTCAGACTACCTCCCACTACCCCTAAGCAAAGCAATCTCTCCAGCATTCAATTCTTCTCACTATGTTCCACCTATAAGCAGCACAAGAACGACCCCTTCAAAGCTATTTCGTTCTGTCTGTAGCTGGTATTTGGAAGAATGAAAATTGCATCCTCCTCCATTCCCCTCTCTCATTGATCCAACAGCCTTTCTGACAGAAACTTTCCGAAGGCAATGGCATCCACTGTATGCTCTTTCCTTGCTAATCTTCTTCAAAGCATCCATTAAACTAGCATAAGCAATGTATACACACTAGATGAATCTTCATAAGATTAGCTCATTCTCCCTAACAGAGCTTAGCTGTCAAAAGAACAAAAGGTCATCATGAAAATTCCAGGCTACATCACTTCTCAGAATATTAATTAACGTTTAATAAAGGGCTTGAGTGCCTGAAAAGTCTTGTAAGAGATACTATCTCAGTCTACAAACTTTGCCTTGCCCCTGTCGATGTACAGCTACAACAGCATCACTAGTTGGCTAGCCACATCTGTGCCAGCAGAATGGCAAAGCTAATTGAACCATGAACCACCTAGGGGTTTGTGGTGGTTTGACCTTGGCTAAATGCCAGGTACCCACCAAGTCGCTCTATCACTTCCCCCCCTTTCCCCTTTTTTTCTCAATAGGGCAAAGAAGGGAAAGAAAATAAGATAGGAAAACAAAACAACCCTTGTGGGTAAAACAACAGCAGTTTTAATATAAGCAAAGCGAAGCAAAGGTCCGCACGTGGAAGCAAAAAAAAAGAAAACAGATTTATTCTCTACTTCCCATGAACAGGCGATGTCGGGCCTTCTCAGGAAGCAGGGCTCCGATACGTGTAGTGGTTGCCTCGGAGGACCAAGGGTGACCCCACCCCCTTCCTCCTTTCTCCCAGCTTTATACTGAGCAGACGTCATATGGTCTGGAATATCCCTTTGGTCAGTTCGGGTCAGCTGTCCTGGTTGTGTCCCCTCCCAAGATCTTGCCCACCCCGTCCCACTGGGGGGAAATGTCGGAAAGAGCCTTGGTGCTGTGTAAGCACTACTCAGCAGTAGCCACAACACCAGTGTGCTATCAACACCCTGCCAGCTCCCAGCATAAAACACAGCACCATGAGGGCTGCTACAGGGGAAAACCAATTCTGGCTCAGCCAGACCCGGTACAGGGTTGAACAGCTTTACCAAATTCAAAATTGCTTAGACTAGGCCTTAGTAACAAAACAGGCACAACTCCATTTCCAGAACTGTTAGCATAGGTACAAATGACAAAGCACTTCCAGTACAACCCATGGGCAGATTGTTCATGATAAGAACGCAGCTTATATAGGGTAATGGAGGGGATTTTTTGTCTATAAAATAGTTGATTCTAACTACCTTGACTGAAATAAGGTATACTAAACAAAATGTAGCTTTCTTGGCACATTGTATTTCTACTACTACCATCTTCTGGTAGGGAGGTTCTGTCACAAGTAGTCCCTCCCAAATGGTATAACACCACCAACAGTATTCAGTAACATCACACAAAAGCTTAAATTATTCTCAGGTGACACTGGCATCATCCTATCACCCATCTGGTTCCCTTACTCCCTACCACCACTACTGATGCTCAGCTGAGATAACAGTGAGCTGTTAGCAACATGTTGGGTTTCATGCTTTTGGTTTTTTTTTTTGGGGGGGGGGGGAAAGGCCATTATCTTCAACTTTCTGCCTACATGGCACTCTGGTCCTTTTACCAGGGAAATTACAATATAAAGCAGGCATATGCAGTCTGGGTAAGGGAAAGAGGAAGAAGTAGTCAGATAGCGAGCCCTGTGTCACATGAGTTAAGACTGCTGTTGAGTGTCACCTACATATGTGGCCTAGATAACCCACGCTGAGTCACTTATTAACTATATGGGGTATCCACTGATTGGCTGCTTTTTTCATTATGCATAGAGCAAAGCAGAAAATATAAGAAATCCCTACATTTTAAGTAGATTTGATTCAAGAGTATAACTTGAAATAAAGGATTTTTATCTTTTTTTTTTCTTAGTCTTCCAAAGATTGAGCTGCCTTTTTCAATTAAGGAATTAAACCACCACAGCAACATCCCAAATATTCTCCAAAACTACAGTCAAAAACAGAGCAAACAAGGGTATATATGAACAGGGGAAGGAGGAAAAAAAAAAAAAAAATCACAGAAAACCTTGTTTTCTCAAATGTACCCTAAAGAAAATGAATCAGGCTGTAAAAATTCTTTGGAGGTCATCTTTAACAATGAGGAACAATGAGGAAGCAATCCAGCACCTCTTCTCTTAGATGTAATTTCCCTAGATAAAGAGACAGCTACAAAACAAAGATTAGACTCCCGCGGAGGGTCAGTGGCCAAAAAGCTGTCTTTGTAACTTGTAAACTGTCACTGGACACTTTAGCCTAAGCTATTTCACAGCAGGCTGCAGAGGCAAACAATCAAGCACATTCTGATGCATTTGGATCCAAAGAAAGGGAACAAGCCAGCAGCCTGCCTACATTAACGAACTGCTTCCATTTCAGAGGATCCCATTACATTGTTACAACATTTGTCCAATTTGTACTGCAAATTGGACTCCAGTTTTGTAACTGGGTTAAGCGTTATGTCAGAGGTTGGCCCACCCCCAGTGCACCATGTCCGGTTGTTACAGACTGGATGACTGCTGTAAATTAGTTTTGCTCTTCAATAAACCAAACCCAGAGAATTATCACAAACACAGTACAAAACAAGGGACAGAAGTTCAAGTTCTTTCTGCATCACGTTCCACAAAAATCCACAGCCCAGACCTGGAACACTTGCTTTTGGTTCATTTTTTATTAAACGGCTGTTTCTCCAAGTGAGAAACATTCCATCTTTGTGCCCTTTTATGATTTTATTTCTATGGCATTTTAGTAACTCACACCAACTTACTTCACTGTTGCCAACAACAAAAAGATGCAGTTTTTGTTAGTAACACTTTGGATCACAGACTGTCTCAAAGTGAAAGACTGAAATTAGACATTACTTTCCTCTTAAGCAAAAATTTAGAATACATCCTTTTAACTACTGCCTCAAGGACATCCAATTCACAGAACTGTTGGATGAAGATGAAGAAACCAAAGTCCTTGGAGCAGGCACTAAAGTCCAGCTAGACTACTAAACTGAAGTTACATTCATTTAACCCCTCTAGGCAGAGATCTTTGCATGAGAATGTAAACAGCACCAAGATCAAAGGCAGCAATCCAGAGAGCAAAGTTCCTCTAGCTTGGCAGGTACAAGACTCTCCTAGGAAGCATAAATTTGATTCTCTCTAGAAACTGAACCGAAGTCTTTTACAACTCAAGAAAACGCTCTATGGCCTGGAGCAACTGTACAAAAACAAACACTACCACTTTGCTTTTAAAACCAATGGGAATACACACGTTTTAGACTGCAAACTTCAAGCAGTAAAGCATTTAAGACCGTTGCCTTCAGTGCTTCTTACTGGCTTGTTTGGACATCTCTTTACTTAGATGCCATCACTGTGCAGATTTAGAGGCTGGCTGGTGCCAAGAGGGGGCAGCCCCACTCTTCCCTGGGTGGGCAAACAGCTCCACTTCTCTGTGGCTTCTTCCAGCCACCGCCCTGAGGCACTCCGATGTCTGTCACAACCCATTTCAGGTGGGAGTCTGGAAAAACATTCACCCAGGGAGGAGAATGAGAATCATTTACTATCTAACTAGCAAACTGAATTGGCTCAATACATAGCACTTAGGGATATGGTGTAGTTGAGAATGGTCAGTGTTAGGTTAATGGTTGGACTAGATGATCTTCAAGGTCTTTTCCAACCTAGATGATTCTGTGAACTATCAAAGAACCAGCATGGACAACATGACAGAAAGGGTAGGACCACACACCCGAGATTTTAATTCTATTTTATATGCAGTATATTCCCAACCTGTTAAGGACTGACAGTTATCTGTTTGCCCAAGCCTTTAATTATCATATAGGTACATATCACAACCTTTATCATGACCTGTTGACCAGCTGCAGACCACAACTAGCATAGCAAACCAGACACCTTACCAAGATTACTAATTGTAATACAGCGGTCAGGATCTCAGAAGCTTGGTTGCAAATAGCTGACCATCACTCTTCCCAGTTTTTGGAAGCACGTACTCTCTAGTTTTACTGATAATCTTAGTAAGCTTTATTCATGAGGTTATGAACTTGCTCGTCAGTGTTTTATTTTGTGGCTGACACATTTGGTCTACAAAATATGTTTGCATTGTCGTACTTGTAAAAAGATAAGAACAAAGAAAACTTAATCCTTTCTTTACACTCAACAGCATTTCTTCAGTTGCAAACAGCATATATCCCTCTCCTCAAAAACCATAATGTTGTTTTGCCACAAGTCAGGTAACTAAAAATTTGCTGCTTTTCTTAGCAAAAAATGTTCCAAGAACACTGTAGGAATAACCAACATTCACACCCACAGCATTGTATCAGTCTAAGATCAAAGTGGCGCAGCATCTTTGTTAGAGGCTTTCTTAACCACCAAAACTCAAGCAAGACAGACAGATCTACTGTAACTAGACTACACCTAATTCCTGTCAGTCAGAAGCAGATTTAGTCAAATAGCTGAAGTTCTAGATAAGACCATATGAATTACATATCTTAACTTCCTTAATGCAATAGCCAAAGAATAATTTGCTTTTTAAAAGTTAATCACTGTTGAAAGTTGAGAAATAAGCTGAACTGAAATTTTGGTCTCCTCTACCATTTAGTGCCACTCTTTCAGATACACATTTTTTCACTGTTTGACATCATCTCAAATTCTGAAACAAGACCAAGGACACTGATAGCACAATACATCACTGATGTAATTCAAAAGTGGAAATGTTAAGTTAATCTTTTACTTTTCACTGTCCTGTAACAAAGGACAGATAGCAAAACACCCACAGTCTACTTATGATACTCTATTAGATTACTGCTACAATTCTAAGAACCAAAATTATATCTGTATACATGCAAGCCCTTCATGTAGAGATGCAGATTAAACTCAAAAGACATCTACAGGACCTAGACCAAGTCACTCGCACAAGAAGCCATCTTGCTGTGGTTTGTTTTACCATCTTGGCATAAGACTTTTTGCTAGTGTAGCTGTGTTCCCTACAGAGGCTTTTGCTAGTGTAGCTGCAGCCTGCAGTCTAATCAGCACAGCTATGCTAGTATAAATTTTAAGTTTGAAACAGTTTAAGACCATAAATATGCTCCAAGTTAATTTTCAAGTAACCATGAAGCATTTGGGGAATATACCCATTAAATGTTTTGCATGACTTAATATCACCTATTGATGCATTCAGATAGCCATATAGGGGGAGGGGAGGTTGATCCATGTCTCTTCCAACTCAAAAAAACCCCAAACAACCAAAAAATGCCCCCAAACACGCATTGGAATTGTCCGTTAAAAATGGCGTAGTGAGCTGTGGCAATGAGGAGCACTTCACTTCTACATACTCTCAGTGAAAAAATATACCGTCCCTTGTTTGGAGCATGTAATTGATAACACTGGTAACAGAGCTACATTGCTTGTTCAGTAAAATGAGGACTGGCTGTAACACTGGATGAATGACAATCAGCATCATTAAAGGAAAATAAAGATTATTTTGTTATGTCAAACTATTTACAGTAGATAACTCACAACAGAAGATAGTGACAGCAGGAGATTAAGCAAAAAATTCCTCAGAGGAAATAGACACAATATTTACATTTATAAAAATACCTTATTACAAAACAGGAATAAAACCATAATTTCATATAAAACAGAAAAAGTTGGAGCTAGACATCCAGAGATAGAACACATCATTTACTATAATTATAAAATTCATAAAAGAAAACACAAGAGTATTATGTGAAGCACTTACACTAAGTAACAGTGGCTATATCTCACAATAGAGCACTACTGGCTACCCTCAGACCTACACAGGTCACCACAAGGCAAGAAAAGAGAGAAAAGAGAAGATGCCTCCAGGATCCTTTACTCTGCCCTGCTTGGGAGCCAGGAGTCATAAGAGGGTTTGCAACACCGTTCCTGGACTTGTAATAGGCAGGATTTGTAGACATTGAATGGGGCAGGGAAATCATAACCATGCAGCCCTGTAAATACAGCACTACCAGTGCTACCAGCAGGCCATAAGCTTCATATTGAGCTGCAAGGCCTCAAGACTGAGACTTGTCAGGCCTGCTCTGTTTGAACTTTTCTTGACCTGCCTTTTACACAGTTTAGCTGTGACAGCAGCTTCTCTAATTGACTATATGTCTATGGCTAATTTATTTTAGTTTTGTTTACCTTGGTGTGATATAACCTCCACTTACCCTCCACAGAAAGAGGTAAATACAATGATGTCGAGAAACATTGGCCTAGCATGACAGAGGCCCAGAGAAATAGAGAGAGGGGATGCAGTACAGAGGGGTACAGGCATGGGATAAGAGGTGGGGCACACGCTTGCCAACATAGACCCCATGGCTATAAACAACTCACTAATGGTCAGTCAAAAAAAAAAAAAAAAAATGCAGATCTGAAGCTGGACAAGCCTGGCTTTAGGGGTAACAAAGAAATAGTAACTAACATACATAAAGGGCACCATATATAGTAAATTCGGACACAACCTCAAGCTACAGACCAGTGAAGAAAGGTGTGAAAGCATGTCAGCAAACATACAAAAAACCCCAAGTGAATCCTAGAAGGAGGAAGAAGAAACAGGCAACATCAACATCATACTCCTCCCAACAAATGACTCCCAAGGCTGACGACCTCCCTTTATCCTCTCTAGCAGTCCAAAGCTACTGACTTAAAGACTCAGCAAAGCAGTGGAAGGGTGAAAGTAACTCCAAGAGAAGAGACAGAAACCAAAAGATAATCGTGCTACAATTTTAGCTGCATTTGGCAACATTCTCCCATATGCAAGTACTCTAACTGCAATATTCTTAATTTTTCTTTAAGAATTAAATCTAGACTAACTATTCTTGAGTCAAACTGTTAAGATCTCCATTATACAAACAATAAATTCTTAGCTTTACTTACACACACATTATTTTTATATACACACACAAACAAGGGGTGCTTCCTCTTCGTCCATAAACAAGAATGTAACAACATGGATGGAGTCCTCCATTCCTTCTCCCATTTTGCAACTCTGAAGAACATTGTTAGTCTTTAAAGTGTTACAAGAAAATTACAATATAATAACAAAGTCTGAAACAGCCTCAGGAAACGCAGTCAAATGAGCTGTCTGAACTTGTAACACATTCTGTCCCCAGAGGGAACTCTTTGTGCCAGGGTGACCCGGTCAATGCTGTTTTGTACCAAAGGGCTTTTCATACATGTATATGTGCTCCTGCAACAGCACCTAAACACAAAAACCAGTGAGCTAAGCAGTCACTGTCTGCACTTTATGTTTGCAGAAAGAAGTTCTAGACATCATAGAAGACACTCAATTTCTTTAAAAAAACCCTAAGAACAGGAAGGAAACATGGTCAAGTTGATAAGCATCCACACTTTTAAGAGTGGGAAGGGTAGGAATTTGGGTTGATTTCCTGGACAAGGGCCCAGACAGGAGGAACATGAGCAGAGAGCAAGAACTGGGTCAGCAAACTACTGAATAGTTATTTGTCCTAGTTTTCAAATACTCACTGAAGGTACTCTTACTCCAGTCTAACTGCATCTATAAAGGGGTGTTAATACATGTAGAACTATTCAGATAAACTATTCTGGAAAGAAGAAAAAATACCTTCTGCTGACACACCTAGTGTCAATGAAGTTATCAAATAAGGGATCTTGTTCTAGTATAAATCTGTTCCCTTGCTGTAAGAAGAATAAGTTATCTAGTACAATTTTGATGCAAAGACTAACTACCATGTCCATGGCTGTGACTGGGAGGCAACACAGCTCTTCAGATTCATCTGATGTGCACAGACAAACAGCGATCATCAATATGGACAAAATGCAGGCCAAGCTTCCCAGTAGAGACCAAGTGCTACATATAGGAGCCAACCACTAATCTGAATGCCAAAGATGTACTTGGAAACCTAGCTAAGAACTCTATACAGGGGGTCAGCTGTAAACAGAGCATAAACACTGTCTTAACCACTTCTAAAATCCCCAGGTATACAATTAGGAAAAGCATGAAAGGTTCTTCGAGTATTGACAGCACAGCAGTGGCTTTCTGAAAAAAAGCAGACACTGACAGATTCGTAAGTCCTAAGAGAAGACAATAATCAGTGTTGTGAATTTAATACATTAGAAGAGAGCAGAAGTAAAATCTTGGAGGACAACTGACCTGCCCAGATAACCAGGCAAACCTGATCTATCTAGACAAGCAAGCAGCTGTAGCTAAGGAAACAAGAGCACGAAGTGACACAAGCCTTGCATTATGAAATACAAAAACTGGTATCTATTTTTATCATATACTAGTTAATCAGTAATATTTCAGAAGTTTTACATCACATTTCACACATTTACTAAATGATCTGAGAAAGGATTTGCTTTGCAATAGCAAGGAAATTTTTTTTTAAAACCAGAGCTGACCACTCAAAATTGCAGCAAGATTTCGACACAGCACAAGGTTTCCCAATCTTCTTGTCTACAGCCACAGCACCACAACCCAAAACAACAAGAAGTGAAAATACCAAGCACTGCCGGTCAGCCAAGGTAAGGACACAGAATTAACAGATGGTGACCTCAAACACAAAAATAAGTTGTTCTTGACAAACAGGTAAACCTTGGAACTCCTTGCTGCAGGATGAGGATTCACAGGGAAACTAGAGAAACTCACAGGATAAATCCATCAAAGGGTATTAAGCACGTGAAGCCGCCTTTAGCTCTAGAAGCCCCTAAATACCAGTGCATGTCTATCATATATTGCTTGTATATCGATGCTTAGAAGCTATTTTCTTCCTTAGGGCATGGGCATCCTTACTAAAACCTTAAGAGTCTTCTCTGAGGAAGGATGACAAGGGGCCTAATGAGTAAAAACAAAACAAAACAAGGAAGAAAAATTATTATTAGACAGAAAATTAAAAACCCCACAGAAGAGAGGATGAGGGTTAAAACAGAAAATTTTTCAGGGACACCAGGCAAAGCACCCTAACAACGCCAGTAACTCCCCAATGGCATCCAAGAAGCGAGTAGGCACTACCCTGAGATACTCTGGCCAATATAAGAGGACAAGAAAACAGAAAAACCCTATAGCTGCCAAATCTCATTTGCCAAGTTTTCTCCTTCTCCCCTGAACGGCCAGCTTGGCTGGGACTGGTAGGTGGTCCTGCAACTTGGCCAGGCTTCAGACTCAAAGGGTATAAATAGAAATGTTAGGGACAAAGCACAGTCAAAGCCTCAGTAAGAGGTGTTGCAACCTGGCACATTTGGCCTATGCATGTCAGGATTTCATGCTGCAGCAGGGGGACACATCCAGTGAACCGTACCATGAACACACCCAGAGCACAACCCTCACACTACCCATCAACTTAACCCCAGTGAAACACAGGATCTGCTGAGCACAAGCCAGCCCAAAGCTTCTTGGTCTCTCCACTTTAGGCAGGAGGTCTTGTCACTTTGTGCATGGGTGGGACACAAGAGCGAGAAAACTGAGCAAGCGGAGTATGAGAATGTAAAGATGTTTCTGTAGCATGGCTTGGAGGCAGACTGGGTGGATATCACACAGACTACTTGAGTTACATACAAGTGTGTGGTCAAAGAGTCTCATGAGGCAGAAGCTTAAGCAGGAGCTCCACAATGAAGGTAGGATCCTGAGAGTCAGAGGAATTTCTAGTTCAACCCAGCCTGGTTTATGTTATAGCTATTCTGGAATTCCAAGTTTCAATGGAATGACTCACCTTCTTCCAGAGACTCACGGAAATCAAAACACTCAGCATGCCCCAATTTTGATTCTTACATACATTAGATAAAATCTGTTAACCACTGACTACGATTTTTACCTTCTTCCATGAATAGTGTTAAACTGTCACACAGCAATTTGATGTCATTGATTTCCACTGCCAAAGTCAGAACAGTTAGAGCAAAGGTTTAAGGAAAAACTAAAAAAAACCCACCACACACCAAAACACAACAATAAAAGCAACCACAAAACAACACCCCAAAACAAACACAACAGAAACCTGAAAAAAAACACAAAAAAAAACCGCCCCAAAAAACAGCCCTACCAAATACCTGACACACTGCTAATTTCCCTTCTGCAGTGGAAAAGAAAGACTAGTTTAAGTCCTGTCTCTGACTCGTTTTTACTCTCATGCATGTACCTAGTATTCACCTCAACTATCAACTCCAATTTGGAAGCCAAGCTTGTCACATTGTCACCTCATTTCAGAAACACACAAATTTCTTGTAAGCCTCAGTCCTGAGAAACACAATTTAGAACAACAATGAAATAAACAGATCTTGCACCTTCCCTGTGGAGTAACACACAGTAGTTATCTTAACCACTAAAATACACTTCCGAAAAACACCCAGTATTCCTAATCTCCAATTTGTTACTGCTCTGACAAATAGCTGTGCTACCTATGAGGAAGCATAGATGAATTTCTCTCAAATTGTCACTGGTTCTTGAGATTTGTATTCAAGCTTGGGAAGGTTACAGTCCAAGATTCCTACAAGAAGGATGTGAAATCAACATGAAGGCTGTTTCTCCAAGTTAGCTTAAAACTAAATTTATGCAGGGGCAGGGGGGAGAAAGAAAATCCTTAAGAGTATGTGTACTATACAGCAGCTATTAAACATCTACAGTGGATGACAAAATGCATGAATTCCATTTAAATTAGAATCCTTTGATTTTTGTAGGATCGCTCACCAAAATAACAACTTTGATTTAAATAAAACTTCACATAGTTACAGCTAAATTGTATGAAGAGGCATCAGCACAAAACCAAGGAAAGATGGAAATTTAACCATCACAGCTAGCTACATCATTCTCCATAAAATGTCCAACGTAACTCCAGATACCATATTTTCTTCAAACTCTCTGCCAAACAAACCTCTGCCTCAGTACTTATTAAAACTGATTTATTACTGTCAAATACATTAATCCACATGTTAATCTGCCTCAGGTCACAAAGTTGGACAGAAATGACTTTTATCAAGCCATATACAATGTTGCTTTTGGTCCACATGGGAGTTTGAAAGCAGAGCTTGGGAGAGATCCTCTACGACATAAATATTACAGCATGAAAACAGCAAGGAATGCAAAAGACTTTTCCTGTAATCCATTTACATTTTCTCTGCTTCACTTCATGGCATGTTGTTAGAGACTTAAAATTTCACTAAATGAAGGCTGAGTTTATCTTAGGATCTTGTGTCACTGGAGTTGTAAAGCATACAGCACTCACATGCCAGCTTCAAACTGACATTTCATTGCACTCCAGCGGAGGAGGGAAGGTTTGTAAGTTATACAACCTACTTCATCCATACTGCAAGTAGTACACAAAACAGAAAAGCTGGCTCAAACGTTACACTTATTACATTATGTACAATAAGTGCTGGTAGTATTTCTATACAAAGTCTTACAGCCAACAGTTTAAAGCCTTCCAGTACAGCTTCGTTATTCAGTATTTCCAACAGAAAGCAGAATTGGTTTTCACTAACAGACCACTTGCCTCCTAGTATAACCAATTCTCTAGACAACTTACCAGATGATCCAAGATTTTCA
Organism: Strix uralensis; assembly: GCF_047716275.1. NCBI lineage: Eukaryota > Metazoa > Chordata > Aves > Strigiformes > Strigidae > Strix > Strix uralensis. The sequence continues at coordinate 73,663,758 of NC_133976.1, read as the reverse complement.
GCACAATCAAAAGTTCAAAGACAAATAAAGGTAGTTGGACAATCACTGAAGAGAAGCAGTTTTAGCATACACATCCTTCATGTTTGCTTAGCAACTGGATCACCAACAGCACAATATGCTGATACAGGTGTGTTACCTGTTACATCCCCTGAAGAAGCAGTCTCCAATACAAGCAGCAGTAATGCATACATTCTACACCTTTCCTTTTTATGTCTGCCTAGTAATTAATTTTAAGTGCCAGTAATTCTCAATTACTCCATCATTAGTGTGACTAAACGTCATTCTACAATAGGAATTACGCAACTATGCTTTGGTCAACCCCAAATACCACCACTGTTACCTGTGACTTTGAATGTTGTAACAAATAATACACTTATAAACAGTTCATTTATTACAAAGACATTACTTAGATTACCACCCAATTCAGGAGTTCCTTCGGCTTGAAATGAGAAAGTGTTCAAATATTCTGTTACCTCAGAACACAATCTCCAAGAAGGGAGCACCAAGTTTTAAGGATGTTTTAATCACTACATAGGATCAAGCCTCTCAAAAGGTAATGAGATTTCAGGTGGTACTACAAGAACTACTGGACACATCATACTTACTGCTAAAAGAACAGGAATGTGGAATTGTACCTTTTCAAGGATGACCTTAAACTGCACAAAACATTCATGTGAGTCTTGCAGGCAGATAAGCCCTCGGGCGCTTCCATAACAATGAACTATTGAAACAGAGCCAAGACATGAGTTTTCAGAGGAAAACAGTCATGGGTTCTGCAATCATGCTTTGTTTTTCACAATGACTTCACTGTGATGTGTAACAAGGGGGTATTTGAACCGGTTAACTGATACAGAAAAAGTCAGCTGGAAAGGGCTTACATGGAAGAATGAAAAACTAGTGTCCTCCTGAGAACATCTTGTACCACTTTTCCAATAGCATTTTAAGACTGCTGCTCAAAACCCAAAGTCGACCTAGCTTACCCAGTCATGCAGAGCTGTATTGTTACATCAACTCTGACCTTACCTGAGTATTTGAGATTTTTTGGTATCATCTCCGACAGTCTTGTGTATCATCTTCCTTTCCCTACACTGACCCATATATTGGAGTCCTTCCAAATCAGTTGATGTAACTGGCATTTTCAACAGCATCACGCGCTAGTTAGATGTTTTGGACAGAAACGTTTATGCAAGTGCTGCAAAACTTGGTCATCCCCTCTCACTTTCTATTAAGGACCAGCTTAACTTGAAATTCTGAGTGTCTTCATGGCAGAAGACAGGAAATAGCCTACCTTTAAACTCCAGAGTATAGGATCAAGGCCAAATTAGAAGAGCTTTACAGATACAGTAGCTAAAACCAATATGCATCTTCTCAATTATTTTAGCAACAAGTCACCTCCTACTGAATCAAACATTTGATTTTTTGTAACCCAGAAAGTTTTAATTTTTTATAACTTATCTTCTTTCCCTGCAGTCCTGGGTGATATAAGAATGCCAGAACACCTATGAAAAATCCTAATAAAAAGAAAAGGAGGCTTTGGCAAATTACACTCTGTGTTTCTGGAGGATAACCTAAAAAGACAACAAAAAAACCACCACATAAACTATTCCTTCATATCCTTCATAAGAGTGAAATAAGTTATTCAAAATTACCAGGTCGTCAGAGAAATTTAGTATTCTTCTTCTAAACCAAAAATGTATTTGAAAATGCCCCTTAAGAAATATCTTACAAATCAAGTCTAAGCTACCTAGCAACTTCCTTCACTGCATTAGAGAAGCTCACAAAAAGGAAAGGATTTTTATAATACATCCATTATTGAACTGTTTTTGTAATGCTGCAGAATTCATATGGTTGCCAAATTATTAAAAAGTCACAGAGCAGGAAGCCAAAGAGCAGTGGCACTTAACCGTGGACATTAAGATCATCAGGACACAAGCCTTTTTGCAGCATCCTCCCCCTAGCTTGGACTATATAAAGGTCAGAAAACCACTAAGTAAAGCTTTTGTTGACTTTGTTATGCTTTTCTCAATTCTCAGGACACCCACCTCAGAAAATAATCCATTTTGTTCCCCACTGAAGGTACAGCAGGCAGAAAGCCAATAGTTGGCACTTTGTCACATATATACTTTAGTAAGAATTATGAATAGGGTCTTCCTTTTATTTCTACAGTCATGTTCTACTAAAACAAGAAACTATTTGCCTAAAAGGCTGAGAACAGCAGAACACTGGCATTATCAGCCTCACAAGGTTGCTGTTCTAGGGAAGACAGACACGCAAATAATTGCTTAAATGAATGCAATTTGAACGGTGTTCTTCACCAGCAAATGGGTTGTATCATCCTATAATGTCAGAAAGTACCAGATTCCACCACCACTAACTTACCTCCACAGCAATAGCATTTCTCTAAGTAATACATGCCCACAAATTCCACCAGTCATGGAGATCAGGACATAAGTTAAGGCATTAGGAAGGAAAACAGAAAAATTACATCCTTCAGTTTACACCACAGAATGGCAAACACTAAATCTGAGGAGCAGCGCACTAGGAAATGCAGTGCAGTAATCTTCATAAGAAAAGCATACCTAAACTGACAGCCCAGAAAAGCTGAAATGCGTGTTCGTGGCTCTTCATCTCAACTCCTTGTTACAAATGCTAAAATCCCCTTTCCTGCAGGTAAAAGCTTGCCAATATTCTCAGGACTGAGAGTATAGCCAGTCTCAGCTATACTTATCTTGGTACTGCACGGCTTTTTAGAACAGCTCCCACTGCAGACTGGGAGACAGATTTAAGTATTTCTAGTACAAGCAGGAGTTAAAGATTAGCTAAAGGAATTTTACCACTAGCTAAAGGAATTTTACCATTCAGATTAAATCTAAGAAACCAGAGGTGGTATCTGCTCTCAGAGGGCAGCTTTTACTGCCTCAATTCAAATACTCCATTTTCATCAGAAGTTCTGCATTTTACAAACAACTCAGAAACAATGTATGTTGTGGACTTGATGTCCTTATCATGGTAGCAGGTCCTAAAAGCTAGTATCACCCATCAAGTAGTTTGCACAAGAAATCAAAAGAGCACAAATAAGAGCCTTTAACAATGTCTGCAGAATTAAGTGAAGAAAAGGTTTCATACAGCATGAAGGTCCGTGGCATGTTCCCTCCAGAAAAACTGCCTGTTTATTCAAATATCCATAAATATCCAATTTACTAAAACACACTTATGACAACATTTTGAGAAAACCATACTAGTCAAGCGACACACACATCCATGTTAGTAAGGAGCTAAAAACAGGAATCTCACCAGAGTGCTGTCACTAAAACAGAGAAAAGCCCACTAAAGGTTCCTACCAACAAAATGACCCTTATCTAAAAGCTGTAGAACTGCTGAACACACCCAGTGATCTCCTAACGAAATCTGTAGCAAATAAATTGTCGTCCTCTAGACCTAAACAGAGCAGTACAATTGACCTCGGCTTCAAACAAGGAATGACAGTCTGCAATCCTCTAAGCAGATGGAACCAAAGAGGTTGGGGAAAAGAGCATTTAATTTAGTTAAGGAGAGAAGGAGGAAATCTGGATAAACAGATATGAAAAATGGCTTTAGTGTACTCATGGTAAGTCAGCCTAGCCACACCTTACCTTTGAATATATGCAGTGATCATAGCTACATTCAGAAAAATGACAATTCACATTGGCAACGACAGCTGGCAAAGACAACTAGACTTTTACATGACCTATTCAAATGCAGGCAACATTGTATGACATCTATATCTAGTATAAGTTTAGTTCTCAGCATTAGATGAAGAAACATGAATGCTAAGTATTTTGAGATAAAATACTGCCAGAAAGAAGAGAACAGGACAGGGAAAAATAAGGAGGTAGCCTTTCCTGCAGCAGGTCTCACAGAAGTTTGCTATGTGCTTAGATCTGCTGGCAGAACACCGCAATACCCATTTCAAGTATTCAGACTTGACTTTCCACCCATTCTGCAAGTAAATTGTCTACTCTGGCTTACTGCTGTCTAAAGGTACCTTAGAGCCAATTATTATAGCTCTGCCTATTCCAACACTTTCTTCCTGTAAATAGTGCCTATTTTCTGTTCTCACAAGGGCTTAATTAGTCCTGTTCACAGAGAGCTGCAGCAGCTGGCACATCCCAGCAGACTCCATTGCATTTTCACAGCTACTGAAATCCATCTGAACCATGCTGCAAATTTTTCTACACTGACAATTCCATGTCCTGTGAACCTTATGTCTACCTATACATTTGAAGGCACCTTTCTGCATGCAATTTAACCAGAAGGCAGCCCTGATAAGTCCCAAAACATTCGCTCACACACACACAGTTCACAGAAGGCCAACAAATACTGCAAGGCCAGAGGAAGAGACACTCTCCTCCACTCACATAGCAGCAGAGATCTGTAACTCTAGAATACAAGAGTAATCATGGCTACATGCAACAACAAATACAACTGCCATCTAATTTTATTTTGTACCCATCATCCCTACAACATATTTCATTGGCTCAAGAGACAATTAAACTATACATAAAAAAAACCCAAACCTAGACAGTAATTTTCTTCCTAGCCTGGCTATATCATAACTCAAACAGATGTCACTTAACAAAATACAGTAAGGGACAGAGATATTTCCATGTGGTTCTGAAAATTCTGAAGAAGTTATAATTGAAAGTCATGTTAAATCAGAGGGCAAATTGGTATTAAACACAGATTTCCTCTTCAAAATTCTGAGCACCTTAATTTTGCCAACACCTCCTCGCTACTTTGCTAGTTCTCACTAGTTCTTTGCTACTTCTCAAATCAAGCAGCAGCAGTACAAGCTGTGGCACCTCCTTTCCTGAGAGAGGCTGTCTGCTTATCACCACACCAGCTGCCACATCACAATGTGGTGAGCAGTTTCCTGTATACAAAAAGATTGTCACTGTGTCCTGAATGGAAACCTTGACGTTCATCTTCAAACCGGACCAAGATTTTTTTTTTTTTTTTAATGTCAACCATTGAGACAAACTGACAAACTTTCCAGAAAACGTATGTAATCACTGGGCAAGTTAAACTCCAGCTCAGTTTTACAGTTACCTGATGATAAAAGCCTGAATCTCTCACTCTGCCACACAGAAGGTCATTCTTTTCAAAGCACTGCAACAGGAACTATGTGGAAACAACTCACCTCCTGCTTCTTTAGTTTATATACTGATACACAGCATCCTACTTCAAAGGTAAAATGTTCTGGTAGTAGAAGCATATTCAAATAAACAAGTGAAAGTTAAAAATGTTTTCAGAAGTCTGTTTTCTGAGGAAGCAGGACTAATACCTTGTTTGTCTCTATATTCTTAATTTTCTTTATTGAACTTGTCTTGACAAACATATTGCTTTAAAAAGCAGAAGGAGCTGGTCATGTTAAGTAAAACCAGCTGTAAAACAATGTCTCGTAGAAAGGATAACGCATTTAAAACAAGTTTTATCAGGGAACGATACAGTTTAAAGTAATAGTTTTCCCCTTAAACACTGTCCCAAATACTTTTTCATAATCACTACCATTATCTTGTGTAACGTCTTTTCAAATCTACCAACACCGTCTGCCAGAAAATTCACTGAATGACTCAGACACAGACACTTTCAAATCATAAATACTCAAAACTGCTATTTCCATTTCAGAACTACTTCTATTTAAGCATTTGAATTGCTGATGGCATAATAATCCAACAACCTCCTGAAGTTTCCTTATCAAGATCTTCCTCATGTACAGACAGCATCTCCACTGACAAAACGTGAGCCTTGTCTCTTTGCAAAGTCTTGGACAATACAGTTATACAACCAGAAACCTGTAAAACTTGCAAAATTTTTAGCACCTAATATTGAGTATCTTCTGTACATGAATGCTTGGCACAGCTCCTTGAACATGCAACTGAAGATCTAAGATCATAAGCAGAGATCCAGGCATTGAAATCACTGGCATTACATGGCCTGCCAATTCCCATTAACTTTCCTTTATGACAAATCAACAGGAATTCTTGCCTAGAGCAAGCAGAGGCTTTTCAAACTCCAGCCTTTTTATCCTGTATCCAGGAGTCAGGCTTCAAGTCTGAATCTCGCCCACATTGCCAGAACCACCGCTCACTAGTCATTTGAGCAAACTAGTAGTAATGCCACCAGTTCAACAGCACTGATACAACTCTATCGGTGCAGAATGGGGCGGGGGGGTGGGGGGCGGTAAGGGAGAGCCCTTTCTTTGTGTCTGGCTGTCTTGAAGTCCTGATGCAATTTAAGCTCCAATACTCATCACATTTTATATTTATGTTTGAGAGCATACATATAACAGATAAGAATCTGTTGAAGGAATTTTCACCATGAAAGGTTTTGCTTAAGTAGTACACCAAAAATATACTCTTGTCCTTCACACTAGATTATTTTTTCGTATCTGATTTATACTGAGAAAGCATCCTTTTGAAAACCCGGACTGAGTTGGGATGTAGCTTTTAACTCCTCCATCATAATTCTGATTCAGTTCTCCACATTAGCAACCATTCTCCATGGTTTTCACCATGAAGCTGCCAACCACCTTATCCACAGGCTTATTTAACCATATTTAGTTGTCAGCTCAGACAAGGGAGTCATTTCCATATTTTATCAACTAATCTCACACTTCCAACACAACAATGAACTTCTTTCAAGTTGCCTAACACACTCACAGTCTTCATATAGGATTAAGCGTCACAGTACAGATGAAGTTTACACATAATGAGTTACCCCTATAATGTAAGAGCCACAAGTATAAAATCTTCATAACTGGAACTGGCCAGTACCCCTACAGGAAAAGGCAAAACAAACCCAAAACACAACCACTTCCTTTCTTGTATAAACAATATTAGCTCATAGCTAAAGATAACAAGGAAAACAGGCTGTGTGTTATGACTGCGCTGCACCCATAATTCCATAACACAACATCTACTTCTGTTGATCATAAACGTATTTTCCTCTGTCAGAGCAGCTACCACCAAATTTGGAGTAGCCTCATTAAGGTTCTGTAGAAAGCAAACACCTCGCTACTGCAATACTACAAAAAGGCCTCTGAAAGCTGAGAATTTTTACAACAATACAGAGAGGACTGTGCAGTACACAGCTCTTCAATGACTTCCAGAACAGATCTGTGAAGACCACAGCTGGGACTGAACCAGGAATTTAATACTCTGTGAGACTGACCATAGCAAGGGAGCGAAAACAAAGAGTTTAAATTACACATTAAGACTTCAGCACCTGAAAACCAGATTAGGCCCAGAAGGGTTTGCCCACAGGACCACGCCAATTTTATAAAACACGGTCCATTTTAAAAATACGCAACACAGCTACGATAGACAAGACCATTCAACTGCCTGAAGAACTTCAATGCTGCACTAAGCACAAAAAGTGTCTTTAAATAAGGAGTAATATCTAAAAGCTTTTCTGCTATGTGACAGGTGCAATAGGTTACATACACGGTGAGAGCCTGTTTGTCAAAAAAGTTGTAATATTAATGGTTTTCTTAAACAAATGCCAACACGCACATCTACTAAAGCCACTAAATCAACTGATTTGTAAGGCTACGACAGACACAAAAAAACCACCCAGTACTGCCTGAAAAGCTCAGTACGAACAACAGCTGTCATATCTTCTTTGTCTTCTAGTCGATTACCATATGTTTCAGTGTCTTTGTTGCTCATCTTAAGCAAACAAGAGATGAATAACTGATTCTCTCAGGAAAAAAAAAAAAAACTTTTAAAAAGTTTATTTAACTGTCACTTGGGAATACCCAAATTGTGGTGACACTAGTGTCGAATATTTACATTATCCACTGTTGATAACTCCAGTGTTTATAGATGCATACACATAAACACACAGAGTGCTCTGCAGGCAAGGCAAGATTCCCATATCGTGCAAGCAGAGATGTTATTTTTATCGTCTCTCTAAAGAGATTTTGGGAGCAGCAGCAGATTTCCCTGTCCTGACAAGCAACAAGTGTACAGAAGGCTACAAACAAGACCCACTTACAGCGCTCTTGACCCACTTAAGAGTGAGTGCTTCGCTGGCCTAAAGCCTCCTCCAGCCCAGCATTTTCAAGTGCTCCTTCGTGCCCCCAAGCAAACACCCTGACCACAAGCCCGGCTCAGTTCTGCCCCCGGCCAACCGCCCGCAGGGCCCTCTCCCCGCCGCGCCGACACAGCCCGGCCCGGGCCGAGGGCAGCGCCCATCGCCGGCCTTCCCCCCAACACCCCGACCACCCACCCGCGCCGGGGGCAGCCGCGGCCCCGACACCCACCCCACCGCCACCCGCGGGGAGCGGCGGGAGAGGAGGCGTCCCCCTGCCGCGGGGGGCTCCCCCCAGCCGCCCCGCCGAGCGAGCGGGCGGACGCCCGGCCCCGGGACCCCCGAGCCCCGCAGGGCGGCGGCCAGGCCGCGCAGCCCCTCCGGTGAGGAGCGGGGCGCGCGGGCCCGGCGGGCGCTCACCTGGCAACGGCCGGCGCCCGCCCCGGCGCCCGCGAGGTGCTGCCCGCCGCCCCGCGCCGCCCCCCTCCTGCGGCAACCGCTGCCGCCGCCGCCGCCTCCCCGGCCCCGTCGCCTCCTCCTTGCCCTAGAGCGTCATCATCGCACGAGGCCGCCGCCGCCAATGCGGGACACCCCGCCGCGCCTGCGCACGGCGCGCCGGAAGGAAAAGCGGGCAGAGCCCGGCGCCATCTCGGGGGATGTAGTCAGGCAGGGGCCGCCGCCGCCGGGCCGGGCCGGGCCGCGCAGGCGCACGGGGCGGCCGCCCGCCGCGGGCCGCGCAGGCTGGGGAGAGGAGCGGTGCGCCCCCCCGCCGCGCCCGCCTGCAGGAGCCGGCCCCGATTGGCTGAGGGCGGCGAGTGGCGTTTGCGCGGGCTTTTGTTCGCCACCGGCGCGGGCCAGAGCCTGTGCGGGGTGGCGGCCGTGGCGGGGGCCGTGGCGGGCGGAGGAGGCCGGCGGCCCCTCAGGAAGGGCCGGGCCCCTCGGGGCATCCGTCCTGCTTCCTGGGGAAGGGTGGGGGCTGGGGTGCCTCCTGCCCCCAGCGACGGGCTCCGAGGGTGGCGGGGTGTTCTCCCGTGACACCGCTTCTTCCGGGCCCTGAGCAGGGGGCAGAGCGTCACCCTCCCACGGGAAGCGGTGTCACAGGAAACCCCGGGCCGCGCAGCCCTTCCCGCAAGGCGGGACGGAAAGAGGCCCGAGAGGGGCCACGCGTGGTGACAGCACGGAGCCATCCGGGCTGCGAAACTCCCAAGGGCGGAGAGGTGCGAAGCGTCCACGGGGGCCACGGCAGCTGCCACAGGCCCTGCTGAGGGGGGGAAGAGGCCTCACGGGACCTCATGGGACTGAGCTGCGTGCCGCGGGACACAGAGCGGGGTGGGGAGGCTGCAGCCGGTGCAACACCCCAAAGATGAAATATCAGACAGCGTTACCGGGCCTGGTGCTGCTGGAGGCATCTGGGAGGCCTGGCGCTTGTGACAAGGCCTGAACATCGATGTCTGATGTAGAGGCACGGAGAGGGAACACCAAAGAGAAAAAGAAAATCCTTTGTTACGTAATGGGAAGTGTAGTCCAAACATCAGGAGAATCTATGTGACATGGAGATCTCAGCTTCTGAAATCATATCCTTGGGGAAAATGGTGGAAGCCTACACTGTTGTACAGTGAGGCTAGTCAAAACACTAATAGAACACTATCCTGTTAGTATTATCTTAATTGCCAAGGAGAACAATTGGATGATCAGGGAGGACCTGACTGTAATTTGAGTGGCTCTACCCACTTTAGTGCTTTGCTGAGCCACACTCCCATCAATATGCTTGTACCCACATCCAGGAATTTTAGCTCAAACTGGTGACTGTGAACAAGGTAGTTAACAGAAGCAAAATAATCCCTATAAATTAATATTTGAAACTTTTTGATCCCTTTATTAAATACGTACTGCCCATTCCTTAAAACTCTGCTTATAGAACTATGATTCCCTATTGTCTCCTTTAAAATATGTCCAATCTCACACATTCATTAAAATCTTTATTATTGTGATGGGAGCAAGGCAGTTACTGAACATCACAGTTGCACTATTACACGTATTTACAGTTTCATCAATCAAAATGTATTTTGACAGCCGTTGGGCAGCAGCATAGAGAGTAGCAGCTGCACGTCTGCTCCAGCTCTACCCTGTGCCTGTCAGATGAAGTATTTCCTGCCCTGTCTTTCAGTATTTCATCTGTAAAATGGCGCTAATGATTTTAAAATATTTTGAGCTCCACTGATGAAAAATACATACAAAAACTGCATGTCATTTTTGTCTGTCATTTCCTGTCACCATAACTTAACATGTACACAGCCAGTTAAGAGGGAAACTGAGATAGGAATACTGTTTCATTAAATAAAAGGAATTAGGGGGGTTTATTCTGGTTCGAGAGCCTGGAAATCAAAAAGGAAAGCTGAGCTCTGCCATAAGGGCAAAGTATTAGTTCAGAAAGACACGTTTTAAAAAACTGGGTTATGTACTTCCTGGGCATTTATAATTCCTAGAAATCATAGCATTACTATAAAATATCCATTGCCTTAATTCCATCTCTGACAGTTTTTGTCCTACATACATAGCCCTGTGCTTTGTGAAAGTTGGCAGGTCATTAGTTAACTCCATTGTTGTTCCCAAGCAAGAGAGAACGGATTTGCCTGGGGTAAATGAAACAGACTGGCCAGAATCATCACAGTGAATTGCAGAGGGCGGCCACTCTATAAATATGGTCTAGATGTTTTCTCTGCCCAAGAAAGGTCATGGCTAAGCACTTCTGCAGCTCCTTGGGGCTCTGAATGAGGCAGGGCTACAATTAGCTCCAGCACAGTGACTGTGACAGTCATTAAGTGGCACTGGGTCTACCCCACGGATTTTTTTTCCCCCTCTGAAAGCCAGGGTTGTAATGTGTCCTTGCATGGCAGTGCCTCATCCTGCCCATCCTGCATGATCACGATGCTCTTGCAGTCATGCGAAGGACTGACACAGCTATATGGCACTCTAGGAAGAGCCAAAAGACAAATTATGATTCAGAATAAAACTGCCCTAGGGTAAGGAAGTGCCTGGACTTTTTTTTTTTTTTTCAGGATATGCCTTATTGCTGCAAGCCTTTAAACAGCTTCATCTCTACTGGCAAACATAGTTAAGCGGCTCCCTTCTGAATTCCCCAGGATAGCTGCCACCATGTGACTGCACCATGGGGCAGTGCTAATGGAGAAAGGGCCTGGGGGAGGTATTATAATCTCCCTGCCTCCCAGTAAAGCAGTGCCTGCTCATTCTCTTCTCATTTCCTTCCATATCAGGGTCTTCTCCCCCTCCCAAATCACCGAGGGCCTGACCCTCACCACGCACTCTGTCACGCTGCCGAAGGCCGGTTCTTGCTGCAGCAGCCATGTTCCAAACAGCCAGGACTGTTGCCAGTAGCACAGGGCCATCAGAGCCAGCTTGCCTTGGGTGGGCAGAGTGGAGAGGTAACTGTGACACTTAGGGCAGGTGTCTAACTTGAGTGTCACAGGGCAATACCCATTTTATGGCTGCTGCATTCTATCCCTGCTCACAGGGAGAACTCCCGACCTCACTGTTTTCTCCCCTTTTCTCTCTTTGAGGAAATGTTATGAGTAGGTTATGCCTTTCTGAATCCTAATGTAAGAACAAAAGATTTCAACTGTCATTTAGAGCTAAGAAACAAGAGGGTATAGTAACAGCTTCAGGCCCTGCAGGAGAAGACTGATGGATGGGAGGCATGAACATGCTGTGATCATTGTATTATACTGTGGGTTTTATTATTGTTATTTGCAATGGTTGTTCATGATTCTTGTCCTTTCTGGTATGTGTCCTGTTGGCCATGGAAATCTGTTTTGCTTATCTTTGAGGCTGGTTATATTTAGACTTCAGACTTAGTATGGTCACAATGTAGCCCAGTCCCAAAGGCAGGGAGTCAGGACATGGCCAGGATACACATCTGGACCAACGAGATGAGACACATCTCTGGGTCCCATGAATTAGACACAGAGAGAGTCTACATTTGAGGAGGATCCAATCTTATGTTCACATCTGCTCACTCTCTGTGAGCATGACAGTTCCTTCAGAGCCTGCCCTTCAGTGAACCTGATTTCATATCTTCTAGAAACTGTTTAACCTGAAATGTAGTTAAAAGTTTAATGAAAGTGAATGACCATATAAGCAGCTGGTTGTGGGAAACCTTGTGACAGACACTTGAGAACCTTTGGTCACTGGAAGGTATTTCCCAAGGTCTCATTGGAATGTTCTGTGTCTGCATCTGCTGATGAAAATACTGTCTATATTTCTGCAGCCACAGGTGATTAGGAATTGCTCCCACAGCATAATTTAAACCTACTAGGCTTCTCTTTGGAAATGGTCAAGTAAGCAGAGTGAGACCCTTGCCTATTTGATTTTATATGACTGAACAAGATCTGCATCATTTGTGCTTTGTCAGAGCTACAAAACTTGGGTCCATATAGAAAGTGTAACTTACACTCAGGCTGCGTGTCTGGGTTCAGCTTGGCTGTTTCCTGAATTGCAAAAGGCAGCAGTCTCTCCATTACCTTGAACTCTGGGTAGGCACAGAGTTTTTGGGGACAAAGAATGGGAGCCTTCAAACAATGCAAATGGCCTAGAGTCCAGTAGTGTTAAAAGGTGGATTTAAATCTTCTCACAACCCTGCTACTATCTCTTCACCATAATTGATATAAAATGAAAGTTTCTGTTTGTTCTGGGATCTGCTATTGCTTAGCTTACCTTGCAGCAGAACATACTAAGGCCTCATTCACTCACATTATTAACTTATGTATTACTAACCAGTTGGAAAATGATGACAGATTTGCATCCTGTTCTGCTCCGTTTAGGAGTTGATGTTCACTGACTTGCAATAACCGTATATTTGCATAGTGCCTTTAACTCCAAAATATTTTAGTTTTACATGACTTACGGGTGGTCATTTCTATCAGCCTTGAAGTGCAATGACTTCAGGGTTGGAATGTGGCAGCCGGTTACCAGCACACACTATATAATAGTGTATTGTGTGAATATCTTATCCATATGAAGTGCAAACAGAATTTGAGCAGGCAGGTATTTGATTCAGAAACCAGGCTAACTTCCCTAAGCCTTACTCTTGCTACAAGATATTCAATACCCATAAATAAACAAGCCCCGAGTTCACCCCTCTTTTGCAGAGCAGTCTTCCCTCCAGTGTTGTGCTGGAGTAGGGCTTCACTGCAACAGACACTTCGAGGCTCCTGCTGAGCGCCCCCAGCAACGACCTCCAAGCATCTGACCCTCCAAGGTGCCGCTGAGCCTCTTTGTCCTGAATTGAGCGTGTCCCTACACAATGGGGATACAGCTGTCTGCCTGCCAAAGTTAATGAGCGTAGAGGGTAGGCCTTCAGTTACGTTTTTTCCAGCCATATTTCTCAAAGAGCTTTACAGATAAAGCAGGTATTCTGCTCCTCATTTTATACAGGAGGAGGCTGGAGGCTAAAATGCAAAGAAATTAAGCAACATTGAAGATTACATAGCAGATAATGGCAGAGCTCAGAATCAAGCTTAGCTCCCCACCCCCACATCCCTCTACCACTTTGTGCATCTAACAAGGCACTACTTAAAATCCACCATTTTTTAACTTTCATGGTAAAGAAGCAGTTCTGCTACAGCTTTCTGTTTGACTTTCTTTGGCTTTGCATCAAACCAAACTGACTGTGCTCTTATACTTACTACCACCCTAACGAGGTTCTTTTATGTGTGGGTGCCATAGAAATTAAGTTTTAAGCTAGAGTTCAGCAGGATCAAATTTTTTGATACAAGACTGAAACCCAGGTCTTGTAAAAAAGGGCAGGGGAGAAGGGAAAGAAATCCAATGGTCACTTCCCTCCTATCGCTGTATGGTCCCAGTCCAATAGGAACCACTGGCTCCAACCACGCTGCCAGAGGTCGAGTGCTGGGACAAAAGGCCAAAAATCATCTTTTTTCCATCCAGACAACATATTAGGTGGAAAAATAAGGACATATCCAGGGACACCCAGATGAATAGTAGCCCTAACAATGCCAACTTTTCTGCTCCCAAAGTTGTTTACACCCACAAAATTGATTGTGGTGCCAAACTGCAAGGAGAGTTGCGACTCCTTTAAATGTGTGGTCTTTATTGGAAAGGCCAAATGAAATCATTTTGAATTATTAGACATATTAACAATGCCTGAGGGTGTCATATACAAATAGTTGACACGTTTAAGTACTGACGCAATAAGGATGGACAAGAACATGAGGTGAGGGTGGTGGGAGGAAAGGTCTTTTTCAGATGTATCCAAGGTAGAGTAAGTTTTATTACTGGGCTAGAAACGTATAGTATCCCAGGAGTGAATAGCTCACACATTTGATCCGATCTTGGGCTCAGTCCAGCTCCCACTGAAGTTTAATGGGAGTTGGATCAGGCCACTGCACTCACATTTTTTCCATGCATGGAAAACTATTTCCGTTACTTTGAATTACAATACCACTGGCTTTGGATTTTACATAATAAAATAAATCTAGGCCACTGTTTATATTCCAAGAAACTGCATTCTGGGATGCCAGCAAATATATTGCCTGTTGGATTAAAAAAAATAAAATAAAAACTGGACACACTGGTTTAAAAAAACAACAGCTCCTAATTATTAAACATAATTTTTCTTGCTTGTGCTTTTCTGGAGTCCTCAAATATTTGAAGTATGAAAGGTACATATAAATTCTTCTCCGGTGGTTGAAATGGTGGAATCTGTAGAGCTGCAATGCTTTATAAGAAACAGAGGTTTAATATAAAAATAATAATCTTCATGACTGGCTCTTTGCTTATTGGCATATTTTGCACATTTTAAAATTTACAGTAAAAAAACCCCAAACAACACCCTGGGAATGTCAGTAACAAAGGGGATGTATATTACCAAACCCTTGTATTTTGGGGACTGGCTTCTCTTGATTATTCTGACTGCAAATGAACTCTGCAGATGCTGCGGCACAGGAAATGTCTTGTGCTAGGAGCAGCATTTGTTCCCTGCTTTATGAATTGGATTCTACTAAAATCCCAACGTGGTAAGACTGATTAGGAGACTTTGGTAATGCCTTCTGCCCTAGTACAATTTTATTATACTCTTTTATTACCAAGGAAAAACACAGAAAAGACTTCCATTGGTGAACATACGCCCACATTCTGTGAGCTTATGTATCTGTGGTTAGTTTATGCCGGGGAAGAGCATGGGCCCTGGACTCTGAAATACTGAGCAGCAAAATAAAAGACACCCCACCAAAAGAATAAAACAGAAACACACATATACACAATCAACAGAGGGAAAGAAATGTCATTGAGGGGTGTTTAATGTTAAAGAGAAACTATACATCTGGGATGGTGGTGAGGAGGATTTAATAGAGCTGAACAAGGTGACCACCTGCATCCACTTCAAAGAGGAAAACCAGCAGCAGTACGAGGAGTGCTTATGCAGTCATGTGCACGTGTGTGCGTGCAATGCTTCTTTCTACTGATAAAATATGAAGTATATTGCCTACGAAGTATATTGCCTTTGCAAACATCCCTGGGCACCGGCAGCTTCTCCTCTATATTGACAAATTAAGTTTCATCATGGGATTAAAAGGAAA
Organism: Strix uralensis; assembly: GCF_047716275.1. Classification (NCBI taxonomy): domain Eukaryota; kingdom Metazoa; phylum Chordata; class Aves; order Strigiformes; family Strigidae; genus Strix; species Strix uralensis. The sequence continues at coordinate 73,648,072 of NC_133976.1, read as the reverse complement.
AAAAAAAACAATCACCTTCATGCACATAGCCCTGTAGTCCGAGCTGGACAGATTTCCCCTTTGCCCAGGTGGTACAGAAGAGCTAGGTGCTGGCTTCATGGGGACGCCCAGGCTGTGCGCTGGTCACCCACAGGTCACACCTTCCTTCCTCACAACAGCAGGTTGTAAACCTTCCTCCACCACACTGTGGTCTGTGCAGCATCCAGGAATAGTTTACAGGACTCTGGATTTTAAGCCATATTCTTGTAGAGGAGCCTTGGCTAACTTTCCCTCTTAATGTGACAAAGCCCTTTAGAGGGACCAAGAATTGGTTCCAGATTCCCCAGTGGGTTTAGTGGGGTGGCAGGGTTTGAAACTCAGGTAACTAGGACTTGCCCACATCTGGTTGTAATTTCAGATGTGCAATAACTATGCAAAATGCTGAGATTTACCGATGAGAGAGCAGAAAGAACCCACTCTTGTCCTTCTCGTTGGCTTTGTTTCTGTAATGAAATAGTGTGTGCTTGTGTGCAGGGGGGAGTTCATTTTGTCAGCACCTCCTCAGCCTCTTCAACCTGACTGAAACATCCAAGGGGAGATGCACCCAAAGACAAACTCCCCAGCAGAACTGAAGGAATGGCAAACCAGCTGGCCTGATGGGGGAAATTTCAAAACGAAAATGTCTCTTAAATAAGCTTCTTTAATTATTATCATCATCTGTTTATTTATACAAATATAAAATATATTTATATAGATTTATATAATATAGATTTGTTGCTTTGGTGGCTCCTTTCATTTACAGACGTACTGGTCGACGATCTCTGTGCACTTTTTACACTTGACGTAACAGCACCAATGGAACTTGCAGTGGCAACGCTCCACCTGGACACTCTTGAACTGGTCATAACCCCGTCCGCAGCACATCAGCTCACACCCATCCATGCCCTCTGAGGTCTTGTTGCACAGTCGGCCCTGGGTGCCCAGAGAGCCCGTGGTCTCATTGCGCAGGCAATAGTCCGGGCTGGGGTCGACGTAGACCAGGTCCTCTTGTGTCGGCATGTTGAAACGGTTGTTCACCAGCTCCAGCTTGCCCTTGCGGCTGATCCTCATGGCAGCAGCGCTGTCGTACTTCTCCTTCAGCAGGTCGCCCACCTTGCGGAAGTCAGCCAGCTGCAGCCAGCAGGTCTTGAGGCTGCAGGAGCCCGACACACCATGGCATTTGCAGGCCACGTCCGCCAGCTTGTACACGGCCTGCAGGAAAAGAAATGCAATCAGGCAAAGCTGTGTTAATTCCTGCTGCACTGGCAGCTGGCTTAATTACAATGAATTCATCATGCTTTCATAACTGCTTTGATTATCCCACAATTTCTGTTGTTTCGCCCTTCAGAAGAGACAAAAGTCTCCTCTTCCTCCTGTTGCGACTGCTGTGTTCCTGTCCCTAAATATTTCTATTTCTGGTCACATTGCCTCCAAACATGACTTTGTCACCACACTTTCTTATCCTCTGGCAGATTTCTGACTTGACAGCAGGATCAAGACCAGGAGAGAAGAGTCCTCTCTGTGTGGACTCTGGAAATTCCCCCAGTCTCACGGACCACGGAAGTATTGCATGTTTTTCCCTTCAGAGCTGTGAAAAGGGAAGACCTGGGAACATGCCCATTTCCTACCACCTGCACCAGGAACCGATAAGGGATACATCTGCATCCTTTTGAAATGAATCCATGGACCCACACCCTTTCCCTCCATCTCTGCTGAGAGAAACTCGTTCAGGGGCAGTGTCCAAAGGAGCCATTGCTTTCCGGAGAGGAGCAAGCAGGGGTGGTGATGAAAAAGATGAACACCTCTACCCTGGAACAGAGCAGCTCACCTCTGCTCGAGGTGTTACCAGGCGCCCTCCTTGAAGAGCAGGGTTGAGCTGCAAGCCCTAACTGCAAACGTGCGCCATCTTGTGTCCAGACATTTCCCTGCACCAACAGGACTGTGGCCACGCAGAAGGGCCTACGATTTAAACAGCAAACGCAAGATCTCGGGGCTGTCTTTTCCGAGATACTTTCAGCTATGTTTTCAGGAGTCTGCGGGGGCTGTAGATGGATCATACCTCTGAAAATCGGCATCAAAATTAACAAATAGTCTTGAAAATTCAGGCCAGTGAGCGTTAAACCCTGAGCAGAGCAAGTACGTGATGTAAAGGATAATGGTGGTCACTCTCCTCCTCCCCACACTAGTTGGGAGAAGAGAGAAATATTGAAAAATATTCTAGAATAACAAAGCTCAAAATAAACTGAAAATGCAGGTTGCATTTGTTCTTTCCATTCATTTCAAAGACAGGTACAAAACTGCATGCTACGTGAGATCCTGTCATCACACACAGGCGCTGAGAGAGTTTGCAGAGCGAAGACCTGGCATCCCCACGCAATCAGTAACCCCGTGTTACAGCAGCTTACCCCCCCAGCCCTTGCTCCTCATGCTCTCACCATGAGACTCACATCTGCTCTGGCAGTACCCCTGCCAGATACCACATGCCAAGCAGAGCTGTTTGGCATTAGCTGCAAAATTACCATCAAGGAACATGTGAAAAAACTAGGATGTTCTGAAGGAGATGGCAGTATGTCTTCTAAGCAGGTTTACTGCTGAAGAAAGCAGCCAAACACTGAGGTTTCTTTCTGTCTCGCTCACCAACACAGAAGAAAGCTCCCCAGCTCTCTGCATTCGCTTGCCAAGGAGTAGATGATTAAGGCAATTGACCGTACTGCAAGCAAAACCTTCTGCCTATGACTACGTTCTGGACCAGCAGCGAGAGGTCACATTTCTACAACAACTGGTTGCTCCTGGTCTAACTAATGTCTAGTGCTTTTGACAGCTAGTGAAGATCCAATTTGGCTTAATGGCTAAATCACATGGAGGCCAATCCAGCTCCCAAGAAAGTCAGTGGAGTGAGTCCTTAAAACAGAGAAGCTTTAGTTCTGCTCCCTGGAGCTCAATTTACTGAGGCAATCTCTCAGGGCGCAGCGTAACAGCTAAGGCTGGGAGTTAAGCACTTGTCTTGGATTGAACTACAACTGTGGAGGACCAACCACACTGTTACTTAAGGATTTCTGCTGTACTATAACCAGACAGAGCTACAGCTAAATTTCCCGAGCCCCAGACACTTACTATATCCTCACTGCACTGCCAGCCTGCTTGTTATAAGCTTGTGTTAGCACTTTTTGGTTACAGTTCTGTCAAATCCCAGGCCACTCGTGCCTCTCTTGCCCTTGCATGTGTTTTTATAAAGTATTATGATTCTTCCTAATCCTGGGCTTTGTTCCTTTAGAAAAACACTGCAACTTGATCCCTCTCAGTGAATGTCATGGGACTAAGTTCACTCCGACTCAGCTTTAAACAACTGATGCTCAAAACATCTGGCCTATGTGGGTAGTGGCTGTGCTGGGGAATGTGAACGCTACCAGTTATCACAGGTAAGCATGGTGCTACTCAGCCCCCTGCAGCTCCCACTATCAATGTCCCATGGAGGTAACCATAGCTTCAGCTGCTAAATGGCTCTCCCACTCTTCCCCTTTACTGCCTGGATGGGGAGAAAGCAGAGGGAATTGGAGAATTCCTCTCTAGCTGGGCTCAGGTCAAGGTAAAGCATAACAGACCCCACATGAAGTTCTGAGGGCAGGGTCTGATCGATGGCCATGCCACTTAAACAGGTTGAAAACACCTCTAATGGAAAGGCTTAAAGCCCCTTCCCATAAGCCCAAGTTCTCTTCCAATTCTTTTCTTTCAAGAACAGGAATGGGAAGAGAATTAATGGGGAATTCCTGTGTGGTCAATTAGCCAGACCCCCTTCCAGGCTCCTCTGGCAGTGGCTTGAGTGACTGATGACTGAGGCCTGCCATATGCCGACTGGGTAAACAGCACGGAAGGACTGACTGCCACAGTCTGCCAGACAGGGCGACAGATAAGGAACAGGGAGGAAATAAAAGAGGGTAATGGAGACCAATTGGAAGAAAAAGACAGATGGAAGGAAAGGACATATTGAGATAACAGCCAAAGACAAACAAACAAGGGCAATAAAGCTAGGAGCCACCACCACAAGGACTCCGACATGGAGTGAAGGGTGATGGGGTCAGAACTGCCTGCAAGATAAAAGACTTCTGGTCCCTTCCCGTCCCTCTCAGCTCCTTCTGAGAACCATGGAGAGCAGGGACAATCTTCTCTCCTGCCACCAGAGCTCCTCAGAGTTCAAGGAGAACTTTCTCACCCACAGGAAACTGAGTGAGGGGACACGACAAAAGTCTGCCTAGAAATCAGAAGACATCAATTGGAAACACTGTCTGGGAAAGTGAGGCAAGGCTGTATGTAGGATGGAACCCGGTGGCTACTCAGCAATGCTCACTGCCTTGTCTTCAGTACTCCTTTCTTTCAGCACCAACTTTCGGGAGTATGGAGTTACACATGCACCTTCCTACTTCCAAAACCAGAATCTCAGAAGCGAAAACTTAACATTTAGGAATGCAGGACTAGATGGGACCTCCTTGGTTATTAAGTATGATCTCTTGCTATTGTAGGCACTGCTTCAAATAATATTTTCCTTAAATGTATAGAGAGCTCTTTTAAAAGCAATTAGGTTTTCAGCCACCATTATTCTGATCACTATTCCAATGATAAAGTATCTTTTTCTAATTTCCAGCCTAAATGTATTCACTTTATGCCCATTTGCTATTGTGCCAAATTGGCCTTTTGCTTAAAAAGTACTTTTCCTCCCCTATTATTTCTCCCACAAACACAGACATCAGTCATATCCTCTCTCAACTTTCACTTTGCTAGGCTAAACATGGCAAGCGATTCTAGCCCCCTTTCCTAAGGAAAGATTCCTATCCCTTGGGTCAACCATAACAAGCCTTCTCTAGTCTGAGGTCATTTTGCTTGGGAATATGAGAACATACAGTATTTTGGGACCTCACAAGAGCTTAACACAATGGCATTAGTATTCCCTCATGCTTTATGAAAAGACTTTCCCTAGTACATTATAGGATATTTACCACCTTCTGAGCCACATTACATCTGCAGTCATCTGCAGCTGACTGCTGCACCCAATTCTTTTCTACTTGTTTCCTAATGACTAAAATGTTTTTCATACAAGACCTCAAATGATGGTCTTAACGTAGTTTTATCGGATGTCATTAGCTGCTGTACAAAATTTGGATTCTCTTCTGTGTTCATAATACCTGCCACCTTTGCATCATCAGCAAATTTCATCAGCCCATTCCTCACTTTTGTGTTGAGGCTGAGAAACAAAAATACTAAGTGTTGGTCTTGAGGCAAATCCTTGAAGAACTCTGCTAATTAAGCTGTCAAGATCAAGATATGTCCTTTCACACAACTTACTGACATCTTTCCTTGAACCAGTTTCTTGTCTACCTCATAGCTGCTGCATTTTTCCTTATCCTTCCCAATTTAACCAACTGTTTCCCATGTGGAAATACATAAAATGTCTCCCAGAAGTTCAGATAAATGAGACCTATCAGATCTATTCTGCTTTTTAGGAAATCAGTGATGTTCTAAATGACTGTGTGATCAATCTTTGAGAAATTCTTCTCAAATTATTTCCCATTTTGCCTCTTCCTCTGAGATATCCTTTCCCTCAGGTCCTCCTCTAAATGCTGCCAAGGTCACCATGCCTGTGCTGCCAGGTGCCAGCTCTTTCAGAGTGCCAGGAAAGTAAGTGGGCACTCCTTGTGACTTGAGCGCTTTACGTTACCTGAGTTTTGCTTCCATCTTGGTTGTGATAAATTTCCATTTCCAGTCTTTCTCCTTTACTCCCATGCTAATATATTTCTAAGAGCCAAGAGGAAAGGCTGCCCTGTACTGGCCAAATACCACCCTGACCAGACAACCCTGGAACCTGTAGCAATGCCATCTCAGAGCCACCCCAGGTCTCATCTCTATCCAGATCCTTTCATATTCATCTCCTTTCCCAATCCTGACAACTCCATTCCTCACTACCCCTGAATCCTCATCCACTCAATCCATCCCAAAGCCCCACTCCCATTTACTCCAGAGCCCTCCGTTCTCCCAACCCTTTGCTGCTGCTTGACTCCCATCTGAATCATTTGACCTGATCCCAAACTCTCCTCCACCAGCAGCCCCCTGCACCATCCCACCCAACTCAGGTCCGCTGGCCCCAAACTTCAGTACTTGCTGCTCAGCTTCTCTTCCTCTACCTGACTGGAGAGTACAGCTGCCCCCTCATGCCTTCCTCACTCCCACAGGGTGCCAGCACCATCGGCCAATGCCCACTGTGATAGACCTTCCCTGCTCCTAGGGCACCCTGCCTGGCCTCTCCCAAAGAGCACAGTCCCAGGGGGATTTAAAAATCTACACTACGAGCACTTACTCCCCTCAGCAGAAATGTTGAGGACAGAAAAAGACATCATTGTGCAGCAGACTTATGGTACCCCTCCCCATGAGTAATGCTCCCCATTCCAACTTGAAGCCCCAGGTAAAGCATTCACTTACTTTAGGGACCAAAATTACTCTGTCTTTAGACAGTCCCATCCTCACTGACTAGCCATCTCCTTTCTTACAATCTACTCCAATTTGCAAAGTTTAAAAAACTTTTACTGTTTATTTTACTACCCATTGCAAGGTCTGACTCAGCATGATTTTTTACTGTTCTCACTTCATCTTTACACTTCTTGACCTCTAAGACAGAGCTTTTCATTATTTATTTGCTATCAGTTCTTTTTTTTCCATTCTTACTAGGCTCTCAGTCTATTCCTAACAGCTTCTCTGTGGTAGTTATTCATTCAGTGAGGTCTGGATAGTCTTCCTACAAGCTTTTTCCTCTTGCTTGGCATGCAGAATTGTAATGGCTTTAGCATCTTGGCCTTGAAAAAGTTCCAGACCTCCTCCACATTGAGTTCCTCAGCTGAGTTTACTAACTGGCTCCCTTAGTTTATCAGAGTTTGTTCTTTGAAATCCACAAGCTTAATTACACACTGGTTTATACTTCCATTTAATTTAATCTAAAATGACTTGTGTTCATTTAATCTAAGGTTATTTTCTACAGCCATCTGTTCCACAGTCTACAAAAACCAAGCTTGAAATAACATTGTCTTTTGCTGGCCCCCTTGGAAAGCTTTTGACCAGGTCCTGTGTTAACTGGAGACACAGAAATCGCCTTGAGAGCTTGTCTGTGGAGTCCAAAGAAGCATGGGCACTGTAGTATTCCAAGAACAATTTAAACAACTTTCTGCACCGTAGTAAAGGCAGGACATAACTGGTTTTAGCTCTGTCCTTAAAGCAGGACAAAGCTTTCTTTCGTCTAAAACAGTATCCTCATCTGAAATCACAACTCAGTGAGATTCTTGCCCATATAACAAGAATAACAAGACAGGGTGGTGTTTTACGCGTGCTGTGGAGCAAGTATCTTCTGACTTGATCTTCTAATACAGATGTTACTACAGTTCAGCTGGCGCCTCAAACTATTGGCCATATTCTGTCTCTGGATCCCTCAAGGCAATAGGACTGGCTCTTAAAAAGTCTCATAACATATTCACTCCCTATTTTAGGCAGGGTATTTATTTGTAGTAATCCAAGTTCATGACTCCATACATATAAGATGTTCAAAGCATGTAATGCAGAGAAGAATGTAACTTTCAGGCTACTACTCTGTGGAGGAATGCCCCCCTGCCCTCATTTCTAAGCAAATGCAGACCCTCTGCCCTTTCAAGCCAAAAAAACCCCCAACCACAAACCAAGACCCACTGAGTTCTACAGCTTTTAAGTCCACAGTTTTCCACCTACTGCACATTTACCCCAATTTGATTTTGCAAAAGAACCATGGAGTATATGCAATGCTTCAACCTAACACGCTGATTTCACAATCAAAAAAAAATCGAGCAAATCTTCTTTGGTGGCAAAATGAAGCCCAAATTACATGCAGAAAAGACAGACATACGTGGGAAAGGGAAAGATAATTCAGTAACAATTAGAAGTAAGAAATGGGAGAAAATTGATAAGGAAACTAAAGATATTAGTTAAGAATGTGCAAAACAGCAAGGCTAAGTACACTTAATAGGATTTTTTAATATGCATTAGAAATAAAATTAACCATAGAAAAGCTCACTACTAGGGAAGAATGATAAAAATTTTAAACACCCTGTGGAAAAGGCACAAATGTTCAAGTAAGTATTCCTGTTCCACGTTTGGAAAGAGGCAAGATTACATAGTTGTACTGCATATGAACAATGCCACGCCTTCCAGGCTATTAATCACAGAGGAATTGTGTAAAAAGCAAGTATGCATACACTGAACGCATACAAAAGGGGCAACTTCACCTATGTTTACAGCATCAGTGAGACCAATACCAGAGCCCTGCATGTCATTTTGGTATCCAGTTTCTTAAAGAATATGGGAAAACTGGCAAGGGTACACTAAAGTGATATGAAAATGACTTGATGGCCAATAAGAACCTCTGAAAGTGAGAGAGTCTTCAGTGCTCAATCTAGTTTGTCAAGAAAGAGTGGTGAATAAATTACAGTAGAAAATACTTCTATGCAGAGGAAACTGATTATTAAGAGGCTTTTGGATCTAGCTGTAAAAGTCAGAAAAAGAACTGGTTGGAAGCTGATGCCAGATAAATTCAAATGATAATGAGGTACAGTGTTGAAAGTGGGTGATTAATGATGGTAGCATGCTACAAAGGGAAGCAATGCATTCACTATCCCTAGGGGTTTCCAGATCAAAACTGCGTATCTTCTCAGAAAATGTCTGTCACCTAGATGCAAATTATTTATTTTGCCCAATACCAAAGTAACTGAGCAAGGCATAAGTTTCAGAGATAGCCAGGTAGCCTGATTCAATATTTGCTTCTGGCCTTACATTCCCAAAAATCTGAATGATGGCAGTAGAAGAGAACTCCACATGCCAACAGATTCTTCTTTTCACCACCAGCCTGTCACTTTGGCAGCTCTGAGAAGCCAGTTTCTGAGATGTAAACCTTGAAAGCGGGCCATGACAGCACCTAGTTTGTTTGGAAAGGGCTTACATGTCTGCACACGTGTGCCATACAGTACCTCAACAGACCCAAAAACTCACTGGCTTTAGCAATAGAAGCCTGCCATTAAAACTGGAATATAATACTGTCAATATTGTGTGTATTCACAAAAATGCAGAAAATGTGACCATACACTGTTACTGGGGCATCATTGGATTATACCTCATCAAACCACCAAGTAATTCGGTATCTAGCTATCTCAAGCCTTCTGAATCAGCCTCAAGAGGAAAGGGTAAGCATTCAACTTACCCTGCGACCAGCCTCGTTGTTCTGCAAGTTCATCAGCATGCGAGCCTGCTCCTCTGAACCTCTCACATAGTTCTTCTCCCTCTCCTTGGCATCCACAAACTCCTTGGCAAAACGATATCCATACTCCACGTTATCCCCGCAGCCACCCCACAGCCAGTCTCGGGGCAAGTCCTTGGGCCGGGCCGTCCGGCTGCAGCCACAACTGGAGAGCTCTCCTTCGCGGCAAGCCCGGCTGATTGCGTTCACCACCCCGGCAGCACTGACAGCATAGGTGAAAGCAGTCTCTCGGCTCCCTGTGAGAGAGATGCGAGAAGCAAATTAACAAGAGACGGATCTCGTTTAACAAACGCAACGCGCAGCAAGGAGCAAGCAAAGGGGCTCCAGACAGTAGGACATGGTGTGCTGAGAAGGTGCACAGAATTAATTGGAACAAAAGAATGGGATGATCAAGCGCAAGGGCACCACTCTGCTCTGGTAGAGGGGGAACCGTCCTAACTCATGTCTGCATCCCATTTTTGTTTTCATTTCACAATAACAGCTCCAATCAATTGACTGGAGCTGGCAGTTTCTTTGTAACCAGGATCAAACCCAAATCAGATTCTCTGACACACACCAGGAACAGTCTGAGATTCCTGCTGTTGCCTGGAGGAATGTCATTGGGAAGAGCATGTTCTTCATGAATTTGTAGGTGCTGCTCCTCAAGGGTTACTATTTTTATTATACCTATGTTTGGCCATTTAAGAGCCCTGGAAACTCCAGGCCTTCCCCAAAAGAAATAGCAACACCACAGGCAGGGACTGCTCTGCCTCTTTCCCCTTTAGTATCCTCTCCTTTTAATGTGAAGAAAACTCATGCAGCAAGAGGGTTATTCACTTGCTGAAAATACAGCTGTGGCCTTAGCCACTGAATTTGCCAATAATCATTAGGAACAACTAACAAAGTTGGGTCTGTGCAAAAGAAGCATTCTGGTTAAGCCAGATATCACTCTGGAATGGTTTTCATTCAGTTGGGACAAGCACTCTTTACAGGCTCCTCAGTTCATCAACCTTATTTTCGTTTACATAAGGCCAGCTGTGAATTGTTTTGAAACAAACTGAAGGAAATCCATTTTTACACTAAAGCATCAAGGCAGAGGCTCTCCCAATGCCTACAGAACTGCACTGCTGGAACGAGTAAAACTTTCCCATGTAGACAATAATAAATGAAAAGACTTTCCATTAGCAGGTTTACTAGAGACTGCCATGCCTGGAGTGTATGCTCCATACAGCTCAGAGTCTGAGCCAAGCAGCTGGATCGGGTCTCCAGCTCTGTATTCCTGGGTGATTCAGCCCCAATTTGACCCGGGCACCAACGCAGCCAGAACACTGCACGAGGCCAAGTGTGCTGCAGGTCTGAAGGGCGGGGGTGGGGAGGGGTAGAGGGGAATGAAGAGGAGAAGGAGGCAATCCACACCTGCACTCTCACCACACGGTGTAATAAACGACACCTTCAGAGTAATTGTGTGCATCACCAAACTTTCAGGTGATAAACAGAACAACTGCCAAAGCTTCATTGGGGTAAGCAATCTGATTGTGAAGAGCTACTTACACCAAACCCCAGCAAGATGCTCTCAAGCAAATTTGAATGACTTCAGAGGGCAGATCCTCCAAGAACAGTTTGTCACCAGCCCACGAGGCTCTCAGTGCCAGCTCCCTCAGCAGGACTGAGCTGATGCTTTTGGTATGCTCTTGTTCCAATTTGCATGTGCTGACAATCTGTAATTAATAGCAGCTTATCACCAGCTTAGTGGTAATGACCCAAGACAAAGGCAAGGCTGTGAATGGCATCCACCTTGCAGAACAACTTGTCATTTTTTTTCCCCCTAAATGTGAGTTGTTTCTCACAAGTTGTAAGGGTTTCTGCTCTGGAGTACAGCACAAGGCTGATAAAATGCTACAGGACACATTAGAGAAGGGAGGGCCTTTACTAGCAGGTCACAAGAAGAGAACTATGCACCCCCAAACCTCCCTGGTCCGAGAGTTAGAGAGGAGTGACTCCTAGGTAAGGTAATTCAGCAGAGACTGCCCCAGAAGGGAGTTATGGTCATTTTTCAGCAACCAAAATCAAGCTTTTATTCATCTACTAGTTTGTTTTACATGTTACAAGTATTTTAAGGTAAAGGTCCAATGTGCAGTTTTGCTCCTACCAGTCTGTGCCTGTATGGTGAGAGCCCTGCAGACACACCAATCACCCTGTTAAGTAGAGCACTCCCTGCACCTACAGAGATTAAATACATACAAGGAAAGGACCTCCCTGTGTTACAGTTTGTGCAACAAAGCCTGCATGACTTCCAGGTGCATAGCACCCTTACAACTTCATTGAGACCCCTGAAAGCATAGACTGGATTTTCACTTTTGCTGTCCATGTTTTAACCATCTCCACATTCCAGATGTAGCAGTGCAACTCGACGTGCAGCCCCTGGATCTGCATGAGGCGTTTAGGCTGCTGAGGATGGTGGTGGGAGAGGCTGAAACGAGTCACGGTGGGGTTTTCCCCCCCCCTTGCTGCCCACGAAGCAGAACAAACCACGGTGCTTGCTACACGTAGGTTTGGTAGACTGCAGCTTGGTTTGGGAGGCAGGATCGGACATGTGCATGAAACCCTGTGCTAATACAAAGCAAATTTGTAGCTGGCAACTGTGGGCTTATACATCCCAGTTTCCTCTGCTTTCCTGCCACACCTTCCAGCCTTGGAAAAGTATTTGGAGTTTCGCTCATCATCTCAAAGCTCGCTCCAGTTCCACACCTCTGTGCTGTCATCTCAAAGGACAGGGGTGTTATTCCCCAAATTTGTGCAGGCGAGAACAGAGGTTACAGAGGCGGTCAGGCAGTTAACCCCCCTTCTGCCCTCTCCCCCGGCCCGGCCGAGCCCTCCCGGACCACCGTGCCCTGGGCAGGCCTGGGACGATGCGGGGGGCTGCGGCCCCCGGGAGGCTCTGCCCGCGGGTGCGGAGCTCCACGGAGCTCTGCTGCCCTCCTGTGCCCGCCGGCCACCGGCCACAGGACCGGGAGCCCGGGGCTGCGGCTGCTTTCAGGGGGCACCGTGATGCCAGGGTGAGCTGTGCCCAGGCAAGGTGTTGGTCCCCAGGGCCTCCTCTTCTGGAGCTGCACAAGGAGGAGATGGGAGAAGAACTGACCCCAGTGGGGAAGCTGACGCAGAGATGATGAAAATGTGTCGCTCTAACTTTTTTGATGAAAAAGTTTTGTTTTCAACTGTTTTTTTCTAAAGCATCTCCCTAAAGTTTGCCGACCTCGAAGAAAAACGAGGAAAAATATTTCTCTTTGTTCTCTTCTTTTATGACTCTTTTTTTTTTTTTCCCTTTTTGCATTTGAAAAGGCAGAAGAGATAACATCTTTGGCTCCAGAAAGGACTGGACTGACCTGGAAACCCCAGCCTTGCATTTAGGATTGCACCGATGTAGATACACTCTCTCCTCCCCTGAGGAAATTCTAACCTGACCTTTTTGGGTGCTCTGTCCTCTCCCTCATAAATGTAGAAGTAAGGAATATGTCTGTATATAGATATATATGCACACACAGAGTCTAAAATCTGTATTGACAGAACAAGAAGCAACTTCAGAAGGATAGATTTTGTACATCGCCAGATATCATTATTGAATAAACCACATTTAAAAGAGCAATTCTCACGACAACACAAACACTATAATAAAACAATGCTAAAAAGCAGCCTGCTTCAGTGCTGTGGATGCTTCTACAAAAGCTTTGTATCACTGGACTGTCTCACCTCTATGAAATGCACAAAATGAAGGTGTAATGATTAAACAGACTGACCGGGTCTCCCGTTTCGGAACTGAGCCGAGTTCTGCGAGGGGGAAAGGAAACGAATCTTCCAGGTTTCTGAGTGAACACTCTTGGGAGGCTCTCCCAGGCTTTGGACTTGGCCAGGGCAGGTCCTCCCCACCTCTCACAATCTAGAGCAGCTCAAGAAATCCTATATGCCATGCCTGCATCGGTGGGTGGGCAGCTGAGGGTTGTTGGCACACTACACACCTTCTGGGTCCTTCTTATCTCTTCCCCTCCTTCCACAACACTCTGGCATGCCTCTGCACTCTTGCAGATATTCTGGTCTCCAGACCTTTCTCATGTCATTGGCACAGAGTACAGAAAAAGGGCTGTGGTCCAGGATTGGGGCTCAGAGGTTGAAAACAGCAGACAGGCACACAGTATGAACCCAGAGAAGAATGGCTTTATAGTTGACACAATCTGAGAGATTGAAAAGCTTTGTTTTCTTCCCCAGCATGGAAAATAAATTTGCTGAAATGATGAGCAATGCCTCATTACAAAGTAGGAAAAAGTAAAAGCATAAGGTGGAACTAAGAGACAAGAGAAGAGGCAGCATCCCCCTCCACAGCAGCTTATCACTGACTGGACAACAGTGATGAATCATCATAGACCCAGGCCACCTCTGATGACATTTTTCTTACTTCTCTTCTGCGCTGTCTTGTGCTGGAGTATAAACATCTGAACATGCTCTAACTGACCAAAGAATCTAAAGGAGATAGGTTCAAAACTCTTTGTTAGGATAGGTTTTTAAACAGCAGGCAACTGCAGGCAGTCACCTCACAGACACTACCATCAGCAGATTCCTACCAGAGATACAACAGTACTCCTAGCAAACAAATGCACACACACAAACCAAACAACAGCAGCAGGACTGCTGGACACATGCCCATCATACACCCACACCATCTCTTTCCTCATCAAAACCCAAATCTACTCCCAAGCTAAACTAACAGAATCAAATTCATTTAGAGAGGAAGAATCTTCCCTCTTCCACTGTTCACTCCAGTCCCTTCTTCCCGTACACCCTCTGATCCTTCCTGACAGCTTTTCATCCTTCAGCTCTGATCTTTGCTTTCTCTTAGTTCACCCTTACTTCTTTTCTCCAGATCTGGACTCACACAATGGACCAACCCAGGGCTGAAGGAATGCACTAAAGAAGAGGTGGTTTGCTCCAGGAGGGGAGATTCCTATTTTCTTGTGTCCTTGTGGAGTCACTAGGATCAATTCGGGGATTTGAAATTTACCCTGTTCTTTAGGATAAGTTACATGTGAGGGACAGACACCAGAAGGGAGAGATGGAGGTGTATTTTCTGTCCTTTCCCTTTGGTGGCTGAAATTTCAGTTTTATAGCCTAAAGCAGAAGTTTTAACAATCTGGGATCGCATGCAGCCTCATCTGGCCACACCCTTGCTATCAGAAAGCGAGAGATCAGTGATGCGCAGATGCCTTGGATGTATGTCAGGATCTGAGAGCATGTGTCAGGAAATGGCATTTCCCAGGGGAGCATTTCCCCAGAGAAGCAGAGACTTGTTGGGGTATGAGCTGGGCAAAAAGGGAGGAATTAGAATGGCTCTGGTGGGCTGAATTAGGAATCGTGAAAGGTTGAGTAACACATGCAGAAATATCTCTAAAATTCTCTAGGATGACACATAAGAATTTTAGGATCAAACCTAAGGGATCACAGCACTTGGTTACTCTGCTGCCCTATCGCCTTGACGCCCCAGAGGTATTAAAGATGCATCTCTTGCTGTCCTGCTGCCTATGTGGGGTTTTTGAGAGCTAAGTCAAAAAGGTGCAAGTAGTGCTGGGGGCAGCTGGGGGTGCAGGAGCTGGAGGTCTTTTTCCATCCCTTGCTAAGTGACCTCACAACCGAGAAATAGTACTGGTTCTTCAGTGTCAATGATCAGCTTTGTGGATGGGAAACAAAACCTTTTCACACTGGGGTTGGAGAGGTGCTTGCATGTGTGTTCGTGTGTTTGTGTGAGTGGCTGTTTTAACACCTTTTCTTTATTGTCCTGGCTGTCGGACACATCAAACCCAGCCCGGATTTCTCAGTTTCTTGCCATCAGATGATTGCATTTCAAAAGGAGCTCGGACAATGTAGCTAGGTCACACCTCAATTCAAGTGCAGCAATGGCCTGTCAATGTGCCTCTTAGGGCCAGCAGGGCAGGAATTATAAAAATCTCTTAGGTTTATACAGAAAGTGGCAGAACAGAGAGGGGGGAGATCCCATGCCAGGGGAGTCCATATTTCCCGCATCTCAGGGCTGCATTCCCTGTCCCAGGGCGCTCCAGATGTTGGGAAGGATAACACGGGTCCATTGTTCCTTTCTCCAGCTTCTTCCCTCTCTACCTTTAAACAAGCACACAAAACAAAAGCAGCCCCCCTCTTCCTGACCTTCCCACGCCTCCCCCCCGAGAAAGTGTGTGTGTGTGTGTCCCGTCGCCCCAGCTGGCTCCTGCTGTGGCTCAGGTACACTGCTGCCGCCCGCTCCTGGGGCAGCACCAGCACACCAGGGAATGGAAAAAGCTCGTTAAAGGCAGCTTTAGGAGCCGTGCTAATGGGGGTCATCGCTCCCACGTGTGTATTTGAAGAAAGGGAAATGCACAGGGACAGCCGGCCTGCGCCCAGCACCTGCCCCGTACCGGGTGCTCCTACCTATTTTCATGACCCGCCCGAAGACGGAGGTGTTGTCCACCGTGCTGCAGTTCCACCGCCGCTGCCGAAACTGGTACTGGCACTCCTTGATGGCACTGCGGGCCCCTTCCCCGATGAACACCATGTGCTCCTGGTAGAGCTGGCAGAGCTTGCGCTGCCCGGGGGAGAGCCCCGGCAGCTGGCTGCACACCGGCTGGGCGCCGATGATGTACATCTCAGGTCTCTGGATGGGATTCATGGCCAAGGACCTACGATGAGAAAAACATCCAAGGGAGTCTGGAGGGAGAGGCCCCCTTCGCAAAACGCCCGGCACCTTTCCCCGCCAGCCCAGCCCAGCCCAGCCCCGCTCCCAAAGCCCGGCCGCATTTCTCATGTCAGCTGCCTCCCTCTACGGCTCTGCCAGATGCGAGGCTTTTCCAGGGCTCTAGCAGGAGAAACACAGCTCGTTTGTAACCCGAGTTTAAACACAGAGGACACCCGGGATGGGGAGGGGGCAGAGAGAAAGCTCAGCACTTTCTCTGCAGAAGAAAGCGAGCTGCTTTTTTACAGACGGCCCGAGCGATGCCTGCCTGCAAACCGGGCAGTTTGCTGCTCTTTAGGGGAAGGGGGCTCGGCGGCTGCTCCCCGGGCTTTTGGCAGCGGGTAGGAAACCTTACCCATCCTCTCCTTACGCGTCCCCCAAGCCTAAAGCCCGGGCGGCATTTCAGCGCGCCCGTCCAAAAAGAGTCCAGAAATGCCTGGAGGAGAGGGGCTGCGTCCCACGCCCCGAGAAACTGGGCAGGGACAGCGGGCGGGAGGAACCTGGAAAGAAGCGAGCGGCTGCGAAAGAAGCCTGGCAGGCAGGAAAGTTCCGGCGGGGAGCGCCGGGCTCCGCCGGTCGTCCCCCGGTCCCCGGTCCCCAGCCCCGGTCCCCGGCCGGCGGCGGCGGACAAAGGCGCCGCCGGCTCCCCCGCGCCCTCACTCACCACCAGGAGTTGGCGTCGGCCACCGGCGAGGTGCAGCTGCAGAGGAGTGCGGCGGCGAGGGCCAGCCTCGGCCCGGTCATGGTGGGCTGCGGGCGGCGGCGCTGGGGCAGCCCCCGCAGAGCCGGCCGCCGGGACGGGGCGCCCTGCGGAGAAGCACCGAGGAGGAGCCCTTGGAGCGGGGCCTGCGTGCGGCGGGGGCGCGGCGAGCACAGCCCGCCTGCCGCCCCCTCCCACCCCGCAGGACCCTCCCCCGGCCGCCGCCTCACGGGGGCTCCGGCGGCGGCCCAGCCTCGCCCCCCCGCTCCCGCCCGCCCTCGGCCCGGGGGCAGGGGCCGCTCTGCCGCCGCCGACAGAGCCTCCCCGTCCCGCCCCGGGGGGAGTGCGGAGACGTGTGGGGCTGGCCTCGCCCGTAGGGGCGTCGGGAAGGGCCTCCGGGCCGCCCTCGGCTCGGCCGCCTTTGATGCGCCCCCCCGCCCCCGCCGTGGTCCGCCGGTGCCCCCGCGGGCCGTGGCGCGGCGTGGCGCGGAGCCCCGCGGCCGCAGGTGTGCGGGGAGCCGGCGGGGCACATCAAAGCGCCGCACTGGCCCCGCTGCCTTTGTAATGCAGGGCCGGCTCGGAAACGAGCTGCCCCCTCCCCAAAACGGCCTCCAGAAGGGCCCCGCGCCATGGCCCCGGCCCCGCGCCCCGGGCGGGGGGGCTGCGGGGCTCGGCGGGGCTGCGGCGGCGAGCGCAGATGGGGCTGGCACCAGAGCCTGATGGCTTTATGGGCAGGGGGGGCGAGCAGCAGAAAAGCTTCAAAGGCTCCTCCGGTCCAAACACCCCTCTCCATTCCCCACTCGACCCATCGCGAACCTCAAAGGCGGGGAGCAATCTGACAGCTCCTCAGCCCCTTCCCCTCCCAGACACCGGCACAAAGCAAAGGCGAGTGTCCCGGAGCCCTGCGGGTACTTGGCACAAATGCTCCTCGCACCCTGCGTCCCTCACGCCGCAGGGAAACAGCCACCTTAGCACACCATCGCCACTGCTGCTGCCGTCTCCATCCCTACACAGCCTCCCACCGTTCTGGCCCACCCTGCAACACACGGTCCCCACCTCTCCATCATGGACAAATGTACCCCCCCTCCTCTCCCACACAGCCTCCTCGCCGGGCCTGGTGTCCCCCCGACCCTGCCCCTGCGGCGGTTCCCCGCACACAGGTGGAACATGTGGGTCCCCCCCAGGTTGTAGCCACGGAGTACATGGTCCAAGGCCTGCAAGAACCTGGCCTTTCACTCTGTCTGCCTCATGAGCAGCGCCCGAGACATGAATCACCAGACTCGGCAGCTCAGACCACTGAAGTATATTTTTTATCGAATTCCTCGCACCCGCCACGGTGGACTTGCTGTGTTTGTTTGCAGCACGCTTCGCTTCCTCCCCCATCCAGATGTGCTGTACCTGCAGCTGGCTGCCCATCTCACCTGGCAGGCAGATGTGGGGCTGCAAGTGCCAGAATTAGCCTCAGGACAAAAAAGCCTTGTGTGACCCAGAACCTGGGCAGGAGGGGAGTTTTACTGCTTGGGCACAGCAGGATCCATGTCTGAAGAAAACAGGGTGAACTTTATTCACATCTTCTATATCCTCCCTTTTCCTCACACAGCCCCGAGCGTGACGGAGGGACAGCGAGGTGTATGTGTGTGTAGCCACGCATACATGTTTTGGGTCTGTTTCTATAGGGAATAGACCGAATGGAAAGTTTATCTCCGGGAGTCTGGGGAGGAAGGAAGTTGTGTATGGATGAATGGCTTTTCCATGACAAACAATGAGTCTGCACAGACATGGTGTGATGTCACCTAAAGAATTTCCAAGCCAGCCTCAGATACAGAAAACCTTCTCACTGGCAGAGATGAACGAGTCCCACCTTCCCATCTCACCACAGCCAGAAGGAAGAACTAGGGCAGGGAGAAAAAAAAAGCCCTCGCTGTCTCACACACGCATACAAGGCATGTAAATAGATGACACGATGGGAAAGGTGCATCTCCAAGCTTCGCCCTCACCAAGCCTACTCACGGATTCTGAGAAAGGAGTAAACCATGGTGGCTTGGTGCCTCTCCCAGCCAGGAATGTGAGACAGCAGCAGCCGATGAGGCACTTCCACAAATACAGGTGATGTCAATGTCCGTGTTCGTGTGAGCTTCTCTGAGTGCACGTGCGCAGCCACAGCACTCCATGGGGCAACGGGGATGTACCACCACGCAGCGCTGGACTGGTGGTCCACCTCCGGCACTCTGGTGTGGTGGAAACAAAAACCTTTCCAGCTGGTAAAGCCTGGGAGATGCTCACGTGAAACTTGGTCCAGAAACATACAGCATTGATTAAATATCTCATTTTAAGTATTAATATCTGAAGGCAGCCAATGATTAATAACAGCAAAGTGTTGTGAATACTGCTAGTAGCAACCTAACTGCCAACAAACACAAGCAAGGCAATGATCTTATTTTGAAACATGAGACATAAAAATTGCCGTATGGGATAAAGATTGCTTATCCAGCCAACCTAATATCCTGTCAAAGGCAGCAACTAAAGGGGATGCTTCAGCAGAAAAGGTCTGAAACTCTGAATTCTACCTAAATTCTGCTGCTGGCAAAAGCGACTGCCATAGAGTTAAGATGTCAGTTATGAAAGTGAGAACTTTTTAAGGTGCTGGAAATAATTTCTTCACTGACTGTGTTTATGACTTCAGATAAAGCGGTAATAGCAGGTGAGGCATTGTTGGAGGGATTTAGCCTCAGCCAGCAACTTCCAGACCGAAAGCTGCAAAGCACTTGACTGGTGGTCTGAAGAACACTATCCCTCTTCCTTGCGTCTGTTTCTACTTGCCACCAAAATCTTGAAAGCAAGCTTACAATTTTGTAAATAAAAACCTTGGGTTATTTTTCAAGCCCAACTGCAGGAATGGTTCAAACAGCTTTCGCGAGTTTGTTTGCCAAAGCAGGGCTGGGTGGGAGAAGTCAGTGAAATTTTCTGAGGATGAGAGGTGGGGTGAAGGGGGGCTGCTGGTGGGCTGGGATGAACGGAGTTAGTGAAGCGTCAGGTAAGAGAGGGAGGTAAGAAGCTGCCAGGGGGTAATCCTGGATGACCAACTGGGATGCTGGCAGGGTTATTAGGACTTTGGGGGTTCAGGGGAAGGAGGCTACTGAGCAGGATTTTGGGGTGGCTCCACACGAGTGACATGAAGAGGGTCACTATGCTAACAGGTATTGTGAAGGCCCTGGAGAAAGCTGATCTCACCTGCCTTTCTGTTCCCTGGCTAACCCCTGTCTCAGATCCATGAGAGCCCAACCTCACCCCAAGCAGACCACCTCTCCTGGCCATCATCCCTTTCTCACTCCCGACCACCCAAGTGACTCCCACTTTTATCCCAAACCATCCCTCCCCCGCAGCAGCCCTCTCACACCAACTCACACCACTCCTGCTACATCAGAGGAAGAAACGGCAGTAGAGAGACCTCCAAAACCAGGTGTTGCTCTAGCTTCGGCTGAAAAAGGCCCCATCCCAGCCCTTCCAGTGGCCCTGGCTCACTCAAACAGCAGTAGTGAACCCACACTGTGCCCAAGCACTGCAGGTCCCATGCTTGCACCCAGACCGCTGAGGATCACCTGGGCCAAATAGGGAGCTGTTGCCTGAAAATGGGACATGAATCTGAACCCCCAGGTTAAAGGTCTAATGCTCCCTTCTTAAGAGGAAAGAGCAGCGGCAGCAAGCCTGTGTCTTCCTAAAGCCTTGGCATTCTGCTGCATTCAACAGTCTGCTGCCCTAGGCAACTGTCTACTGTGTTGCCTGGCTGCCTAAAATTAGTACCTGTGTTTGCCTTTGTTCGGTTTTCAGAAGTGACAACTGTGCACGAAGCACAAATTTACACATCGAGTTTCCAAAGTCACAGCGGAGCAGCTGGAGAGCTATCACCACTTTCCCAATACCGTCCCTGCCGTGTTTGCTGGAGGGAAGCTGCAAGACTCCAAGAAGTGGAGATCATGTCCATGAGATCATTTGCAAAGATTTGGCAGACTGTAAAAAAAGTTGAACCCTGGCTGGAAGACAGCCCTGACAAATGAGAAAAGGAGAGTTACTCATGCAAATTCCTTGTCCTACACTTATTGTTTTTCAAAAATTTGGGATGTCCCCAAGTGTGACACAGATCTTTATCAAGTGCTATATAAGGAGTGCTGAAAGAAAACAGGTCTCTTTCCACATAACTCCAGTGATTCTCATTTCTGCAACTTGTCTGGTTTCTCCTGGACTGGGGAGAACTGGACATACATGCTGCCTGTAATGATCAAGAACTTCTTTCAAGTTCCTGTTTATTCTTGCAACTTGACTGTGGTTCAATGTTTGTTTTTAATGCCTTGCAATGTCCAGTGCATCCAGAAACATTTATTGCTCTCTCTGACATAAGACACTTACTCAAGACAGGAAAAATACTCACTGAAGTAGAGTCTTCTCTAACTAAGGAGCCAGTAGAGATGCATTGCATGTGAAGGAGGGTTTACATGTGCTGCTTGAAAGGGAATCCCTGCCCTGTGGTTCTGTGCCATGGACCTTCTGGTTGACAGCACCAAGGGATGTACTGTAACGTCCTGCTATACTTCTGCTTCTGGCAGCCAGGCTTGGTTTTAACCACAGTTCTTACTATGACTTCAGGAATTTCATTAAAGTCACATACTTGCCCATTCAGCGAACCAGTTTTAGAGGGAATGTAGATTTAAAAAAAAGAAAAAAAAAAAAAAAGAGTAGTCCCTTGAAGCTAAATTGCTGCCTTCACACAGAAACCTAAATCATCTTTTATCCCATCACCCCCACGACTCATTTGGTCCTGTGCTGCTCCCCTGCTGCCATCTTCTCCCTCTCTCAGCACCGTACCACCATGTTGCTGTACTGGTGTCAGCCTTCCCAGATCTAAATGTGTTATTTTATTGGTATTGTGATTATTACTTAAACAGCAGCTGGCATCACCTCCATAGGTCCAGATCCAGTCGGGGTGTTAGAGAAGATGTAATAAAACCTTCTCAAAGTATCCCAGCACAACAGTCCTTCATGTCCTCCTCTTTTGTCTTGACATTGCCTTGCCTCGTTGAGTTGTTACACAATGTCTGTCTCCACTGTTACTCCTGTTTATGTCCTGCTTGTTTCTCTTGGTACTTACAGACTCAGTTTTATCTCCTGATGTGCTCATGCGCTACCTTTTTCTGCATCTCATCACCTGTCACCCCTGCTGACAGATCCAGATTTCCTTTCACCACTACCTTGCTCTTTCATTTTTCCATGACTTCCCTGGCCAATGACATCCAGTCTCACTGTCACCAGGGCATGTAGCACAGCAAATGCCAAGATATACCTGCCAGTCTCAGCAGACCCAGTGACAGCTGTCCCTGAAGTGCCTCACCAAGGAGAGCAAGAATGGAGGAAGGTTGCAAGTAAAGCAGAAGTATTAGAGAACAAAAGAGGCCAGATACTAAATATTTTCATCATTTAAAACCAGAATAGGTATAAAGGATAGTGATTCTATGAATAAAACAGCTTCCCATTAGTGAAAGATACAGAATACAGGTAAAGCCTTATGAACATTGTCATGTATGCCACAGTATTTCACATGACAGGCAATGAGCTTACCTGGAGCGAGACCATCTCACCTGCTACAAAAAACCAGAGCAAACTCCAAGGATAAACCAGGACATGAGCCTCCTCCCTCTCAAGGTGATTCAGTGGTAGTTGTACTCTTACAGCAGATTAAATCCCAGTGTTGAGCCAAGCTGGTCCTCTGAGACCAGTACCAGAAAGAAAAGTGCAAGAGACTCAGCACAACCTGTGGAGCACCTGCAGAAGCTGCACGTGCTGAAACAAAATCCATTTCAATTTTTCAAAGTCAAGAAGGAAGCAACATAGACCCATCCCTGCAGGTACATCACTCCCTGGAAACCATCCATATTTACATTATTCCCAGGGACAGATCCAGGCCATCCAGTTCCCTTTTCCATGGGAACTCTATTTGCATGTTGATGATCTCAGTCGAGAGCCAGAGACCTGAACCGGGACATGTCTGACCCAAATTTTGCACTTCTTGTTCCCACGACAACTGGAATACCAGGGTCTCTGGGGCTGCAGCAAATCATCCATAATCACAAACTGAAACCTTCTCAGAAACCTTTATTCATATGGGCAAGCCCTATAAGAAATTAGGCCAGCTCCACTATGTGTAGTCATAATCTAACAAATAACTAAATACATATTTTTGAAAAAAGTACCAAACATTATCCTCTGCTGATCATTCGGTGGCTTATTTAACATGCTCACGGTATCACAGCTTACTTGCCAAACAGGCACCCCATCTCCTTAATTTGCACTAATGATTTCTTCTTCAGAAATTGTTCCCCAGACCCCCTTGAATAAGCCACAGGAGGTCAGGTTGAAACGCAAGGCCAGGCAGGGTTAGGAAGCCCACGCTGCTGCTCCAACATCACAGGAATGAAAGACTCCAACACTTAAGACCATCTAGCCAACACCTTTCCCAAGTGTTAAGTTTACATGGAGGATTAACCATCCTAGAAAGGAATAAGGCGCAAGGAAAGTGAAAAGAAGAAAGTACATCCCTCTTTTATTTGTTTTCCAGGGGCCAGCCCTGGGAGCTGGTTTGTTACCTGCCATAGCTGACCGCGGCATGGACCCCTCTAGCAGGAGGGCAGCTCTCGTCCTGCTAGAGAGCTGATGCTGGCTACAGGATTTGCATGAGAACTCTGGACTCAGATAATGGTGGTTATTACAAGCACGTACTAGCACGTCAGCCCTCCTTGAAGGTTAGGAAGGATAAGAGGACAAAGTTCTCTGACAGTATGAGCAAGAAGACAGCGAAAGGCAATCCAAGTCAAAGCAACTTCCCTGCAGAGATTTCAGAGTTGGCCAGGGGATGGAAACAGCTGGATGAGTTTAAGTGTTTTCTTCCTTACTCTGATCTTGCAAAGCATGGAGCACCCTTCAACCTCCCTAAAGGGGTGTCTAGCTCCCCCCATCCCACCAGAGTCATCCCAAACCGAGAAGATTTATGTCTGCATCTCAGAAGCCTGGATCTCATTTTTGCTCCAAGTATATATTCCTTTTAGTTTGTTCCATACTCTGTAATAATTACATCAACTGGCAAAGAAAGTAAAATATTTAAATTACAGTTAAGCTGCGGCTGCAGTGATTCTTAGCTCTCCAGGAGCGAATGACCAGGGGAAAGAGAGAGATGCACGGTTACTGCTTTGTCTTGGACATTCAACACATCGGTGTAGGTCACAGGGACCAGAGCTACACTGACTCAGATCAATAGCCTCCTGGCAGTTAAATCATTGCCAGCAAAGCTTGATGTGCACATTTCCAGAGGAAACAGTAAGCCATGGAATAAATTCAAATTGAATTTAATTTCTCTCCTTCAAATATGTTCTTATAAAGTCCAGTTTAATGAAAATAATGTTAATGATCAGCTCTTCCTCCACTCTAGAATTGCAAAGCAAGCACATACACCCCATACATTAGACTCCACAACTCTAACAGCCACTATTTTCCCCTTACCTTACAGAAAGAGAAAGAGAGGTGCAGGAAAGGCTAAGTAACGGGTTCAAAACAGTAAATCTGTGGTGCAGATTTACCTCCATTCAGCAAAGCATTAAACCAGATGCTTGAAAGTAAGCATACACCTACTCATTTTTGCTGAATCAGGATCAAAATTAAAATCTGCTTTCTTTTTCCATTCTTTCCACCACCAAATACTTCTGCCATCAATTAAATGTTGTTCCTGTTCAAATACAGTGAATTCAAAGTGCAAGTAATAAACAAAGCATTTGGGAATAATGCTCCGGTGTATCAACTGTTGTCATCTACATAGTTATCACAGGTAGTTTCCAAACTAAAGAAAAAACATTTTCCAAGCAGGCTTATTACATTTTAATATTAAAAATATATATATAGAAAAGTCTGAAACACTATAAATAAAGCCCTGTCTATATCAGAAGATTACACCGATTTAACCAATTTCAGACCTTATCTTCTATACTGTCACACTTCAGTGAAGGAATTTCCTGTTAATTCTGGATACAACAGATTTAAGCTAAACCTGTTCAAACTGTCTGGGGAATAGACTGCATGTAAATTTGTACCAAAAAGAAGATCATTTTACATCTCACCTTTATTCTAGCACCAATCACATATGTGCAATTCTTACTGCAGAAAATAAAGTATCCTATTTTAGATCTTGTTTGTAAAATGCTATTATAACATTATTACCTGTGTAAATAAAGAGTTTCCAGATACAAATTTTCAGCAAAATGTGCATTCATGTAAACCTAATCTGAAAGAGTTGTGTCAGTATATCAGTGTTGTATAGGTTAGTTACCCTTTAAACCAAAAGCAAAGCCTTCAAAATCGAGATCTGTACTGATTTAACTAGACTGTTCAGTTAAATCACTGCATTTTTTTTCTTTTTAAGTAGATAGAGTCTAATATTAGGAACAAGGGGTTGTGCCTCTTTTCAGTGACACATCATATGATCCCATATATAAACTCAGTGAGCATCTTGAAAGCTGTAATTTATTTGGGGTCCCTACTCTGTCTGGCATCTCACCACGCAAAAAGCTTTCTCTAAATTTCCAGTCTAAATTTATTCATGGCCAGCTCATGCCCATTTGTTCATGTGCCATCTTGTCCCTTAAAGCTCAGGATGCCAAACCTGAGGCCAGAGTCTGACAGTATGGTTCTGCTGCCAGCATTACCAGGGTAATAAAGACCTCTCTCTCCCACCCCATGGGCTCATCCCAGCCCTGTGCCTCAGGACACTGCTCTTTCAAGGTGCAGTCCCTTGATAATATAAGCAGTTAAAAAGATGATATAAGGACTTGAAAAGATTCAAAGTTAAACTTACAAAAAGAAAAGACTGGTTTTTTTTTATTTAACTGCCTGAACTGGTTCACGTGGGAATCAGAAGTGCGGCGGAGCAGGGCAGGAATGTGCTGCTGGAGGGGGGTGAGCCACCTTCACCTGAGTTAAATTTGCATGGAGACGCACCAACACTTCAAGAAAAGTTGTATTCCTGGAAGGTTTTTTGATTATGGATCCCTTCCCTGACCAATTTCACAGCTCACTGCCACAGGCTGAGGGCACAACTACTCAGAGGGCGAACCTCAGTTTCTTGGACAGGAACTACTTACACCCATATTGCTGCCAAAGCCCCTGTGTTATCAGGGCAAAGTCTGAAGTACAAGAACACAGTAGTAAAAAAAAATAGTAATTTAAATCTAAGTCTTAAAAAATTAGTAACAAAGCATTAATTTGAAAGATGCCACTGTGTAAAATTACCTGCTTTGGAACAGATGAGGTTTCCAGTATAGCAACTAGTATTTGCTGCTTTGTAAATCCTTCTCTGAGCAGAAAGAAAAAAGAACTGGAAAAGTAAGTAAAATTGCTAGTGCACTTTACCCAAATTTATTCCTTTTCAGTGACTTTGAATTTGACTCAGTTTTCAAAGCATATTATATAGATATTTTAACTGCCAAAGCTATCCAAAAGCTTTCCAAAAAAAGCTATGCTTTCTTCCTGCTTCTCTCCTCAACATGAACTGTAATGTGACATTTTTGCTACAGTAGTACAGACACTAGAAGAGCACCCATCTTCTCCTCCCACAGCTCTGCTTGCCCAGCAGGACTAACAAAAGTCAAAACTTGCTTTACACCAACACAGCCAGTGCAAGTTGTCACCAGATCGGCTTTCCACCCATCATGAGGTTTTCTGAGCACATCCTGCACTCCACCGGTAGGGACTTTATCCTCCAAAGAGCTCAGCCCACACCTAGGCTACAAAACGAGGAATCAGATTTCAGAGGTGCCTGTGGAAAACTGCACTTTTCCTTTCCTGCTTTTGACATGAAGAATGTTGTAACCACCAGAGGCATAACTCCAAGGGGTTAAATTATCCGGGAAATGTAGGTGATTATCTAACACCTCATCTACTCAGAAAGTAGTGTACAAACCCATGAATGATGGACACCTGAGAATTTGGCCCTAAGCTGTTCTGAGAGCCCAGTTGGAAGTATCCACATTTTGCAGCCCTTCAAATACAGATTTAAAAGTCACCATTCCCGCAGCAGGTGCAGCTGGGCTGGATAAGGGTACCCGGTTCAGATCGTTATAATCCTGCAAATTTCAGAAAGGCATTTGGATATTTTGACTTCTAATGCCAGCCAGTTTTTCAATCCAGTTTGCTACCAAGAGCTGAGGAAGGGCAGGATTGCTTCTTTTGATGCAATGTGGGTTGATGTCATCTTTGAATGATAACACACCTACAGCGTCACATGGCATGAGATTGTCACCAGGTCTCAGAATCACACCTGAAGAAGGAAACAACTAACTACTGAGTGATTCTCATTCCTCGTGAAAATTCAGGTATGTATATGATTATGCGCCAATTTATCAGAGGGAAGAGTGTTTTCCTTATTAAAGGTCCTCAGAAACAATCAGATCTGGGCAGATGGAGGCTAAAATCCTCTCCTGTGAATAAACTTTACTCTGAGCACAAAGTGGGCATCAGGTCAGATCCCCTGCAGGGACAGCCTGCCTCCCCTTTCCCAGTCACACTGAGGTTGCATCAAACCTTTATGCTAATGGTACTCTCTGGCCATATAACGTGTGGCACTTAATTGCACTGCACTGGCATTTCCAGTGAGAAGCACGTACAGAGCCGACGATTTGGCATGAACAGTCGTCGCCACGGTGACTTCGTCTGGAGCTCTGCTGATCTAGGCAAGGTGGGGATGTGACCCTGTGCCTGGTGACTACAGCAAGGGCTCAGGTCAGGGCCTTGTCTTCCCAGCACTGCTGCTGATTTGCTTATCCATCTTGTTTTGGTTGTAACTAACTGAGACTCTAAAATTCAGTTTCTTCATCTGCCAGGGGGAGGTAAATTTATTTTAGGACCCGTATTGTGATCTTGCCTGTGGATGCTGTGATACGTTACAGGCTCTAATGCATTTAAAGATCCTTCAGTGAAAACATGTAAATACAGTTGTTACTAAGTCCGTGTTCACAGTAATACCTCAGGCAGAACTTATCAAACACAAAAGAACAGTCTATAGGAGACAGCTTTTTTTCAAAGAAAGAAATGTGTTTATTCTTCCCCTGAAGCTAAAGGGAAAACATGTACCCGGTAGGTTAAGTTCTTCCAACTGGCACTCACACAGAGAAAATTAAAATGATCTATTTTGTACTACCATCCAAAAGGGCATCTACACTACTGGAGATTTCTTCCCCATTATCTTGAACACATTTATTCTCTCTGGCAGTATGTTACTGAATATGTTGACTAGACAGGACTAGGGAATTTCTGGAGGGGGAACAGCTGTACGTCTGGAATGCAATCTTGGCTTTTTTGGACAAAGTTCTTGCAGAAAAAAATGTGTTTGTCCTGCAAAAACCAGTGTATTTGTAGAGAAGGTAAGGCTTGCTCATCTTGGAGGTGAGGGAAGCATGCTGCGTTGCATGGAAGGGTTATGTGCGTGGTGTCTTGCCTGCTTGCTTGCAGGTACGAACCACAGAAAGCTGGTGTATGAGGATATATGCAACCATTCCTGCAGTGTGCAAGGTGTAGGAGGAGAGAAGAAATTGCCTGAGCCTCTACATTGCAGGGAAAGCAAGAAATCCTATTAGGGATTTATGCTGTTCCAGCAAAATAACTTGCTCACTTGCAGCAGAAGCCAGCTTTTTCATTGTCTTTACTTCACCCGTGCTGACAGCGTGCAGTTCTTCGGTCAAGCCCAGTGCCGGTTTTGTACTGAGAAATTCATCACTAGGAAACGGGCTGTGAAGCCTTCTAGCTTCTATTCCTGCTCTCGGTCACAATTTCAGTTGCCTCTGAGATGTATTTCCAAGACTTTGCGTGAACAGCCCTCATATTGCTGAACACTCATAGTGTGAAAGCAGTTATTTATTACATGAATGGGTTTAAAAATATAGTGACATGCACATTCAAAAATATGTTCTAGAGAAGGCATGCATGGGAGATGTCTGAGAAGACATTTGTGCACGGTATGTAATAATTCTAATATGTTTTCATTTACACAGTATTTCCTCCACACACAAGGGAATATAACAAAATGTAACTAAACCCACATATCCTTACAAATAAAGGGAGAGAGGGTGTTTCATACAAAGGTTAAACAAAAAAATCTGTTTAATGTCACTTTGGGGATTAGAGGAACTGGAGTAAAACAAACATCCAAAACAAACTTTGAGGGGTTGCTTCAGGAAAAGCACGTGTGTGAGTGTGTGCCATCACATCTGCATATTCAATATGTCTTGCTGGGACAGCTCAGGGAAAATAGGAAGCTGGAAATTTTCAGTGTGGGAATTAGATGGAAGAATGTGAACCATTCTAAACAAAACATAGTGAAGTTGCCAGCTGACTTGCTAAAATGCCACTGCTCTCTAGGATCCCTTGAAACGGAGCTGAGGACTGGCCTTGCCGTTCAGGCAGCGGGTAGGGAGCCAGGAGATCTGGGCTGTATTCCTGGCCCTGCAACAAACCCAGCATGTGACGCTGGAAAGTCATTCAGCCCTAAGTTTCCAAAAACTGATTTCATGCCTATACTTCTGGGCACCTAGTGTGAGACAGCATGTGCCCAAACATCCAGGATTTCAAACAAGTTAAGCTGCAGGTGCTAAATTCCCATCCATGAAGAAGATATGTTTTGGAGCTCAGTTTCGTCACAGAGGCAACGGGACTAACACCTGGGAAGCAACCTGAAATGCTATGAAGCTGCAGGTATTACATGATTACAGAGACCTCTCATTTTGCCAAAGGAGAGGTGCTATGGATGTGCAAAGGAGTATTATTTAGTTGCCTGTTGTTTCCCATGTCCTGGCAGCCTTCACAATTCTATAAATATTTTCACAGGTTTCGATACATCTGAAGATTTTTGTTTTTGTTTCCTGCTTCAGGGCATTAAAGAATAATCTTCTTACGAAAGGATTCACTGTTCCAAAAGGAACGTAAATAATACAGACCGGGATTGCTGGCAAAAAGTGTGGAACAACAACACCAACAAGACTAGGAAAATACTAGATCTCAGAGGTGAAATAGTGGAAAGAAAGAGGCTTTTCCACATAGTTTAGTCAGCATGTATGCTGGGGGGAAAAAAGCAGTAAAAGCAGTATTTCTATCTTACGTTTTCTTATGCACACACATTTTTTAAAAAAATTTGGAACCATCTGGATTAAATAAAGTTGTGTTCTCATTGTACATGACAGGGTCTGGTCACATAGAATACTGATGTACTGTAGGCAAAGGATTACTGTATTTTTTTCTGAACGGTGTAGAAACAAGTTGAAAGAACTAGTGTAAAACACAGATCTTGTTTTACCCATTTATATTTCCACCTCCAACACGGTGAACTCTGTACTGTCTTCCCACCCTGTTCGCATCTGCCCTTAATTTTACCCCCACATTTTCAGAGACGATTTTCAAGATTTTTGTCACGCACAGGTAGATAACACGTGTTGGTGCATTTAGCAGTTTGAATGAAGTTTTAGAGTGTCCACATGTACCCAAGAACAGAAACAAGAACGAAAGCAGTTTCTGAAAGGTACCTCCTTTTGCCACCACTTCTCCGTGCATCCATTGGAGTTGCAGCAGATAACGTTCAGAAAATCTGGGGAATTTAGCACCAACAGTTTTTGAGGTTACTTGTAGGAACAAGATGTTAAAGTAACCTTCCTTTGGCCAGAACCAAGGCAAATCCTCCATTAAATATAAAATTGTAATTTGTATCTTTATCCTGCCTTCCGTGTAAAACTGTACTTTGTAACTCTCACCTGCAGTTTGTGCTGGGCTCTAACTGTGACTGATTTTCACAGCATGTTTCTAAAACAGTACCGCCCTATTTTTCAGTTTTCCTCCAAGAACTTACTTCGGAGCCAAAGCTTGTAGGGCAGGTGACATAACTTTGCCCAATTCCAGTGAACTGCCAATTTTAGAACGCTATTTACTACCTGAAAATGTGCTGGTGGCCACAGTCCAGAGAGGGAGGAGTTAATAAAGTAACACTGCAGTAATCCATGGGTACAAAAATCCTGTGTTTTAAAAACCACACAGCTACGTCTGTACGTTCCCTGGGCTAAGCTTACCTTCTTGTGAGGTTACCTCTAACTCTTGCTATAGCAAGAATATATGAATTACCTGTCCCCAGACCTCACTCCTGGGGCTCCTGGCAAGGTTTGACCAGAGAGGGACGAGCCCAAGTACCGTTGCCTTTTCTTCCTTGGAGCTTCTGACACAGAGGACAGCAAGAAGCTTCCCTGATAGCCAAATAACCCTTACTTGAAAGCAGGCCAGTATTGCTACATCTGTCCCACTGTGTGGAAAGCTTCGGCAGAGGGGAGGCTGCACCCACTCTTCTCCAACCTCAGCCAAAGGCCAAGAACATCTCCTCCATCCCAGGCTGAATGTGCTGGCTGTCAGCGAAACTACATACACACAAGTGTCCTGCTGTCTCTGCTGGGTTTTGGACTAAACAGCTGTTACAGAGGAGGATTTCACAAACCTGCTGCTGTAACAGGTACCACACAGCATGTTGGACACACATGTTACTGCTGTGACTGCTGGGACTGCCCCTTTTAGATCGAGCTGTAGAGGTCTCAGAGTTCAATCCCCAGGAATGGCTTATGAAAGCAATTAGTACGTGAAAGGTCTCTTTGTTTTTGTGCCACTGCTTTTAATAATAATGATTACATCAGATATTTTCTGCCATCTCGATCTTCTGTGGTACTGCTAATAAATAAATGACAAACCCCAACACTTAAAATAGCACCTAATGCAATGAACTGCAAGCGCTGAGGTTTGAGATTTTACATCCTGCCCTCCCAGAGCACTCTCCCTTTGATGATTTTAACCATTGAGTACTGAGCTTCACATAAGCCACGAAGGGTGTGACATGCATGGTGGAGTCAGAGAATCGCCTGCGGCCAGGGGCCCAGGTCCCTGGCTCTAACCACCAGACAGTCCTGTCCCACAAGAGCAGACGAGACATACATGATAGGTACACGGCATTCAAGTGCAGTTGCCTGGACCATAATATATTCTCTGGTTCTTCAAGCGATCTTTTCATTTATGCTTGGTTCAATCTGTTACAGCAGCAACAGTCGCTGGCCAATTTAATGGCAAAACTGGGAATATAATCCAGACCTCCTATGCTTCACATCCTCTGACCATTCCTCCTCATATCAGCGTAGTTATGTTCTTGTCAGCTATTGACTGACAAGTAAAATCAAAACCTGAAGAAAATACCCAAATCCCAAAGGCTCAGATTTAGAACTGGAGCCTGCACCGAGACAGCAGCTCTGAATTTTGCCCCTGCACCTAACCACATATTCACAGTATGCTGTATTTTGAATAAACCACCCCCAACACCAGGAAACACATGGCAGATCAGAATTACTTTGTGCAGGAGGAACCACATAATCCTAAAATACAGTCTCATGTAGCACCTATTAGAGACATGATACTGGCAAAGTACAGGAAAAACACCAGTTTTTAAGGAAAGCTTCATAGTGACCTAAGCTTCACAACAAAGCTCTGCATGCAGGAGGATCCTAATGTTACAATTCCCAAATAACCCACTGATTAGTTACATTTTCTTTATAATCTCTGGTGAAAAAAAAAAGATCATGACCAGCATGAATCCCAAAGGGAATCCTATCACTTAACAGCCCTATCCTGATTTATATATGTGTGTATGCGTGTACATAGATATGTATATATGCTTATGTATCTAAAATATGCACATTACACACCTGTTCTGCCTACACTTCAGTGTTTAACTCTTAACAGAGATATTTGTCATGTAATTACTGGTTGCATTCACAAAAGAGTTCCAGGGGATCATTTTTGCTTTACGTTCCAAGAAAGGAAAAGAACCTCTAAAACACCTCAGCACAGCTTCTCTGGCACCTTGCTAAGAGCAGAAAAGCTCTACAGTAGACGTCAGGAGTCCACTCAGCGTGAAACGCTGATGAGCACCACGTTCTCTCCATGACAAGCTGGCACCCTCATTTTGCTGAGCCATGCCAGAAGATGATGGCTTAGGTGTCAGCAATGGAAAAAGACCATTTTGGGCTCATTCATACACAAAAAACATTCCCCAAATTGGCTTTTAAGAAGTCCCACTAAACCAACTTTAAACCCAGTTTAAGACCATGGGTTGTATCAGGCTTAGCTGACTTTTTGTGGACACACTTCAAATCTGATGAAGGAGGTCTGGAAGCCAATTTGTGAAGGACAACTGCAGCCCCCTGGAGAGTGGCTGACATTAGAATTTGAACCAGTCCCAAACCAGCATTAGCTGAACTACACATTAAGCCAGTTGCATTTTTTGGAGAGGAGAAATTTCCCCACTGTAACTTAGACTGCAGTGAAACACTTTAAACTGAGAAGTAATGTAGTGGTGGGCTGGACAAAAGGACTGAAAACCCAACATCAGCCAGTCACAGGAAATTAGCTAACAGACTGTATCAGGCTACACCCCAAACGGCACCAGCCTGCAGCCTCTGCAACAGACGAGGCAGGCTGAGGCCATCCATGCCTTGTTTTTTCCAAGGGTGGGAAGTAAAGCATCACCGTTTTAAATGAAAGCCTACTTCTCCAGAGCTGTCTGCATGAACGAGGACCCCACTGGGCTCCTACCTGCCTAATAGCCCTTTGATCATCATAGCTGTACTGAGGGGAGCTCGTGAATCTGAGCTGCCTGTCTTCTCTGCTCCCTCGGATGAAGCCGCCTCTCATCCCTCAAGCGCTGGGATGTGGGACAGTGCGGTCAGGTGGGGCAATGGGAGCGATTAGCGACTGCAGGGCATGGGAGAAGGCAAGAAGGAACACAGTTCCTCAAGGAGCCAGTTCGGGGAAAGGAGCACAGTTAGCTAGGCAAGGCAGAGAAATCTATTACTTTAGGAATTAATTTAAGGTTAAATGGGTCAAGAGAGAGAGAAGGGTTAGCGGACCACAGGCTTTACTGTTCAAGAGGTTTCGTGTCATTTCTATCCTGCAGTCCCAGGGGCCACCGCCCACAAGTAAGAAAAAGCCAAAGGCCAAGCAGGTTCCTGTGAGTAAATTCACAAGTTTTCCATTCCATGTCTGAAGCCGTAAAAATGCAGAAAGCACAGGAGCAGCGTGGCAGAAGAAAAGGGAGGGTAAGGAAGGACTCTGTATTTATCTCTTAAATGATTAATTGGAGCCAAAAGTTACCCTGCGAATTGAGAAGCAAAAGAAACAAATAGGGATAGACTGAGATGGGAGATGCAGAAAGACCTGGTGGACGTTATGCCTAATCATGGAATAAAAGATCCAGGATAGACGACGGTGCAGCTTTATCGGCATGAATTACTTCTAATCGCAGAAGCCACAAGTGAGTTATGTGGATCCTCCTGAACCCCTGCCAAGCAAAGCTGTCCAGCTTCCACTGAACACCGGTGTAATTGGGGAAAAAAAAGAATGAAACATTTATCTGGCAAGTGCTTTCAAAAAGAGAAAGCGGTTGTTGGGAGCTGCTCAAGGGGCTGGAATGCTGGAGATGGTTCCAGGGGGATGGATCAGCCATCAGAGCGCATATGAGGCAGGCAGGGATTTTTAATAAAATGCAGTTTATCGCACAGTGATTACCACCTCCTATTTATACCATATGAGATCATGAAAAACATGGCACGTATTTCCTTACTCCTGGAAACACAGAATCAACTGAACAACCATGTGATAAACTGGCCCTTTTCATGCACTTTTATTTTGTCTTTCTAAACTTCTATTTCCAAACATCTGTCACCTAGATAAAGTGAGCAATAAACTATTGGAAAAATACTTTCTGTGCCCCCCCCCCCCCCCAACCCCACAGTAGATTAGGATTATGAGTCCAAATTCCAGGGCTGTTCCATTCAACATGTAAATCTTAATTGTTCACAAGGAAGTGCAGACGCTTGAATTATGTAATGTGAGAAATGGAATTTCAGGGTCTCCAGAAAATGCATCATCTATTTCTAACCTTTGCTGGTTACACACAAAAGGCGTTACAGACCCAGCATGCTAAGACATAAAGTATTTCAGGTAAGCTTTTATGCCTTAGAGAGCACACCTGTTCCCGCTCCCCCTCAAATGTGGTTTGAAGGTGAAAGGCTTAGAGAGAGGAAATACCGCGTTACTTCCATGGTAAGATTCTGCAGTCAAATTCGGGATAATACGGTAAAAGACTTCATTAGCACTCTTTCAGAATGACTTGTATAACTTGCTTGTAGCTTTGCCAGTTATGAGTAATGCAACAATCACTAAGATACACCAACACCACCTTTGTACCACATTTCCTTCACACATTGCCGGATGTCTACTGGACTCAGCCTTCTCGTAAGCGATCCCGCTGTCTTCAGCCGAGCAATCCTCGCCGAGGCAGGCCCACATGGCCCGCCAGACACCACACCTTTCACCTGCTCCTCACTTCACGGAAATTCTGCTTTTTGGTTGCGATGCTCTACAACTGGTCTGAGCACAGTAGATCCACAGTGCGGCTGCTCAGCAAAATCCATCCCCCCTAATAATTTTCCTATTAACCTAATGGTTAACCACCCCTCCCCCCGACAGCGCAAAGTAATAATGCTACAAAGATAACTCGTACTGGGTGACACCCCAGTACAGCGTCTGAGTGGGGCTGTGGCTCCACGATCACTAAAACCAGGTCTACACATTGCTGGATCACCCAGGAGTACAAATTTGGTCGGGATCGGGCCAAGGCACATGATCACACTTCTGCTGAATGAGCCAGAGCGCACGATACGGAGCCAATGCCAATTTTACGCTGGCCATATGCCAGCCGCAGGGGTGCAGACGATACCTGATCCGGCTGGAGCTGTGTACAGTGATACCTGATCCAGCATAAAGTCTGCTAGTAAAAAGTTAACCTGTCAAAAACTTCTTGAATTAACTTGAGCAGGCAGAGTGAATGAATACCAGGTCAGCGCTTCACATCATGCGGCCACCCCAGTTTTGAGCCAGTAATAGGCGTTGTACCGCTGGCTCTTCTGCGTTGCCAAACCACAGCCGATAGTGATGCTTATATGCATGGGGATCTCATTGCAGGATCAGGGCCTCAAGAGTCCTTCAACTTGTCTTGCCTCCAACTTAAAGCAAAGAAAAAAGCAGAATGAAATACAGACATTGGACCTCTAAGCAGTCAACAGAGTCCAATATGGAATCTGTATGTGAAGATGGAGCCACAGGCGTTTCTGCAGCAGATAAATTTAGATGATGATTAAAATAGAGCCTATTCCTTCAGGTTAGTGAAAGGCTCGGTACAGCAAACACGCCAGTAACCAGGCTGATTTTTGTCATATTTTAGTAATCCAAACAGTATTAAAAATGCACCCTGTTGTGTTGAACAAATGTGAACTTTATATTTTTCTTTACAGCTCCTTGGCACAGAAGGACAGTCCTGATCTTTTGAAGCTGTTTTGAAAAGCCTTACCTGATCTCTGGTAGAACTTAACCCGTTTTTAACACTGGTGCAATACTGCCCAGTGTTGAAACATGCACAGTTACCATTACACGAGGCTACAGACACGTAAGAAAGATGGATTTCAAACATTCTTTCTTCAAATTGCTGGAAGACATTAGAAATTGCTCAGTTTATGTGAGCACTTCAACTATTTTCAGAGGTAGTTCAAGGAGACCATTAGCTGAAAGCCATTTTCAGAAGTTTTTCCATTTCCCATCACAGAGGCCCTAAAACGATCCACCTAGAAGTCTAAGCAACCTTGACAGTTACCCAGGTCTCCGAGCTATTTACAGCCATGCTCCTATCACTCCTGCACGGATGCCTAGACAGGCCGCTCCCAAATTTTGGTCCTCAAGGCCATCAGAGCATCTCAAGGCCAAGCTGCAGATGGCCGCAGCCTGTGCTCCAGAAGCCAGGGGCGAGGCAGGCCCGGCTGCGCCCTTGCCGCCCTGAGCAGCAGCATGAGCCCCCGTCCCGCCGCAGGGGGTCGGGCGGCCCCGGGGGGAGCTCAAGGGCCTGTTTACCAGCCGGGCCATGGCGGCCCTTGGCACACCCCGACGCCGAGGCAGCCCGGCGGCAGACGCCAGGGGCTCCCGGGGAGCGGGTGAGCAGGGAGGCCTGAGGGGAGGCGGCTGGCGGGACGGCGGTGCGGGGCCGAGCTGCAGTGCCGCTGCCTTCAGGGAGCGCCCCGCCGCCCCGCCCAGGCGGCGACAAGTCACCCGAGGGTGACAGCGCCGCGCCCAGCCACGGCTTCCCCGCACTGACAGGGCGGGAAAGGGGGGCGACGTCCGCCGGCGGCGCTCGGGGGGGAGCTCGGGCGCCCCCGACGGGCGGGGCGCAGCGCTGGGGCTGCGCGCCCCAGGCGGCAGCGGCCCCGGCCCCCGGAGGCGGAGCGGCGGGGGCGGGCGGGGGCCGGCGGGGCGCCGCCGCGGCGCGGCAACGGTTAACGGCGGGGCGCAGCGAATGGGCCGCGCTGTTTCCAGGGCGACGGCTCGGAGTGTTCCGGATCGTACCATTGCGCAAGCGGCGCGGGGGGGGGGGAGGGGGGGATGCGAGCGGCGCCGCCGCCGCCAGGCCCGGCCCAGCGCCGCCTCCTCCCTCCCTCCTCCCCCCCCCCCCCCGCCTCCTCCCCCTCCCGCCCGGCCGGAGCGCGGCGCCGGGGCCCAGCAGCGAGCGGCGCGCGGCGGAGCAGAGCAGGCGGCCGGCGGCGGCCGGGCCCGGAGCGGCGGAGTCGGTACCGGCGGCGGGGCGGGCCGGGCCGGGCCGGGCCGGCGCGACCGTCTGCCCTCGCTGCCTTCTCGCCGCCGCCGCGGGATGCGGGCGGCCCGGGGCCGCGGTCTGTGAGCGGCAGCAGCGCGGAGACAAAGGGAGGCGGCGGGGCTCGGCAAGCCGGCACCAGGAACGGGGCGCGGGGGCCGCCGCCGCCGCCGGGGCGCACCCGCCGGCCCGCCGGGAGGCGGCACGATGCGGCACGGGGCGGCGCGGCCGCAGCAGCGCGGCGGCAGCAGCGGCGCGGCCCGCCCGGCGCGGCGGTAGAGGCGGCGGCGGCGGCCGCAGGGCGCGGGGCCGGGCTGGGCCGGCGGTCGCGCAGCAGCGTCTCCCGCGGGCCGGGCCGCGCCGCCCGGGCCGGCGATGTGAGGGCGGCGGCGGCGAGGAGGAGCGGAGCGCGGCGCGGCGCGGCACGGCGCGGAGCGGAGCGGAAGGCGGGCGGGCCCCGAGCGGAAGCGGGCCGGGCCCGGCGGCGAGGAGGAGCGCGGCGCCGGCGGGGGCGGCCGGGCGCGGGCGTGCGATGGAAACGCACATCTCGTGCCTGTTCCCCGAGCTGCTGGCCATGATCTTCGGGTACCTGGAGGTGCGGGACAAGGGCCGGGCGGCGCAGGTGTGCACGGCCTGGCGGGACGCCGCCTACCACCGCTCGGTCTGGCGGGGCGTGGAGGCCAAGCTGCACCTGCGCCGCGCCAACCCCTCGCTCTTCCCCAGCCTGGCGGCGCGGGGCATCCGGCGGGTGCAGATCCTGTCGCTGCGGCGCAGCCTGAGCTACGTGATCCAGGGCATGGCGGACATCGAGAGCCTCAACCTCAGCGGCTGCTACAACCTCACCGACAACGGGCTGGGCCACGCCTTCGTGGCGGAGATCAGCTCCCTGCGCTCGCTCAACCTGAGCCTCTGCAAGCAGATCACGGACAGCAGCCTGGGCCGCATCGCCCAGTACCTCAAGGGCCTGGAGGTGCTGGAGCTGGGGGGCTGCAGCAACATCACCAACACTGGCCTCCTCCTCATCGCCTGGGGCCTGCAGCGCCTCAAGAGCCTCAACCTGCGCTCCTGCCGGCACCTCTCCGACGTGGGCATCGGGCACCTGGCGGGCATGACGCGCAGCGCGGCCGAGGGCTGCCTGGGCCTGGAGCAGCTCACGCTGCAGGACTGCCAGAAGCTCAGCGACCTCTCGCTCAAGCACCTGGCCCGCGGGCTGGGCCGCCTCCGCCAGCTCAACCTCAGCTTCTGCGGGGGCATCTCGGACGCGGGGCTGCTGCACCTGTCGCACATGAGCAGCCTGCGCAGCCTCAACCTGCGCTCCTGCGACAACATCAGCGACACGGGCATCATGCATCTGGCCATGGGCAGCCTGCGCCTGTCTGGCCTCGACGTCTCCTTCTGCGACAAGGTGGGGGACCAGAGCCTAGCCTATATCGCACAGGGCCTGGATGGGCTGCGCTCCCTCTCCCTCTGCTCCTGCCACATTAGCGACGAGGGCATCAACCGCATGGTGCGACAGATGCACGGGCTCCGCACCCTCAACATCGGCCAGTGCGTCCGCATCACCGACAAGGGCCTGGAGCTCATTGCCGAACACCTCAGCCAGCTCACAGGCATTGATCTCTACGGCTGCACCCGCATTACCAAGCGGGGCTTGGAGCGCATCACCCAGCTGCCCTGCCTCAAGGTGCTCAACCTGGGACTTTGGGAAATGACTGAGAGCGAGAAGGTCAGGTGAGAGGAGGGGGGCGCCCCGAGACCTCCATCTCCTCTGGAGGGACTCACTCACTAACTGACTGACTGACTGCTGCAATGGAGGAGAGAAAGAGAGAGAGGGGCACGCACAGAGCCATGCTACCCACACACCCTGGCACTGGAGGGAGGAACGTAGAGAAAGAGAGTATATCCTTGACCTTTCTGTGCTGCCTACCTGCCCTTGCTCTGGAGGAGGAGGAGGAAGCGGAGGCAGGAGGAAAGAGAGAAAGCACCTATCCTTCTTCCAGGTCATGCCTCCAGCTCCACACTGGGGAGACAGAGCTCCCCCTTCCCCCACAGCATCCTTCCCTGTGGAAGAGGTAGAAGCCCACACTCTTATGCACTGGGGCTAGAGACACCCCTCTTTATCCCCACTCCCTGAATCCATCCCCTCGTGCACTAAGGATGGATAAAGAAAGACCCTTGTTATGCCATGTATTCAGAATAGATTATTTTTGGTTTATATAAAGGAGAGTGGGCATGGAGATGGGAACAAACAATAACAACAGCAGAAAAGGCTTCCTAGCTACACTTATGTACCCGGCCACCCAGTCATCCTGTGCCGGGCACAGATGCAGCTTTTGCTAGAATAACCATTCCACCTCTGCGCTTGCCCCTCCCCTGTCAACTGGGAATTGTGACAGAAATACTGCTCCCTAGGTACATTGATGACTTTTTTTTTTTTTTTTTTTAAAAATCTGTTTTCAATCTCCAGTTTTGTGTTATTCTCTGCTGTGGGTGGATACAACCTCCCACTATTCCAGTTCTCCACTGCACTGAGACTAGGGATAGCTAAGGCCTCTCCTTTTGTCAGTATGTTTCCGTGTCATCCTGCACTATGGTTAATGGAAAAGCCTAGGCACTCCATTCTCTCCCCCCATCTCTACTGGAGGTGAAGATACCATTTCCGCCTTTTCCTGTCTGTGGGGACTGGACACGGACCCCAGTCTCTTAAGCCTTCCTGTGCACTGGGGGACACTGAGAGTTACCAAGACTCAGTCTGCCCTTTCATCATTCTCTCTTTTTCTCCCCTCCTTCTTCTTGGCAACAGGGATAGACATATCCAGCTACATATCCATTCCTCTTTGGGTCAGGGGTGAGCAGGTAGAAGGGATGGCTATCTCCCCTCTACCCAGGGGACTTGAAGAAGAATCTCCAGCTTCATTTCTGCTTCATTTGAGATACTGTGATCTGTTTTTATTTTGAAATGCATAGAAAAAATTACTGCTACAAAAACAGCCTCTTACTCTCCCATCTATCCCCTTGCTTACGTCCTGTAACTGATCCCAGTTTTTCTCACTCATTCTCCTCTTTACAGTATTCATTTTCTCACATGGTTTTATTTTTAAAGACATTCGAAGTTGCTGTTCTTGTGGATTTTTAAGTACATTTTTTTTCTGCTGAATATATTCTATATATATAAATATATATATGATGTCTGGCTACCTCGTTTTAATTTGTTACTTTTTTTTTTTTTTTTCCTCCTCAAAAGCCCTGGAATTCTTACAGGAAAGAGATTTTGAGACTGAAAAAACATTTTTGTGCCTAGACTGGAATAATGTCCCTTGGGTTTGTTCTTCTTTTCCCTCGCTCCTGCCCCCCCCACCCCCCTTTTTTTTTTTAAATTTTTGTTTTTAAGCTTACCCTACTGTGTTTCACCTTCACATTCTGGTTGTGCCTCTCCCTCCCTGTTCACTGGGGACCCAAACCGTGCTTCTGCATTTTGACTCTTCTAGCACAAACATGTAACGTGAGAATCCACGCTGAGGATTGGGCTACTGTTAACAGAAATGTGTAAAATGCAAGTTCGTTTTAAAAAAATTTATATATATAGATATATGCAAATGCTTTCACCTCCCCTCCCAAATCACCTACAAAAGGTCACTATGCCAGGCTTCCTGTTTGTAGGTGGAGAGGAGCAGAGCTGGCCTGCAGGCCCCAAGGCTGCAAATGTGAAGGGGAGGAGACTGAAGTTCATCTGTCTTATCTCTGTTCTGTCAATAAAATGGAGCTGGGTCTTTAGATTTTTTTTTTTTAATTATTATTTCAAAGAGGAAGAGTAAGTTTGGGTTTTGTTTTGTGTTTTTTTTTTTAAAAAAAGAAAAATATCTTGGCTTTTTTTTTGCTCATCTGTTCAAAATCTCAAATCCTCCACAGTAACAGGCCAGACCACGGAGTTAACGCAAACCCAGAGACCCCTATGGATTAATTGTACTGTTTGTGAATTTGTATAAAAAAATAACAAAGATCCTCTTAAAACATTTTATATTCTTACAGTAAAAGGTTAAACATATTTATATAATAAAAGAGGAAATATGAAGTATGTTTTTGAAAAAAAAAAAAAAAAGCCGTATCTGTGTTGTTTGTGCTTTTTAAAGACATGTATGTATCTGTTGATCTATCTGTTGGCTTTGCTAAGTATGCCGGGGGTTTGGGGCTGCTCAT
Source organism: Strix uralensis (assembly GCF_047716275.1). Taxonomy (NCBI): domain Eukaryota; kingdom Metazoa; phylum Chordata; class Aves; order Strigiformes; family Strigidae; genus Strix; species Strix uralensis. The sequence goes on along the minus strand of NC_133976.1, from coordinate 73,606,299 downwards.
TCTTGTTCCAGAGAGTGACGGAGGAGGAGAAGGAACGAAGAGAGCCTGGTGCCTCCTGTGCAGGACGTTGAGTAACATCATCATGAAGGGTTTGTAAGGAAGGGGTTTGGTAGGACCAGCCTTGTCCGCGAGGGCGCTCACAGCATCCGTGGGGAGAAACCGAGTTCAGCTGCCCATCGCTGTGAGGAGTCGGTGCAGTTTGAGGTCAGACAAACTGAAAGTGCTGAAACTCACTAGCAAGTGAATCGAGTACTCTGTGGTAGAGGAAGACATCTGGGAGGGGACACGGAAGGGCTGTGTTTCTGAATTTTTTAAAGCTCCAGGTAGATGGCAGAGGTTTTTTTTCAATTTAAATTGAGGCCCACCCTGGGTGGAAAACCCATCCCAGCAGTGACAACCACCAAAAACCGTGCCTTCGCCAGTGCATGAGGACCTGGGAAATCCTAAATGTCTTGGTTGGTTTCCACTGCCCAGACAAACATTAAAGAGGAAGTAAAGTGGGAATGTGTTTAAAAAAAAAAAAAAAGTTCAAATAGTCTAAGGTGTCCTTTGTCCTATACCATAATCTTTCTCCTCAACGTATGACTTTTAACCTGACGGGGTCCTTTTTTAGCCTTCCACGATGTGGGTGTTTTATTGTTGGAGATGGAGCTTAAGCGGTGTTTATAGCGCAGCGACAAAGCCCGTCTCCCCCCAGCCCGGCGGCGGGGCTCGCTCGCCCCGCTGCCCCCTTCCTGCCTCGAAGGAGGGGGAATGCGAAATGGTGGAAGAAGCCGGAGCCATTGTTCAGGAAAGTTAAAAGAGGAGCTGTCCTTGCTTGCTTGCTCAGTCATGCATACTCAATTTGGCCGGGCCCGGGTCCCTATGGAAAGGAGGAGGGCGATTCTTCCCCTCTTTTTAACATTCCTCTCCAGGCCTGGCTGTATTTAAGCTGCTTTCCTCAGCGCCGAGGAGGAGGGAGGGGGATGGTCTGAAGTTCCTGTACATTTGCATTTTAAGCACTTGCAGCGCTGAGCAGGCCACTTTGTTCCCCCCGCGCTGCCCCGCTCCAGCAGCCCGCGCCGGGGGGCTGCTCCAGGTGGGTCGGTGCCCTACCACAGGAGGTCCCCCCACGTCGGGGCCGGCCTGCCCCGCCTGCCGAGCCTCTGCCTCCACAGGTATTTTTGGCTGAGGCTGGCCTAGGCATACTTCTTTGTTGCCAGCTCTAACCACCTCACCCCTTTTATGTCAGTGCTGCATTTCAAAGGGGAAAATAGTGCTCAGCTCGGGACCCTCCTAAAAAGAAACACGATCTCCTCCATGTCCTAAGGACCTGGACTCTCCCAAGGTTTGGATTTTGGGGTGTGTGGTTTTTTTCCCTCCTCCTTTCCTAGACTTCCAAGCTTTCTGCTGGGAGTCCATCACAAAAGCTGCATTGTTCGCTTTAGGGAAAGCCACCACAATTGGATCTAACTGAGCCTGACACTATATCCATCTTCCTCTACTTGGAGGGAGGTGTGGGGTCTGTCCTTCCTGCGTTAAGAAAAAAGTTTACAGTAACTTCTTGACAGAAAAAGAGGATGTATGTATCAACATTATAAACAAAAGGAATTCCAGATCAGGCTCCCATTACTGCTGAAAATGTAAATGTTCCTGGGGTAGCCAGCAGTTCCAGCCAGGGATGGGGAATGATACATCTCTCATAAGGTAGGTTTGTTTCTGCTGCAGCTGAGTGAAAATGGCATCTCCTTATTAAGCCCCATGTTCACATGGATTACAGTGGGACATTTATATCTAAATGTAATGGGTGTGCTCATAAGTTCAGCAATCAGAACTAGAACAGGATTTTTTTTCCTAAAAAAACGCTCCCGAACTTCCTCCCCCCCCTTAAAAAAAAACAAGCCAAAAGCATCGCCCACATGGCCTGGTATGCTTTTTAAGGGCAACCCAAGCCAAAGGAAGCTGCTGAAACCAAAGCCTCCCTGAAGCCCAGTGTTCAGACACCCTGGGCTGTTCCCGGAGATGGACCAAGTGCTCCTCATGCCTTCCTCTCATGCCCCAGCATGACAGCATCTCCTCAGGCACAGACACAGGCCTCCCTGTCCAGCGGGGCCAGGGCTGGGAACGCATGTGTTTACTAGTAAAGAAAAGGGTTTCTTAAAATAAATAATCCATTGCCAACAACCATAGACCAATTACCACATGACTCCTCAGGGTAACAAGGAAACTTAATTTTCACTCTCCAGCCGCACTTGAATATTTGAACATGACTCAGTTGGCAACTGGGGTAGAAAACCATAAAAAAAACCCAAAAAAACAAAACCAAAAAACTATTTGGAAGTGAGCTGGAAGTCTCCTGTCTGTGTCAGCAAGCCTGCAGTGCCCCAGCGGTGGCTTTGGTGCCAGCCTTCACCGCTGAGCCCAGCAAAAGCACTCCCAGCCCATCCAGCCATGCCGGCTGGGGCAGCAGGGTCCCTTGCCTACAGCCGCGCAGGCCAGGGCATGGAGGATGGAGGATGAACCAGCGACGCACTTCATGGACTGGTGGCTCTGGGGAGCAAAGGGGCCATGCTCAAGAGGTGGTGGCAGAAAGTGGAGCAGAGCAGGCGCAATGCGAAGGGGGAATGAAGGGACTGGGAAGCAGAGGAGGTGGCCGGGGACGGAGGAGCAGTGGCAGGGGATGCCGGCTCGCAAGCTGCAGCAAAGTCCTGTGGTGGGTGGGGGGGGTCCCTGCTCTGCTGCAGCAGCTGCTCCCCTGGCCCAAGCCGGTGGCTGGCTCCTCTCCCTGGGAGATGGGGAGGAAAAGGAGGCTCCACCTGGGTCCTACTGCCCTTGGACTGGCGTATAGGAGGTCCGTGCATGACAGATTTATGCCTTCCCGCCCCACACTGCGAGTTCAACTGAATCAGTTTGTCGTGGTGATTCTGGGGTCCTTTGTTTCCCCGATAATAAATAACGGGGTCACGGGGCAGCTGCCACGCAAACCACCTGGGGCCTGTGCTAGGATGAGAGGTGATCTCTGTGCTAGATAGTATAGAACTTACTACTGAACCTATCCTTTGGAGGTCAGAGAAGAGTTAAAATGAGAGCTGGGTGGCGAAGACACCCAAAGTTTTTGAAATCAAAGCTAGAAGTTAGCACAGGCTGCCATTAACAGCTCAAGGGTAGGCGTCCCTCAGCTCTGGCAGCCTCACTACATACATATGCAGGATGCTTCTAGCAAAGTGGACCCTTTTTTGTTTTCTCTCTCTTCCTCCTCTACCTTAAATCCCAGTCTTTTAGCCAGCAGCTCTTTAATAGTGCCTTCTGTGGAGGAAAAAGATAATCGATAAACTCAACTGGGTGGCGTGGGCTGGATGTAAGGACTCCTCAGGACATCAGGGAGGCCCCATGCCAGGGCTGCTGGCTGGGCTGCATGACGCTCCCCGCCGTGGCCAGCTAAGCGAGGCTGTCCTGCTCAATTCCCCAGTCCCAAACTGCATGGAAGAAAGAGCTGGAGAGGGTTCATTGGGCTCCTGTGCCAGAACTTAAGACTCCAGCCACATTTGGCAGGGACGCTAATGCTTCTCCCCCTTCTTTAATTAAATCTACCAAAGGCATTTAGCTCAATGGCAGCCCAACCTGAAATAGCACCATGGAGATTTCAAAAGATCCAAATCCAATCTGTCCTTATGGCAGAAAGATGAACAAAAATGGGATTTTCCTAAAAGATTTCCTAAAATATGTGGCATGTTTTGGAATGTCAAAAGTTTAATACCAGGGCCTGGACACGTGCCCTGAGCAAGTATTTCCACATGAGAGGGTTACTGAGACATAAATCAAACTCATCTTCTGCTATAGAAACTTAGCTGGATCTAGAAATGGGCAACTCCTCCTAGTTATTTTTCTTTCCTTTGAGCCTTGTGTCTCTGAGCAGAGTTTAGTGATTTGACGATGAAGCAATTTCCCTTCCCAGCTTTAAAAAAAAAAAAAAAAAAAAAATTATAGCTGAGGTTCATCTTCTTCCTCCTTCTCCTTCCCCTTGTTCTTCCCCAAAATGTCCCAGCTTTATAACCCCTGGGCAACTTAAGGGGCTTGGCAGGTTGGCACTGAAGGTGTACAGACAGCACCACATGGGCACGCCGATCGCAGCTCTGCAGCCAGTGGCCTCTCTCCTTGTTCAGTGAGCTAAAACACCAAGCACCCAGCAGCAATAAAACCCTGCCATTATCTCCTTTTGTGACAGCCACAGTTGCATGCCCAATGCCCCAGCTTTAGCGTGAACCACACACATCCTTCAGCGCTGTAAATTCCTCCAGCTGCATGTTTGGGAGAAGTCCAGTAAGGGCTTGTGCCACAGGTGAGCTGGTTTCCTCTGCTCCTCCAGCCTCGTGGACGCAATGCCTGCCTCTCGGCTTTGGCAAATCTCTGGCCACTTGGCCAAAGCCCCCACTGCATGCCACCAATCCCTATGTGGGTTGGCCAGAGGCGAAGGGGACAACAAGATCCCTTGGGCTGCTCGTCTGGCAAACACCCGGTAAAACCAGATGGGGACAACAAGGCAAGACAGAAAAATGAATGATGCCTGTGATACTGGCGGGGTTTCCGTGTTGGCGTAGGCTGGGTGAAGCATCCCCATCCCCTACATCCCCACCCCCTACATCCCCCCAGCCACCGGCAGCCCCAGATTTCTCTCCCCATCTCGCAGCACCTCCGGGAACCCGACGGCTTTCTGCTGCCGCCGCCGATCCCGGGCCGGGCTCCCGCCTGCAGACACGGCACCGTTCCGCCAGGCGGCAGCGTTGCCCGCAGAGTGCCGCCGCTCGCCCGGTCACCCATCAACCCGCCGCCCCCCAACCCGGGGAGCCGGGGCCCGTCCGGGAACCAGTGAAACCCCGGCTCCCGGGGAGGGGGGCGGCCGGTTGCCTCATCCCAGGCCGATGATCCCCACCGCCCACATTAATTAATTCAAACTCCACACATTAATGAATTCAAGGGTTGCTGTCCACATCAGGGTACGCCTGTTGCTCGGAGGGGGTCACCAAGCAAGCAGGGTGAGAAATTGGATGGGCGAGAGGGCCCGTTCTGCAAGGCTGGACCACGGCTGTGCAGGCATGAACCAGCATGGGATGGCCGAGGTCGGAGCCAGAAAGGGGTGGTGAACGCTATTGCTGCTTATCATCATCATCATCATCAGTACTTGATGGGTCCTGAGGGTTTGCACCATAAAGGAAAACGAGAAGCCACAGCTGGTGTAGCTGGACCGGTGGGGTGGTCAACTCACCTCATTGTTGTGCAAGACCCACACACCCCATCCTGAACTGTCTGCCCTCTGGAGAACATCCATCCTAGACTCAATACATCATCTCTTGACACCTATAGCTTGACACTAAGAAATTTTTTTTTTTTTTTTTTTTTAAAGCATTCAAGCATGAGAATGGTCACGGAGCAGGACTGAACTTAAATTAATGCTTGGATTATTTTAGTTCAGCTCTGTTGTACAGGGCTTTGCTTCATTGTTGGCACAGTGACTCCATGGGGTACCTCTGTAGTGATTAAGGTATCTGGAGCTGCATGTGCATGTCCTTTTTAGCAGCTAAACTTGAAAAGTTTTTTTATCCACTTCTCACACTGCAGCTACAGATACAGTGATGGTGTCATTTTCAGAAGCAGCTATACCTGATAATATTCTAGAATTAATAATTAGCTTCTGCATGGCTCATTACACACACAGACGTCAGAAAGGGAAGTATCATCGTTAACAGAGAAAGAAAGGTGGAAGCAACTTGACTAAGGTTACATCCCAAATATGTGAGTGGTCAAACAGTGCCTGGCGTCCATCTCTCCTGTCTCCAGTCCCCCTACCTTCTGCCACTTGGAGCAGCAAAACCTGAAATAAGTTTTCCAGTCTGAGGTAGCCCTGGAAAGGGAGGGTCAGAACACAGAAACACTAAGAGCAGAGGACATCTTCCTACTCTACCCACAGCAGGCTCTGCCACCCAGAGCCCCAGAAGCACTGGTGTGGAAGCACGTGGGCTGTGGAAGTGCTCCTGGCAGCAGCAGGAACCGCTCCAACAAGCCATCCCTATCTGTTTAGGCTCCTCAGCCATCACAGCTTTTATTTCAGGCAACAGTGAGTCTCACCAAACAAATGCAGAGCTGACAAAAAGTGCCGCCTTGACAGCCCTGAAGGCCGATATCCCGTCACAACAACAGGTACGGCTCGGATTGCAGCTCTCCCAGCTGCTCTATCTACATCTTCACCAGGACCATCCCTGCAGCGATGCTCGGGGACCACCCATGTGGATCAAAGGCATGGGCAGTACACGGTCCTTAAGGCTGCAAATGCTCTTGCCCCTCATGGTTTTCCTTCCCAAGAGGCACCTGTCCATTAGCAAAAACTAGCCCAGACCACACCAAAGACCAACCAAGCGACAGCAACTTTCAGTTTCCAGACCCAGACCACACGGCGTCAGGACTTGTGCCTGGGCTGCCCGCTCCCTTCCCCTCACCTCTGCTGGTTTCAGATGCAGCGTGCCTGGGGACATCGGGAGGAGACACAGGGGGACATCATCTCCTGCACACACCTGTTGGGGAGTCAGCAAGACAGGGAGGCTGCATGTGAGCGGCTGGGTGTAACTTCCACCCTGTCCCTAGTGCCAAAAACAAGCATGTTAAAGCTAATCTACCCCTGTCTCAGCTCAACTGCTTTTCTGTGACTAAGCCCCTTATAATGGTTTTACTAAAATCCCCTTTTGATGGAAAAAATCCCAGCTGGAAGTTTCGGGCAGCGGCACAATGTGCAAGTCTGCGTGTCCCTTTCCCCAGCTTCACAAAAGCCTCTAATCGAGTGGAAAATTTGCTGGAGGCCAGAGGTTTAGGCCTGCAATTATTTTTTAAGGGATTATCAGGAGAGAATGGGGGTACTTACGACCCTCCCTCCCTTTGTGTTTTGCTCTGTGCCGCTTTCAGACAGACTCAGCCAGAAACCTAAACCACCGCAGCTGGATCCAGAGAAACCAGGGCTCAGCTGGGCGGCATGCCTCCTCTCTGTCCTACGGGACAAACCCCAGCCTCCAGGTTAGACGAGTCCCACTCCAGCACCACGCAACGAACAGGAATATTTTTCCACAGAAGCAACAGTAGAAGTTCTTCTTAAAGAAAACCTTGAGAAAAAGCAACGTATTCCAGTTCCATGAGCCTTGCCGAACTCAAAAAACCAAGGAGCAGGCAGGGCTGTGGTCCACTGGACAGGCTGGGCTTTGGCTCTGCAAAGCCATTATGCAGGTGGTCTTGCACAAGTTACTTGCAGCAAGCTCCAAAAAAGACTTGGCACCAAAGATGCGTGCTCTGCAACACCCAGGTTTTAAGGGCCTTGCTCCAAGGGTGGATCCTGGGGTTAGGGTCCTCGGTGCTTTCGCAGCCTCTGAGAAGAGTCAGACACCACTGAGGCTCCAAAACAACAACTTGCCGGGCATGGAGCCACTTACTGTCAGCACGCTTAGCGTGGGCTGGCCAGAGGAGAAATGCCGCTGGCTCGCCTGCCTGAGAAGCTCCATACCTTGCTCAGAGCTACTAGGTACTGCTCTACGCTCACACATGACCCAAAACTAGGTGCTTCTCCTCTACAGTCAAATTGCCACGCTCCTGCTTGTGTACAAGCAAGCCAGCCATACCCAGAGGAAGCAGCAGTGTGCCCTGCTTTTAAACAGTAGCCTAAGGAAGTGGGAGACCTGCTTTAATTCCTCCCTCTGTTCATGACACTTCAAACCTACTCCTCCTGGAGAAGGCACTAACCATCGGCCCTCAGGTGAGGGCCAGGAGAAAGGGCCACTCTTCAGTATTCCCATGTAAGCCGTGCTATGGTGAGGATGATTATTCCGGTCTCGGTCCAAGAAACAGCACATTAAGGAAGCAATGGCTGCAGACCACAAGCGTTTACTCTTGGGGCCAGTCTCTCCTTCTGAAACCTCTTGGTGTGTTGCATAAAGCAGCTGTTGGATAAAATGGAGAAGCAGGTTTTGATCCCTGGGCCTTCCAACCATTCGGCTGCTATATAAGGTGTGTCAAAATAAAGTGGCAGCTGTCAATGGGTTTTTGATCTTACTGTGTCCGTATGTGCTAGGTGTGCTCTGAACGTGCCTGGGGAGGCTGAGGGGCCAGGGTGCTTTCTTTCTGGATCGTGATCAGACTCAAGCAGTTTTGGGCAGGCACATAAGTACAACGCTCAACACCCAAGGGGGTGTTAAAATAAGAATAGTTTAAAAAACCCAGACAAACAGAGAGAAAAAGGCAAATGAGGCATTTGTGGAATTTAGATGCCTCCAGGAGCTAGGTGGTGCCTAAGCCAGGGATTTTGATTTTGCAATTTTGAATACTGCCTAAATGTAATTTGTTTTGTTTTGTTTTTTTTTCTTGGATCAGGTCTTTTGCCCCTCTCTACCTCATTCTCTCCATCCACACAGACACTGTTTTTGCAGAGTTTTAAGACAGTAAGATAAAAAGACAAATGGCCTAGCCTGCTCAAAACTGCTCATTAAGGCTGATGTGCTTTAAGATACTCTGTACATATCTAACTTCTGGAAGATGGATGAGTCTGCTCTGCAAGACAGCTTGAGAGCTTCAGTATCCAAAAATAAGGGATGCAGAATCACCAGTAACTAGTAGTGGAGGATGTGACCTGTATGATTCACTAGCGGCATTAGAAATGTATGGTCAGGTGAAGAGTCAGCTCCAGCTCCATCTTCTCACCCTAATAAACTGAGGGCCGGGCATAAGGCCACAGGAGAGCCATCCTCTCCTACTTCCAAGGACACGGATCTTTCCCCCACCCTGCTGTTCCTGAGTGCTGTCGGCAAGCCTCGCTCTTGGAGTCCAGAGTCCTTCTGTTTATACATAGCCTGCTATCCACAGATAACCTTCAAAAGCCCTACTTAACAGTATCACTGAAACACCGGGGACTTCCAGAGATCACTGTCCAAATTCTGCACGGAGGCAGGATCAAGTATACTTCGATCATTCCTGACAAGGGTTTATCTTAGCCATTCCTAAAACTCTCCTTAAAGACATAGCATGCAGCCCCCTTGCCCAACCACTTCCAGTTTACTTCTAACAATTTTTCTCCCTATCCACCTTAAATATTTTATTTTTTCTTCCAGATTAAGCTGTGTTTTTAATGCTCTCCACAACTGGCAACAGAAAAGAATTGAGGATTTTTCTGTTTAGGGCAACCTCTTATGGTGTGGTCCACAACTCCTTTCCCTTGGTCCTCACGCTCAGCTCCTTGCAGATGCACCTTGGATGCACCATGCTTCAACTCCATCTCTGTGCAGGGTTTGCCTTGTGAAGAGTCCAATTATCATGCTGCATTATACAGGTGGATTTCTAGATGTATGATAAACATGTCTGGAAACTATTATGATCCTTCCAAATGTCTGTGGTCTGCAAGACTTGAATTCAGAATCCCAGCAATGTGAAGCGATTTGTTCACTGGGATGTTATAAAGATTTTGTATTTTACAATATTATTATAATATATACCATAAAGATATTATAAAGATACAACTTGCCACTTGTAAATTGTTAAGGCTTCCTAAGACATGCAGCTAACTTGGTATTCGCCGTCTGTCCCAGCACTCCCACTACTTTCTTCTATAGATACCTGCCAGCCCCACTTCTTTATCCTCCTTATGGGTGTTCTCTCATACCCCTTGATCTAACAGCTGTGTTCCCTACAGGAGTCAACAGAGACTGTATTTCTGTCCCCTACCAGGGACCACTGATGGAGACATGAGGGATGTGCTCAGTTCAGTAAGACTGAAGATAACTAGCATTTCACATGCAGCTGCACAAAGTAGAAGGATCTTATTTTTCTAGCGCAGCTTTATGATGCAAGTGAAAAGAGGGGACTGACAACTGGACCACTCCTGTTCAAGAAGCACTGCACCAAAACTATCCTCACATGAACATTACAGACCTTTGAACCTCATGGGCTCTTGTCAATTCCATCACCGCTATAGGATGTCCCACAATTGTAAACAGAGCAAAATAAATCCCTTTCCAGCTCTCAGCAGAGCAGTCACGCTGTCACTGTACTCAGAGAATATATGGTGCACAGGTAGGTGCTTGCTTCCTGCTTGCACTATTACTACTATTTTCAAGACACATTTTTAAGCTCATCACCGAACAGAAGTGCCAAGCTACAATACAGTACAGAAATAAAGTTGCTCATCCAGGAAATTACAACTCCGTGTCTTACACTGTGTATTGCCCTCGTGTGTAGCTGTGCAATGCAGTGGGCATCAGCAGCAGTGGAGTGAGGCAAGTGAAGAGGCTTATGGCTTGAATTTTTAAAAGTCTAGGCACTCAGACCTCCCAGAGTGCCATGGGAGCTTCTGGCAACTTGTAGCTCTCAGGCAAAACGATGGAGTGGATTCTGTTCTGAGCTCACTGCATGACTGCAGGCAAGTCCTGCCACCCCTCTGCATCTCAGATGTTTCATGCTTAAAGTGAGAGTAGTATGTACCTATGAGAATAGAAAAGCTTTTTTTTTTTTGGAAGTTCAAAAAAATACTTGAGACCTCTGCATGGAAGTCATCAGAGAAGTCTCAGACATAATCACCAATATTCCTGTGCCCAGGGCACAGGACAGGAAATTTGTCAGAGCCTCCCAACAACACTTGAGTAGGTCCCAGTGCATGTTCATGTCTGCCCCCTCCATATTATTTCCCTGAAGAATGGGTCTTGTAGACAGAAGGGTTTCAAAACACAGCTTGAGTGCAGTAACTGCAGACATATTTTGTCAGACGGGGGCTCAGTGTTGAAAGAACCGTCTATATATTCAGCTGCATATTGTTACAAACATTTAAAGAAGCTGCTGCATCCAAAAAGGAAGTTATTATTATTATGAAAGCTGGGGGGTTTCCAGGGTTGCTGGTGTGCCAGCAAACAATCCAGAGCCAGGATAGATAATCACAGTAGAAACGATAGGAAAATCTACAAGCGCCTGCGGACCACCTACGCAACATCTGCACATGTCTCATAAACCAGGTGTTGCTCCCTGGAGCACATAATCTGGGCATGCATTCAGTGTGCCGCTCCTACCACCTCCTGGCTCCCACCAGAACAATGTCACGCACTGCCTACAGCTACGTGCAAAGCGAGTAGTGCCAACCCCAGTTCAGAGAAGTCTGTCATTTACCCAAGGATGTGTTGTGTCAGTACAAAACTAGCCCACAGCTGGGAATTGGCAGCAACATATTTGAGGTATCACACTCACAGAGGAGGAACAGAAAAACTGCTTTGCCCACAACTGCCCAAAAGCAACTGCAGCAGTTTAAGTCAAAGACTTAAAGGGAGGCACACCGAGAAGTCAGGGGTCAGGCTCCAAGAGACACACAGATTCACGCTCCAGAAAACAGGCTACAAAGCACTAAATGCAAAGAAGAGTTTATCCCAGCAGCAAGCTTCACACTGTGTACAGACATGCTTCCTTTACAGACGTGAATCCATCTGAGTACACCCAGCATCTAGTGCAGCTTTGGTTGCTTAGTCCATGGATTCTACCACACTTCAAGGATGGGAGCATCTCTCCTTCATGCACTAGCTGTTCTCAAGAGCTAAGGCTGAAATCCTGGCAATAGTTTCCCCCCTCTCTTCAAAAACAAAAGAAAAAACCCAAAACAACAAAGAAAAACCAAAAAAACAATACCTGGTCAGGAGCTTGCTATACCACAGAATGAAAAAGTGCTTACTTTTCTTCAGGAAGAGATTATATTTCTTAAATCAGGTTGAAGGTGGTCGTGGAATGGGGTTCAGCACATGGATGCAGTTCTGGAGGATTTTTATTTTAATAAATATGCATAACTCCAGGGGGAAAACCTCTGTCAATACAAATCCTATGGAAAATATTGCCCCTGTAGACAGAAGAGAGACCAGTTCTGTTTGTGTATTCAGGCACTGTATATATGAAGATATTTTAGAGGCCTCTATACTTAGCCATTGTGGTTTCAATCTTTCCCAGGCCAGAGGTAGCTGTGTAAGCATATAGTCAGCATTGGCTAAACAAGTACTTTTTAAATCATACTATTATTACCAAGTTAGTTAAAGAAGGCTTTTTCTTCTTTTTTTTTTCTTTTTTTTTTTTTTTGGGGGGGGGGCAGAAAGATCTGTAATTCAAGACAAAATCATTAAAAAAACCCACCAAACAAAAAACCACCACACTTCTACCCTTCTAGCCCTTAGAGACGTGGTTTTTTTCAGTATCTCTTCATATTTAACTGCAGCCAGACCACTTCAGGTCATGATTTCATCTGATCTCAGCAGGACAGCAGTGCTGGGTCTCACTGATACTCCCGGGGAAACCAGGGTCCCCCAGGAAGCGATGCGGGTGACTCAGGCAGCGGAGCTCCTTCCTCTGAGTCAACACTGACCCAGTGTTTCAGCATCATGCTGGAGGGTGCTGACCTGCTCTGCGTGTTGTCTTTCAGATGAAATAAATGGGTGCCCGACCACACTTGTGGTTATTAAGGACAACATGTCGCTTGACACAAACATTGGCATTTGGCTACGTGACCGTTCCCTACGTGCGTAATTACATTTCTGCCTCCCTCCGCTTTCTGTCCTGAATTGTTTCAATAGCTGCTGTGTTTCAGCCAGCCCTAAATGCACTTCGATGGTTGGAGGAACAGTTCCAGCAGAGCCCAAAACTAAGAACCTGGAGCTATTGCTGACTCCACCTTTGGTTGGCTGTATAACCTAAGCATGTCTCTTCAACCTTGCCCTCTCGCTTGCTTTCTCCATGTACAAAAGGGGGATCGTGAGAAGAATCCCTTCTGTAAAATTCATTGAGAGCTACCAATGGAAAACCCCATGTAAGAGAGCACTATGAAGATTTATTATGTGAGATGGCACTATTAATTAGGTATGCTGATTAAACATGCTAGGATTTTTTCAGTAGAAAAGGTGTTAGGGAAAATAAGAGAGCTATATAAAGACAGCAGTGAAGTCTTCTGCATTTGATATAAGCATGACCTATAATCTTGCTTTAAACCTAGAGTGCCTTGGATTACAGACCAGACAGGCACTTCCCACTTTGATGCAGAGGAGTTCAGTGATGCCTCCTCTACAGTAAGTGCTGTAAAGGTGCAGAGCATTAGCAGGATTTTTTTCCACAGGCAACTCAGCTGCCTATAATTAACTGAAGAAAAATTCTTCCTCTTCTTCCCTAATCCCAGTGCTCTGATCACATGCTACATTTGCTCTGGGGACTCAATTTCAGAGCCATGTGACATTTACAACACACAGTCCTAAAAACACATGAAAAATACACCTGGTTCTGGGATTTGGCAGAAACTCAGCCCAGGTTCACCAAAAGGTTTGTGACCCTTCTGGGCACAGCTGGGACCAAGACACAGTTTTGCACTGTACCTTGTGGCTTGGATAAGAAAAAAATCTGATCAAACTTGGAAGCTTTGACTGAGAGGCACTTGGAGAGTTTGAGTCCAGTTTAGGCATAAACTCGATTCAAAACTCAGAGGCTGGAAACTGCCTTGAATGGAGAGCGGCTGGAGTATCTGCACTCACCTGCATGGCAAAAAGGATCAGCTTGACACAGGTGACAGGGACTCAACAGCAGACCTGACCACTACCAACACCAAGACAGCTGTAAGAATGGTTGTAGTTTAAATAGGGATTCACTTCTGAAGTAAAGCCCCCCTCAAGCCCACCACCCATGTGGTGGTTTGCAACTTGGAGCTGACTTAGAGCTTGGTAACTGCATTCCCTCTAGATGAAACTGCACAGGAGACCGTGCTTGAGGAGGGTACCTCACATGCCTCCTCCACATCCATGGGACCAGAAAAGAACTAGTCCAAAATAACACCCCACCACCCCACAATGCTATTGTGTGGGTGCCAGGTCTTCAGCACTAACTGTTCATCCTCCAGACCCACTCTTCCTGGCCCGCTCTGCCTGCTAACATGGCCACAGCCACCGAAAACTGGGGCTCGGCCGCCAGACAACTGGAGTGCAGAGGTACCAGCAGTACCTGATTACTTGGGATATCTGTTTATGAGCACCCTCTGCTGAATATTACAATTTTTTCTTCCCTCCACGCCAGTGATGCTAGCAGGCTACCTCTGCTAAACCAGCAAAACACTGGGGTGTGGAAGCAGGGAGCCTGTCCTAGGTATCCCCAGGATGCCCCAGACTACAGCGTGCCCAATGCACTAGGGGAATCTGCACTGGTACCTCTGCAGCAGGATAAATCAGTGCTCACTGAAAACAATCAGAGCCCAAAGAAATACTTGTAACAAGGAAAAGTCAAACCCACCAGAGGCCTTCCCCACATGACTAAGAAGCTTACAACTCACTTCAGTCTGAACAAAACATACTGCTGAAAAAAAAAGATGTCGATGTAATACCTAAAACACATTGTTCTCCGAGAGGATGGGAGCCATTCAGGTTCTGATGTTGTAACATTTCCTACTGCAGCTCAGACCTGCAGAGGTCACCTATCCGCCACAACACTGGGGTGGATGTCTAGCAAAGAGGTAATTGAGACACCCAAGTTGGTGGTTTGACAAGATGGGTAATTGTCATCTTGAATCTATAGTCCGGGAGGACAACAACAACATCCTCATCGTCAACACCTCAGCCTTCAGGTGACTAGAAAGTTGTGGTCACCTCTGATCCCAGCCACATTTCCATTTCCATCATTCGATGCAGAGATGTTTGGAAATGCAAGGCTCAGGCAATGACTCCTCTAAGCTAGCACCTACTGTCAGATGTTTCAAAGGAAGGTATTAGAGGTTTATGGGGCCAGGAAGAGCATTTAACCAGCTGCAGCTGGAAGACTGTCCAGGAGCAGGAGGCCTGATACCTTCTAAAACAGCTAGAATAAAATTCATAAACCATGCGTAAGACTTTTATTCATATATATGTCTAATCCTTTCTGCATTCTACTATGTTCTTGGTCTCAATTATTTATGTGCTCTAAGAAGAAAATAAGTTTCACCTATGTCAGATGTTTTATTTCAGTTTCACTGAAAACCTTGTATTACATAAAAGTATACACAGGAATGCCTGGTTTACTTCTCTGTACTTCTAAGTTTATATACTTCTGTCATGTTGCTTTTTATTACTCTTCACTCTAACTAAGGATGCGTAATCTTTTCAGTCTCTCCACACCTCTAAGCATTTTCATCACCTTCTTCTGCTAAATATTTGTAGCAGTGATCAGAAATGAACATATGATATTTTATTTTTAAGACCAGAGTCCCAGAGAATCACTCATCTTTCCATCAAAGAGATCCAGCACATGCCCATTGCCAGCAGCCTCCTCCTCCTCACCCAAAGCGAGGGAAGCAACAGAGGAAGCAGGGCTTATTACATCGGACCCTTTGACACTGCAAAATTCATGACTACTGGAGGAGTTATGTGCTCCTGTACCATGCCAGCGAGCATTGGCTGTGGTAATGCAAACGAAAAGGCATTAACCCTGCTCCCTGCTAGGAAACAAAGTCTCCCACTCATTCCTTAAAGAAGTTAAAGGTACTCATTTCTGAGGAACTTGTGGGGTGGGCAGATATGCTCACTACAGTTCTCCAAAGATAGCTCAGAAATAACCTGGGAGGATCCCAGATGAAGGCTGGGTGTCTTCTTACATCTGCTTGGTTTGGGAGATGGAGTGTAAACAGTGGCACATTAGCTTAGATTAATTACAGACTGCCGGTATTTTGCTTTCATGTAGTGAGCTCCAGGAACATAACACCGCTGATAATTAAATAGCACCTTCCATCAAAAGGCTCCAAACCACCCAGCAAACCAGCAGAGCTGTTAAGGGAGGGCTGTTGGAGCAGCGCACAGCAGTGGCTTAACAGGACGTAGGAACACAGCACGCTTGTTTAGGAAATGAAACATTTCTACTGAAACTACAGAAGGAATTATCACGTGGTTTACATTATGTACTGCACAGTAAAACCTGGGCAGGATTAGCATCAGTGCCAGGAGACCTTCACTGGTCAGACACAAAGTTTTATATCCCATGACACACACCTGATTATCTTCTTTTTTCCTAGAACATTGTCTCAATAATGACTGAGGTATAATTAAAAAAAAACAAACAAAAAAAAGACACCTCCTACTTTGTTTTCTGCAGCTATGGGGTTTCTTTGCAGCTTTCCTACACAGAATACAAGCAACATTTTTTTGGGGACATGAGAACCCTCAGGTTAGCAAGGGCAAGAAAATACAGAACAGGAGATAGATGCCAACAGGGAAAAGCTCACAGTGTTGGAGTTAATCTTCTGTGTTACCACATCCCCTCCCTCACCATCTCCTTCCACACACACCACTGCCCATCGGCTAGGTGAGATTTTGTGCCAGGTACCCAGCGTGGCACACCAGTGCACAGTCAATACTGGGAGGTGGATGATCAAACCTTCACTCTCCTCCTCGTGGGCCATATCCCAGCTGGGTTACCACATGCTCTCTTCACTGTTCATTTCCTTTCCTGTCCCTGCTCTTTCCAGCCCTGAGGTTGCTTTTCCCTTCTTGGGTCCCCCTCCTCATCCCCTTGCAGTCAATGCCCACCAATGGCAGGGAAGCTCACGATTACTCCAGCTGGGACAGCTGAATGAATCGCTGCTGTAACGCCAGGCAGCTCCCCAAAACTGCAACCCTGAACTTGTCAGCTGTAAGAACAAGGGCACCAAAATGAGAGGCCCATGCAGAAGCCAAAGGGAGAGCTAGGGCTGCCAGGATCTAACTGCTGCTTTACGTTCACACTTGCAATCAGGAGCAGAACCGGCAGAGAGGTGCACATTTTTCCTGCCCACCACATCCTCTGGCACTTTCTTGCATCCCTCTGCAGGGGGGACTGGGAACCTGCAGTTTGGGAACTCAGTATCTCAAGATCAGCTGTCCTTTGTAGGCAGTTTCTTGCCCTGGAGTTCCAGGATATAGGGACTGAGGACATTAACATACTGAAACACAGACCAGACCCCTTCAGCACTCCCAGAGTAACCCTCAGGAACTCGAGCTTGAGCATCAGCAGCGTTACCGACCGGCAAAACCACACGCTGTCCTCATGAGTGCAGCATTATCGCTCGGCGGTTTCACACAACCTGCCCTCAGTGCAGGCACAGAGACCAATTCAGCCAACTTCACCTTCCACAGCTGGATTCAAGGCAAGGCCAGAGATGCTCTTCAAAAAGCAGACACTTGGGCTACAACCTGCCCACCGATACTAGATGGCCAAAGTGCCCAGCTGGGAGGCCATCCATAGTGATAACAGGAGTAGGGAGAAAGGCTTAAGGGGAAAGAAGGAAGGGAGCAAACTTCATACAGGAGCAATGCTTATTTTTTAATGGTTAGTTACATGTTATTTTGGTTTAGTTAATAATCTGAAGTGGACTAGAGAGAGACACATGCTTCCACTCAGCACCTCCTCACCTAATAGAGATACCTTTCTGGCATATTGTGCAACAGCCTTTACTTTTCACATAACATTTGAATAAAAGCCGTGAATATTAAGTCTACTCCACAGCATGTGGTACAACAGCTGGAGCGCACAGCTGTGGGACAGCTATTTGTGAACTCTGCCTATCCCTGTCAGAATAAAACCCTTCCCCAAACCATGCCATCCCATCCCTGAAATCAGGTAATCCTAGCTACAGTAGCTGTACCAACTCCTCAGGGCTGAGGCAGTGCTACTGATGGAGGGGAAGAGGGAGGGAATGGATCACTTCGCAGATGTAAAGCACAAAGGAACAAAGTACAGGAAAGCCAAGGAGATACAAAACTACCAAAGTTCTACAACAATATCTGCTAGGATTGTTCATTTACCTACCACCTTCCTAGGAACCACTGGACAGTCAAAAAAGCAGGACCAGATGCAGAATCCATCAGTGAAGCTAAAGAAAAGTAATTCCCATTTGCTCTCTCAACTTTCCTGTGTTACAGAGAGGATAAACTACACCTGGGCAGGTTCAAATGGCAATGGTAATCCTCTGCACTCTCTGCTGCTCACAGCCATCAGCACCCAAGTGAAGTCCATAAAGGAAAGGAGGCACTCAGGCTTACCAGAAGTCACAGAGCCAGGGTTAACCCCAGGAATCCCAGTGCCCAGCCCTCACCCTCACTACTGAATCCTCTGAGAGAAACCTGGAGGATTTTATTGTCATTAGCATGAAGTGCACATCTGGAGCTCTAGGATCCCTTGGTGTAGACCAGGACCCCAGTGTGCCAGGAGCTCTATGCCAGCAAAGCTGTACAGCTTTGTACAATGTGTTGCTTGTGCCGCAGTAATACTCAGAGGCCCCAATGTGCTAGGCACTATAAAGCACAAGACAGAAATTACTTCGCATCATCATTATCCCCCTAGATAAATATAAAACCTCATACTGAAGAGTTTTCTCATCCCCTTTTTTAGTAAGACAGCCATATAGTGACACTGGGATTCCTCTCACTTATAGTGGCAAAAGAAGAAGAGAAAAAAATGTATTCAGCAGCCAGAGATGCACCTGCAGTACATTAGATGTGCAGGCAGGCGATCCTAGCAAGCTTATGAAGAAAGAGCAAGGTTTTCTCCCCATCCGTCTGCCTGGGTAAGTCCCCGAGAGTCCCCAGCAGGTTTGTGTCACCAATGCAGCTATACTTGCCCGGCTGCTGTTACTTGTGTGTGGCAGAGACTAAAGCGAGCTCAGGTGTGCCTCCCTGTGCTGCATCCACCCCTCGGCATTTCCATGCTGTGGGAATACCTTCCCTTCCTGTGAAATCACTCCCACTGCACTAGGAGAAACAGCAGAGGAAGACAAGCCAAAAAGCAGAACTAGTAATTGCAAAAAGTCCTCTTTAGTCTCCAAGTTGCATCTGTTCCTCACACATTTCTTGGAGGCATACATTTCTGTCCCAACACAAGCAAAAGCCCAAGGACTCCAGTTGTTAGCATGCTGCCAGTGCTGGAGTTCTTTCTGATATATTTAGAGCACGCAGCATCACACCAACTCCTCTACTCATTAAGCCATGATATTTGAGCTATGATTTTTTTTTTCTTTTTTTAAGGTGACCTATCTGAAGAAGCTCTTGGATTGTAAATCTGGTTGCTGAACAAGAAAAATATGGTTGCTCCAATGTCATTTTGTTGCTGCAATTAGCTTGGCTTTTTATTTAGAGAGTAGGTTTTATGTCTGTCTTGCAAGGACAAGATCCTGATCGAGACTAAAATTCTGGGTGAGACAACTGACCAATGCATCTGACCCAAGGCTGAAAATAAAAGCTGGCTCCCCACCTTAGTTTCCAAGTAAACTCCACCAAATGACGCAGCACCCCATACTGCATTTCACAGGCAGCGCAGATATATTTAGCCCAGTACACCCCTCCCAAAGCGCAGTGTGGGGCACAACTGGCTGAGCACAACCCAGGGAGGAATACAGGAAAATGAATTGGGCAAACCATCCTCTCCTATTCAGTAGCGTGGCTCTTGTTTACTTGCTTTGTTTAAAACAAACAAAAACAAAACAAGGAAACTTCACAAGAGGAGTTTTATTTTCAGGTCAGGCAGCAAACCCAAGAGCTGTAATTAGGTCCTGGAAATTAGCAGTTTAATTTATTTGTGTTGTCAGATGTTCTTTGTGTTTCCATCCCATTGCCAGATGGGAATGTAGGGGATGAGAACAACATCTACCCTTCCTGCTCAGGCTTGTTGTGAGAGAAAATGGTGGAAGCGCCACACGAGCGTCACAGACATATGAACATGCTGAGACTCCCCTGTCATGGATGTGAAATGAGGGGACAAAAAACCACTTGAACAGTGATATTTGGGTGACCGAAGCAGCACACCGGTTGCTTTGGGGATCTAGAAAAGTGCCTGAGGGAGATGAATTTCAGCAGTGTATAGCCAGCTAACTTGCAAAAGACTTGGTGCGTTCCAGCAGACACCTCACCGGACAGATGCCTCTGGAGGTCAGCCCAGGGCTATGTGCTGTGCAAAGAGAGCTTAGCTCTAGGAAGCCCAGGTTTTTTCCTGAGGGCCTTGGGAAGTGATCTCCTTCTCAGCCTCCACCAAATCAGATAGCAAATAAATCAAATCATGGTGATCAGAACGATAAAAGGCAGTGGCTGCTTAGAAGCACCCACCAACCTGTTGGGTTTTGGCACCAACAGGTTGTATGTGGTGGTAATGCTCTTCCACCCAGAAAGCCTCAGGGAGGGCTCTCTGCCTTCTCCAGAAGGGCTCCCAGCTGCAGCACAGGAACACAGGGCATCTTGTTGGCTTCCATGCTGGACAATCTCCTGGCCTCAACTGAAAAAATTACACGCTGAAGTCTTAGTTGTAAAGCACTTTTTTTTCTTCTCAAATAAGGAAAATAATCCATTACATACTAGAAATGAAACAAGAAATCAGGGCAAAACCTAACAACTAGGTTGCATGAACAGGAGTATCCTATCAAGACTCCTAGCCTGCAGCTTTTCCTAATATGGCTGGTTTTAGTTCAAGCCTTTGGGAACCTTTCACTCCATAGGATGAACTTTCAGTTCAGAGTTGGACTAAGCAGAGTGCGATTCATTCGGGAGACCTCAGTGCAAAACAGAAAGCAATTTCTCTTACTATTTTCCTCATCCCCAAATGGGAGGTAGGACAGGGTCAGGGAAGGTTCACAGCCATGAAAAGTCTTTAACGTCCGAGTAACACTACAGGCACAAAGTCTTTTGATTTCTCAGAGTTGTACTGCTTCATCCTCTCCTGTGACAACTTAGGAGGTTGAGCGGAGTAGCTGTCTCCAGGGATTTCCCAATCTTTCACTCCTTTCCCCTAAAGGGTGCTGTCTCAAGGCCTCCTTACCATGGCCTTCCCTCAGTCAAGAAAGGCCAAGTACAGATTTTTGCTTCCAAAACATGTTATCGCTGCCCCAGGCCAGCCAGCTAAGAGAGGAGACTATTATTTAAAGAGGTGCAGAGAGGAACTGGGATATGATCGTAATCACTGACCCCTGGGCACCCTACGGCACAGGACCACAATGTGCTGAGACGTGAATAACCCTCCTCCTGCGGGAAAGCTGGGCACTGCCGCTATGCGTGACCACGATCCAAGAGCTAACCAGCTTTAGAAATTCCTGCACATCGGTGTCCTGTTTCACAGTCCTGCAACTGCAGAGACAAATAATAGTTTATAACACACAGTGTAAGGAAACCTCTTTTTCTTACCAGATTTTTTAAAAAGCAATATAAGATTTTTCTATAATTTGAGATTAAAAATTGTTTATAAAACCTTCCTGCAAGTAATTCCTGTCCTGTAGGTTGCTTGTGTATGTATTGCTGACAACATCTGAACATACAAGAATGGCAGGCATTATCCCTGACTGGGTGAGCGCAATTCCTGGATCCAAATTTATGCTGCAAATATTTGAAGTTAAGTTGTCAACATTTAGGTCCCTTCAATAGCATTTGCTTTAACATGCTAACACTGTATCTGTGAGCATTTCCATTATGAAAATTATTTGTTAAAATTCTCACAAAGAGTGTGAAAGGCTCTTCAAACACAATCAAACACCATTTTTCCTCTAAATATTGGCCAATACTAGCCAAAAATTTAAAAATATTCACCTAGCTCATCATTGTTCCAGTGACATAATGTTTGTAACAGTCCCGCCAATGCTGTACACAAGGGAGGTTTCTGTGAGAACCAGTCTTCTCCTTCAAGAATATGTCTCCTGCTCATTTAGATTAATTGATTTCACACACAGTTGTTTATGTGTGTGGCCTCCCTTGATTTTCTGAGCTCTCATCGCTCCAAACAAAACAGCTTAGGGATGTAGATGGAGCCAACTGCATTTTGAAAGAGGGGAGATAACACCTCAAAGCCAAACAGAAAAGGACATTTCTTGCTTTAGAGTATTTTCTCTGGATTATGCTTTGAGGCAGCTTGACAAAAGCATGCTTCTGGGGAACACCATAAAACTGCTTCAGAGACACACTGCACAGAGCCCGGCAGGAAAAAGTTCCCCACAATGGTGGGAAGGGGAAAAAGTAACTTCTGAGTAGAAAGATATATGGCAGTCTGGGAGACTACAAACAATAGATGACCAAGAAGCTGTCTCAAATTTTAAAACATCCCGATTGCATATAAGAGTTCACAGCTAGTCTGAGAGAGCACCAGAGTCCTCATCTGTGCATGGAATATGTACCAGGCAGCTGCACAGTGCACTACCAAACACTGGTTCAAAAGGAAAATTTATCTTGGGAAAGAAATCTGGATATTAATTTGAAAGCACAACATAGAGCAAGAAAGATTAACTGCCCTCAGCCTCTCCAGACCAGCCATGTGGACTTGCCATGGATTCAATCTGCAGTGAATTACAAGTCATCACACACAAAGTATTGAAGTAGCCGGCCAGCAAAACCAGTGGAAACACAGTTTTGTGGATCTGGTCGGAGAATGGAATCTCTGTTCCCCAAGAAGGGCTGGGATTTCAACATTTGCCTGCATCTCAAATAAGGATGAAAGGTCAGAATATTATACTATTTCATGCCATGAACAATTCCAAACACTTTTGATTTGAAAATGCGGGGGGAAAAAGCCCAAGATATTATTGACGGAAATAAAACATTCAAAATGTTTTACTAGCATTTCCTCTGTCTTTACTAGCACTGTCAGGCTCCAGGCCTTGGGAACAAAAATCCAGGTTGATGCAAACACAGACCCAGTATCAGTGAAGGAAGAGTTGGTATGTGAATTATTACAGGAGCTTGACCCCTGCAAATCGATAAGTCCTGACGTTATCCACCCGAGGCTGTTAAGAGAGCTGGCTGATGTTGTTGTGAGGCTGCTCTCCGTAATCTTTGAGAGTTGTGGAGATCAGGGGACGTTCCAGAAGATTGGAAGAAGGCTAATGTCACACCCATCTACAAGAAGGGCTTAAAGGAGGATCCAGGAAATTACAGGACCAGTCTTACTTTAGTCCCTGAGAAAGTTATGGAACGAAGCTTCCTGGGAGCTGTCACAAGTGACATGAAGCACATGACTGGGAGAAGCCAGCACAGATTCACCAAGGGCAAATTGTGCTTGACAAACCTGATCGCATTCTACAACAAAGCAACCTGCTCAGTTGATGTGGGGCGAGCAGTGGACACTGTCTACCTGGACTTCTCCAAGGCTTTTGATACGGTTCCCCACAGCCTTCTCCTGGTGAAACTGGTGTGTTATGGTCTAGACAAGTGGTCTGTGCTGTGGGTGGGGAACTGGCTGCCAGGCCACACCCAGAGCGTGGTGGTAAATAGCTCCTTTTCAAACCCGTCACAAGTGGGGTCCCCCAGGGATCGATATTGGGCCAAATGCTGTTTAATATCTTCATAAGTGATCTGGATGATGGGATCAAGGGTACCCTGATGAAGTTTGCTGATGATACCAAGCTGAGTGTGGAAGTAGACACTCTCCAGAAGGGAGAGCCACCCTGCAGGAAGACCTGGATAGGCTGGAGGAGTGGGCTAACAAGAGCCTCATGAAGTTCAACAAGGACAAGTGTAAGGTCTAGCACCTGGGAAAACATAATCCAGGAGTGCAGCACAGGCTGGGATCTACCTGGCTGGGGAATGGGTCTGGTGAAAGGGACCTGGGGGTCCTGGTGGACAGCAAGCTCAATGTGAACGACCAGTGTGCTGCAGCGGCAAAGCGGGTCAACAGGATGCTGGGTTACATCAACAAGGGCATCGCCAGCAGAGATAAAGAAGTCATTACTCCACTCTACTCAGCACTTGTCAGGCCACACCTGGAATACTGTGCTCAGTTTTGGTCCCTGCTATGCAAAAAAGATGTGGCCAGGGTGGAGAGGGTCCAGAGGAGGGCCGCAAAGATGGTCAAGGGACTGGGAAGCCTGTCATGTGAGGAAAGGCTGAGAGAACTGGGTTTGTTCAGCCTTGAGAAGAGAAGGTTTAGGGGAGACCTTATCACCATGTTCCGGTATTTGAAGGGTGGCTACAAAGATGATGGAGACTCCCTTTTTACAAGGAGTCACATGGAAAAGATGCGGGGTAATGGGCACAAGTTACTTCTGGCAAGATTCCCATTGGACATGAGGAAAAATTTTCCCAATGGGAACAATCAGCCACTGGAATAATCTCCCCAGGGAAGTGGTGGATTCCCCAACATCGGACACTGTTAAGATTCAGCTGGACAGGGGCTGGGCCACAGGTCTAGACCGTGGTTTTGCTTTTACCAAGAAAGGTTGGACCATATGATCCTTGAGGTCCCTTCCAACCTGGCATTCTATGATTCTATGAAAATGAAATGTTGATCCAAAATGAGAGATTTTGGTACGTTGACCTCAAATTTAAAGTTGTTTCAGGTTCAACTTAAAATCACATTTAAGTCTGAATGTCAGTTGGAAACAGAAATCATTAGGTTTTAAAACACCACTATGGAAAAATATGTTTTTCTTCTGAAAATTTCAATTTAGACCAAACCATGTTTTCTTATGAAAGCCTTTTTATTTTACCAGTTCCATGTTTGTTTGTTTTGCTGCTTGAGGACTGGGCATTTGCTCCAAGCATATGGATGTTTGCAATGGGCATATCCACACTGGTGACACACCGGAGATTCCTTATAGAAGTCCAGGAATTTGGCATACCTGCACCCAGACTTGTTTAGGAACCTGAAATATTACAGAGCAATTAGAGATTTTAATTTAGGGTAGAGGGTCCATGGTGCCAGATAAGTACTGGACAAACAGAAACTTGCTTTGCACACAGATGAGGAGTGGGGTCTGAGGATACTCCTAGATGCCCTACAAAGCCACATTGCTTCATCAGCATACAAGATTACAGACCTCTTTCCAAAGGCCAGCTTTGCAAAACCTTGGAAAGGAAAAGGCAGATGGGCCTCTGGAAACATAAAATTACCTCTAATCACTTGTTACTTATTTAATATTAATTTGTTGCAGAAAAGCACAAACTAACTCCAACTCCAGGAATCCACAAAGTTTCTGAAGACATCTTTAGGCAGATATATGACTACCAGCAACCTCTGCCATGCACAGAAATAACTGCCAGAGTTTTCTGTGGAAGAGGGGACAATGAGAGAAAGCAGCATATCCCAAACACAGGGTTGTAAACTTTGACAAGGCAACTACGCCACTAACGTCTGCTGCTTCGGACATGTGGGACAATGGCTATGAAAATGCAAGTCTGCGCAGCA
This sequence comes from Strix uralensis, assembly GCF_047716275.1. NCBI lineage: Eukaryota > Metazoa > Chordata > Aves > Strigiformes > Strigidae > Strix > Strix uralensis. The sequence goes on along the minus strand of NC_133976.1, from coordinate 73,581,150 downwards.
CAAAAACCACACAGCAAGTCAATTTATGGCTACTAGTCACAGATGCAGGACCTCATATTACGTGCCATCAGGACTGCCTGGAAGATCCACTCAGCACGATGCTGAGGTACACCAAGAGAAAGCCCTACCAAAGAAAGACTGTCAGGATCAAGTGATGAATTTGAAGTGATGATGTTGGTATTAAAAGCCAAAGCCTCCTGCACATTTGGGCAGAGAAGCTGAAGGGAAAAGTAAAATGTATTTAGGTGGAGTCACAACCATGACTGAGCAGAGCAGCAACATCTGCCTGCAATCCAAACAGGAATGGATCGTGTTCAAGTGACTCTGTGGCTTGCAACATCAGACCAGCACCTGCTAGGCTGATGGACCTTCTGGATGACAATCCATAACTTGGGAACAGATGTTGCTCTTTCAATCCCAGGCGGAGTTTAGAAAGCTATGTCCACCCCATGGCAGCCTCTGACACCTGTTCCAAGACGCGAATGAGCCACAATTTCCACAGGGTGTATCCTCCCCCATCCCTGGTCCAGCTCCAGCATACCTTACAGGCCAGCATACACACATCCTCTTGCGCACGGGTCTGCTGGATAATCCTTCCCTGGCTATGGACAAAGGTTCTGGGCTCTGTGAAGATCACTAACTCTTTTACCAGGAGGAAGAACGAGTTACTGGACTGGCTGGGAAATAAGAGTATAATCTTCCCTGTTGCCTCAGGGAGATGCAGGAATTGGTACAAGTGACAGGCAAAGCTGTCTGTGCTGGCTCAGAGGCACGCTGTGATGGTCACCTTCCATCTGCTCAGCTTGGGATCGACTGCATGAAGCATGAGGTTCACTAACTCAGATCTCACACACATTTACCAAAAGTGGCAACGAACTGACTGAACCTTATCTCCAATGTATTTAAAATATATTTCCTAGTTCAGACTTGTCCATAAGCTAAAGTTAGTCTTAGCTAACACAAATTAACTCTGTCTAGACGTAACCACTTCTCCTATTGCTTGTAGTTTGATTTTATGCTTGACTTAGAAACGTTACCCGGCATCTATAAGTAGGGCTTGGTCCAGACTATCAAGTTTACCCCATAAAACTCTCTTAGTTCACAGTGTGAAAAAACCCAAAAACACAAAAAAACCCCACACCTCCCAACACCCCGGTGAACACTGCTGTGCTGACAAAGATGCCCGCGTGGCCACAGCTGTGCCCACAGAAGCTGTTGCTGCCTTCATTCATGGTCTTTGGAAAGGTGTCACAGCTATGTGGGCAGAGAAGCTCGGTGCTGCCCAGCCATGCCAGCACTGCTCTACCATAGACACAACCTAACACAAGCAGCCAAATTCAGACAGAGCTTGATCAGAGTAGATTGTTCCTGGTGTGTGAGTCCAACCTAAATGGCACCATTTTCTTAGAAGATGCAGAAGTTTCACATGTCTTGTGGACAAAAAGGTTGGTTGTTACATGCAATGGAGTTTTATGCCACTGGAGTGCAGCTGTCGTTGTGCAGAAATACAGACCCACTCTTAGATCATCTCAGCATGCTATGGAGAAGACAAGCAGGTCTTGAGCCTTTCAGGATTGTGCAGGCTCCTTGGAAAATGGCAGAGATGCTGAAAGAGCCTGTGCAGCTACAGCAAAAACTGAACATAAACAGTACTGCACTTACCAAGCCTACCCAGCTGAAAACTTTCTTGCCATTAATAAAAAATTAATAGAAGTTCATTTCGGACTTTGGCAAAACTCCCAAACAGCTTGTTAAGAATAGGTGGAAATAGGGAATAGTTATAAAAACAGAAAAGAAATTGGGACAGGTAATTGATCATAATTGACAGGAGCACTCACTCCGCTCTACCTGGTCGGCAGGCTGCGAAATCTCCGCAGGTGGAATAACAGTTGCAGCCAACTGCAAGGCTGCAGATGTCGGTGAGAGATCTGGTTTGTACACACCATGCACTGGAGCAAGAGCTTACATTTTGGTCCAGAACCAGAAGCTTCCACTACCGTATGTAGAGTAATGGGGCTACCCCATGAATATCAGAATTGTCTTGATACGAGACTGTAAAGCTCCAGTTAGTTTTCAAAGATGCAAAGCTGGGCAGAATTGACAGTGATGACAGCCACAGGATACCCCAAACCTTCCCAGCTGTGACACAGAAATGATAATGGCAAAATATTTAGTAAACAAAACCCTCACATTCTGCCAGGACCAATATTTACAGTAATTATTAGCAAATACGGGCTACAGAATATAATAAGGAGACTTCTAAAATTGCTTTATCTGTAAAAAGTGGAGGAAAAAAAGGAACTTCATTTTCTTTTGTACAGTATCAATTTTTTATGATTAGAGACAACTTCGGAGTACTTAGGAACACCTCAGAGAGTAATGAACCTGACAGTCACAAAATTATTTTTTCTGAAAAATGTTCCATTAATGAAGACATATGTGGGCTCATATATTTCTCTCACCATTCTTTGATGCATAACAAAGCTCAGAAACGTTTTCACAGCTAAGCAAGGGAGATTCTAATTTAATTTGCTTTAGAACTCCAACTTGTCTATAATAGAGGTGCTACAATGCTTCAGGACTCAGTGAAACAATGATACCAAACCCGCCAAGAAGCTGAATAGAGAATAACTGGAAAAGGAAGATAAATTTAGGGACACCACTGAAATACTAGTATTGGTATGATTTTTGTTAACCCTCTGTCCTTAGCGATGAATAAACCAACACAAAACATGTGCTCCACCCAACCACTTCAGTCTCCTTCATTTCCAACTGAGATGGGAGAGTTTACAGAAAACATATTTTCCCCAAATGCTTCAAATAAAATACACACACACACACACACACACATCTCTATATCTAGATATATAAAATGACAATGCTGCTCTTTTCTTTTCCTAAGATAAAACTATCAAACCCTTCAAGCCTTTCCCATGAGCTATTGAAAACCACAAATTAAACTAAACCAAGAACTCTTTTTCAAATCTCTGCACACAATACTGCCATGAGTTCTCCAGACGTAAACTGATTTCCACTCTAGGAAGACTCACTCTATTTGAGTATCCCTGCTAGAGACTTACATCGTGCATTATTTAATTTAATTTTGTTTTGCCTAATTCTGCTCCAGATCCTGAGAAGGTTTGCAAAATGGACTAGTCATTCTGAGTAATCATATCCAGACTACTTAAGCCTGCCCAAGCATCAGAAATAGCTGAACCTCGGAAAAAAATCGGGACATTTGACAGCATTTCAAGTCAGATACCCCAAATCACTAGTCATTGCTGAAAACCTTGGCCTTCGTTACCTTTTCCCTGAATACAAGAGTATTAAACACAAGGCCACCAGCTTAGCTCAAAGAGTGACAGAGAAGGCCAGGATTCAAACCATCGCTCTCATGTGGTAGACCACAGCATTAGCTACATGACAAGCAGGCATGCCCAGAAAAGCAGAGATCAATTAGGGGTCTCTTGCAGGGTTATGCAGGACACGAATGGTTTGATCCCGATGGTTTTATTTAGATGAAGGCAGCTGCCAGGTTGGGCCGTATTTACTGCCCCAAACTCTGAAACTAAAGAAAGTGAATTCTGTCGTCCAACAGAAAAAGGAGCACTCCCTCTCCTTTGCTTCTCCCTCCCTCCTGCTCCTCTGAAGCCGAGGGGCACATCACTTGATTCCCAAACAAACTGGGATGAAAGCAAGCTCGGGGAAGCCCAGCTCTGAACAAAGTGAAATGAGAAAGATGCCTCCGTGGAGAAGTACCTACCAACCCCACCACTGGGGTCCCAACGGGGGCAGAAAGAAGCACTGTCCCTTTAGAGATGGCCAGGAGCTCCTCCACAAGCCTGGTCTCCATTTGGGAGCAACCACAGTCAGAAGGAAAACAGCTGTGGGCTGTAGCAGGACAAGGGGAGATTTCCTGAAGCCCACTGCAGAGTAAATACTCAGAGCAACCAGGGATGAGAGAACAAGGGACCCTCTAGTCCCGAGGGCTGTGTAGCCAGATTTAAAAATAAAACCTTCAAGCGAGGAGGACTGGTTTGCTGGGGACCTCGAAAGAGCCAGCATCCGCCAGAGAGAGGGAGCAAGCAGCAAACCACCAGCCTGAGGCAGCCAGGAAACGCTGCAGCAGGAGCCAGACCCACAGCTCAGCCACAAGAGAACAGGTCGGCTTAGGATGGATGAAGCCAGCTGGGGAGTTAAATTTAGACAGGTAAACATACCAAGGGGAAGAGATGGGGTTCACACAGACCTCACCGTCTGCTGCTGCCAGGCCCTGGGGAGGACCCCCCCGAAAACTGCTGGGGGCTGTAGCTGCGGGCTGGGGCATCTCAGAATGGGGCCATTGGGGGCAAGCAGGTAGGGGAGTGCTCAACTGCATGGGCACTTTTTCCCCATCATTTGCTCCAAGCACCTCCTTGCCAGGCAGCATCCCCAGGAAGTGGGAAAGCTGTTGAGAGAAGCGTGAGGACACCGCAGCGTCCGGAGAGCCACAGTCCCGGGTACACACGGTGCACAGGGACAGTGCAAAGGAAAGGAACCAGGGAAAACCCAACCAGAAACACAGGGGTCGCAGCATTGGTGTGCCATTTGGGTGTCAGTGCCCTCCTGAGCTCCCTTTCTGAGGGGAAAAGGGGTAAAAGAAGAGGCTTGGTGATTGCTCATGACACTTAATGCAAGAACAAGGAGTTAAAGTCTTGCAAACCCAGACTGAGTCGTCCAGACTCTGAGGATGGGGTGGGGACACACAGAACTCCTTTCCTCACGCTCCCTACAGCCCCGCTGCAAGCCATCAAACTTCTGTGCCTGTTTCACAGCTCCCAAGGACAAGTGAAGGATCTCCACATATGGACAGCCCACCATCTACAACGGGCTCCCCCTGCAAAGTGCCTTCACGGAGAGCATCCCTACTTTGTGGAAACTGCTGTGCTGAAAAGCGACAATCTGCTTTCAGTGACCCCGTTGCTCTACCTCACGCAGAGCAGGGGAAAGCTTGCGTAAGCTTTATCAAGGTCTAAGCCAAAGCTTGGAAGGAGGTGGCGGATCACAGGGTCTGGTCTCATCTGTAATTCTGTCCATACGGTCTCAGCCAGTTATCTCTGCAGTGAGCCCAAGAACTCGCACTCCAGTAAAGCGTCTTTTCCAAAAAGACATTCGGTCTTTGTTTGAAGATTTTAAGAGCTGGAGAAGCTAACATTGCCTTTAGTCGTTTGTTCCAATGGTTAATCACCCTGCTGTTAAAAATGTTGCCTGTTTCTAACGCCAATGAAGAGAGCTTAAATGCCCAGACACATGCTTAAGTTCTCCTCTTGAATTAGAAAGCTCTCCAAGTACCAGCTACTCTCAGTGCCACTGAAAGCACTCAGGTATCACACCACACTACCTCTTAATTTTCTTTCTGAAACACTTCCGAGGTCCACATTCCTTAAATCTCTCATTAGAAAAAGATTTTTTCCAGTCCACGAAGAATTTCTGTGACTCTTCCCTGCACTGCTTTCAGTTTTAATGAAGTCTGTATGCCTTTTTTCAGCAAGCGAAGGTCCCTTTCTAGGCAAAAAATGGAAGCAAATCAAGGACTGCCCTGTCTTACATGACAGCATGCCTTGGCTATCTGCATCTTGATTTTAAAAGTACTGTGTTTAAAAGTCTCTCTGAAGTGCTTATTGTGTGTGCGTCCAATTAATTTGGAAATGATGAAATGGTTTTCACTTGAACTTTGATCAGCCATTAGAAAAAAGATCTTATGAATAGGAACAATTTATATTCACTCAAATGAGCAATCATGCAGTTTTCAGAAAAGAACTGGTTTCCCTGCACGCCTTGAAACCCAAACCCAACAACTTCAGGACAAAAGACTCAAGATCTGAAGCAGTCCAGAAACAGAGAGGCCTACTGGGCTAGAGAGAGAGGAACAAATAGCATTAAAGGTGACTGCACTGATTTATTCTTCTTTTTTTTTTTTTTTTTTTAAATTTCACAATATTTGATCTCTTCCTAAAAGTCCAGGCTCCTGGAGACTTCACTACACAAGAATGTGACTTTTTCTTTAAAAAGGTGTGCTTCTGATCTTTGCAGAATAAGTCTGGAAAATACAATCGGGACATACCTTACTGCCTGAAAAAAAAATAGGAACCCCCAACTTTTTAGACCCAGCTTTTTCAAAACTTCCTTTTTCTTTCAACTGATGTAATGAATTCTGGCAGATTGGGAGGAAAGGGGCCGAGAGAGAAGACTTCTCAGGGTTGGGAGCCTGCAGCCACGACAGCCATGATTTCAGCTTCAGCTTTCCCTAAACAGAGGTTAGTCACACATGGAAGGCCATTGTTGTTGTACGTGCACTAGAGACAGGGGGAAGGACACAGGGGCTGCTTACAGCTACCGAGAAGAGAGGTGTGCTAATACTGAAGTCACAGAAGGAGCTAGGGAGGGACTCCTTTCCAAAAGGAAGGAATCTTTTATGGACACTCCTGGGCACAGAAATGTGAGTGAGCAAAGGGAGCCTGCGAGCAGAGGAAACCCACGGCTGGAGTAGGTCCAGCTCGCCTCCCCAGCTCTGCCTCCTACCCCACACTAGCAGTTCAACCTCATGCTTTTCTCTTCATATCCTTGGCTAATTTCTTTAAAGAAAGAGGAAAAAAAAAAGTAGTACTTGGGCTAGCTTCACTGACATATGTGGCAACTTATCCTATACATTGGATGTGTGGGGCAAAAAAATTCCACCAGAATTCCTGCAGTGCCCAACCTTCACCTTGGCTAAACCCAGCTGTCCATGCATTGGACACTGGTTTAAGCGGAGTCTGTCTCTCCTGCCAGCTTTGAGAAAGCCCGTTTCTTCCTCTTTTGGGAAGAAGTGCATGTACCCAACTTGGCTCTACATTCACAACAGCATCTGTGTGCGCAACAGAAAACAGGCAACCGCAGGTTAAACTTGCTACCACCAGAAAAAGTGGTCACTTCATCTCCCATGTATCAGCAAATGTAGGAAAGGCGGGCAAGGACAAGCTTATGCCTGAATGTTGGTGCCCCTCTGCAGACCTCCCACCTGCAGGGGAAGGTAGGGGAGATGTTAGAGATACGCACGTACCAGACAGACTCCGAAGGGACAGACGAACGAAGATAAATGTAAAGGAAGGAGATACCTTGTGTGCCCATTATATGTGTGTGCCCGAGGCTGTGCAGACACAAAGCCCAAATAAAGGGCAACACGAAAGAGCCCTCGACATGTAGGCAAATGAGGAGGCATGGGCACAAAAGACAGTCCGCGTGTGCGGGTGAAGTGTGGAAGAACAAATTATATTGGAAACGTGCAGGTGCACACAAGGAATGTGATGTGCATGCACCTGAGTTTTCAGTTATGAAGAAAATGAAGTGAGAACATAAATGCTGGTACATGTGTGAGAAACAGCTCCATCACAGAAAAAAACGCCAAAAATGAACAGGTGAGAATGTTCGTAACAGCACACGAAAACATGTTTGGGGAAGTTATTTCACCCATTTTGCCAAGAGAAGTATTACACCATAATTCCCAGAAAAAAAACAAGTTTCATCGAACAACGTGTCTGTTACGAACATAACTGGGATGCTCGCGTCCTGGTACTGTGAGACCCAGCACACTGTTGCTACTCGTCTGCGTTTCCATGCACACAAGCACCTTCTCCCACGCCACATGCCATGGCCCGTGACGGCACATGCTGCCACACCGCGGGCATGTGGGTGAGAAGGACGGCGTGGGCCAGGGGCCTGGGTGCTCTCAGGAAAGCGGCTGTGCTCACGCCCCCCGAAAAGGCCCTCATCCAAGAGTAACATCCCTCTGCTCAGAGTAACATCCATCTTGCCGGAGTAGCATCTGTTTTGCCAAATTCACGTCTGTCATGCCCGAGAAACATCTGTTTTACCAGCACAACGTCTGCCACCGCAGAGGCGCATCCCTCGCACCCCAGCAACGTCCCTGATGCCAGAGTACGGCCCCTCACGCCTCAACAGCATCTCTCCTGCCCGATCAGGTCTCTCCCACCGCAAGTAACACTGCAACCGGCCCTCGCCCCGTGCTCCGGTCGCCCCTCTGCTGCTCCGTGTTGTGGGGGGCTCACCCGGGAGCTGCTGCCCGGCGGCGGCAGCTCGGCCCCCCGACGGCCCCTTTCGCCGGCCGGGGCCGCCCGCCGCGGGGGCTCCGCGCAGCCCGGGCCACCCTACCCCCGCGGCCCCCCGCAGCCCTGGCCCTGCCCCGCTCCAACCGGCGGCCGTAACGGGCCGGGGGTCGGCGGCGGCAGGAGGCCGTGGCTCCCGGGCCGGGAGAAAGCAGCGACCCGCCGGCGCTGCCCGCGCAGCCTCTCGCCCCTTCGGGGGCCGCCCGCGGAGGCGTCCGGCCCCGGGACGGGACGGGACGGGCCCGGGGAGCCGCGCCGCCCGGCACGGCGAAACCCCTCCCGCCCCCCGGCCTCCTCCCCCCGCCGCCGCCGCCGCCCTCCACGCCGCCGCGGGCCGGGGCCGCCTCCTACCTGCATCTCCCGGGCGCCGCGTCCCCGGGCGGCGGCGGTGGCGGCAGGTGAGCGGGCGCCCGCGGCGGGAACGGGGCTCCGCGCCCCCCGCCGCGGCGTCGCGGCGGCCGGAGACCGCGAGGGGACGCACCTGCCCCGGGGGCCGCGGCCCCGTCGCCGCGCCGGGCCGAGCCCCCCGCCGGCAGCGAGAGGGGAGCGGGAGGAGGCTGCCGGCGCTGCCCTCCCCGTCGCCGCGGCGGCGCTGGGCTCCGGGAACGGCGGCACCGAGGGCGACTCCCGGCCGAAGTTGGCGGCGACGGCGAGTGCCGGGCCCGGGAGGTGCCGGCGGATCCCGGGGGCTCCGGCCGCCTCCGCCCCGCCTCCCCCCGCCCCGCTCCCGCCCCCCGCGCCCTGCGCCCGCCCCGCCGCGGGCACCGCCGCCGCCGCCGGGATGGGGCTCGCTGGGGGGGGGGGGGGGCGGGCGCGACGGCCTCTCCCCGCCGGGGCGGCCCCGGGGACGGGGCGGGCGGGAGGCTGGCCCGGGGGCGGGCTGCGGGCCCGCTGCCGTCGGGGGGGCCCCGCGCCGGCGGCGGGGGAGGGCGACGGGGGAACTGCGGCGGCCCTGGGCGGCACAGGGGACCGGGCTGGCTTCCTCCCTCCGGCCCCGGCAGCCCTCCGGTCCCTGCCGCCCCCCCTCTCCCCGTGTCCGGCAGCGCAGCTCCCGCGGGAGCACTCAGTCACTCGTGGGTCGCTGCCTGTCACGTCTGTACGTGCCCCCGCCACCCCCCGCCGTACATTTCCCGCCGTGGGTGCTCACGGACACCCCGCTCAGGTGGCCCCTGGCGCGGGCAGTGGGGTTTCTGGCTCCCGCCAGCGGAGGGGTTTTGACCTGGTGACCTGCGGCTTCACTTCATCCGAGCGGGGATTTTTGGCATCTGTATCTGTCTCCCAGCGTGGGCAGGGGGGTGGCTGCAGGGAAGGTGCGAGTGAGGCAAAGGTTCGGGGACGCAGTTATAAAAGGCTGGCGAAGTTTGGCGGAGGAGGCAGCGCGCGGCGTGCATGAAGCTCTTGATGGGGCTGGCTCTCAACAGGCACCTCCATCCCTTGCCTGCAGCACCAGGAATCACACCGGGGGCTCCCCTCCACCCCTCCTCCCATAAAACTTCCCAGATTCACGGCCAGATCCTGTTCTCACTTTTCCTGGCAGAAGTAGGGAGTAGCTGCACAGGCATTAGCAGGATCACCGCGAATTTATGTTGGTGTAACAGAGTGGCACCTAGCCCTGGGGATCGTTGGGCATCTCAGCGCACGGAGGCAGGATTTACATGCCTGGCCTCCAATCTTGGTGGAAGCTCTGCAGCAGCCAGCGAAGCCAGGATTTACACTTGTTGTGTCAGGATCCCCATCTCTGGGCCCCACAGCATCAGGCATCCAAAGTCTCTGCACAGCAGGAGCTGCAGAGCCTTGCGCGCGGTGCAAAGGAGCACCTTGCTGCTCCTGCAGACGCACAGCCACACGCAGATGAGTATCCAAAGGCAGTTACATCAGGGAGGCATTTGGCCCCCTGTAATTACTCAATTTGTACCAGGTTGGAACTTGGTGCAGCTTGAGGCATGCGCCCCTACACGAGTGCCTGGTTTCAAACAGCTCTGGGCATCCTTTCAGGTTCAGAGTGGAAATACCCACGTGAGCATTTGCAGAGGAGCCGGTAAATGTTTGAATACAGGCTACACAGTACAAATAATTGTAGGCTCTGAGTGTCTTAATTTATGACCAACTCTTCCAGTGTTTCCCATCACTGTAGTCATTAATGATACTTTTTTTTAATGGGAATAGAAGATAGAGGAGGTACAGCTGGAGGTAAATAGTAACCCAATGTTTGTGGTAGGAAATAAGGAGCCATTGTCCTCTGCGCTATGTAACTAGAAAGATAATAGTTGGTACAGCAAATACCAACTAATTAGAGGGCAAAGGCAGTCTTGAAATTGCAGCTGGCTGCAGGAAATTTTAGGTGCCAGCTTTTTCGCTCCGAGGTAAAGCTGGTTTACCATATGGGCTGTTGTTCCCTGTTTGTCTGTTGAACTTCTAACTTGCATGTTAAGGCTATGGAGGGCAGGGGCAGGGTGCTCCTTTGGGGACCTAGCAAACAGCAGGATCCCCTCTTGGGCACCTGGAGGTGTGAAGGGGAGTGTCACAGAACTGAGGCTTGGTAACAAATTGCTTGGCCTGTTGAGTAACAGGCTTTTCCATTTTTGGTGCTACAAGGGACAGCTGTCCACAACGGGTCAGCAGGCCAGAGATCCTCATCGGTCCTCATAGGAATCCTCCTGGGGCTGGTGCTGCTTCACACCCCAAGATGGTGTCTTACATCAGGGATAGATGTGGCAGAAGGGGAAGGCAGGGCCACTGTAGGACCAACAGCAGAGACGGAGAGGCAGGACTGGATGCACATGCCCCTTAAAACCTCCAGCTATGAGCTGTGTGGATTATTCAAAAAAGATCCCAGTTTATTGAAAGACCATGCTGGCTTCCATGTAGTCCATGAGGAGGTTGGGACTTCCTGCATCTTGATGTCTCCACTCCTGCTTTGGTGGGACAAGAAGAGCTGTCAGGAGGCACATAGGCCTGTGTCAGTCCCGTGGTGGCTCTGGGTGCCAGGAAGGGCAGGAGGGACAGCTGGGGGTGTGCACCTCAACAGTTGGGTGGGAGTGGGCCCCTGACTGGCTGGCTGAAGGGCTGAAGGAGAGGAAAGAGGTCCTCAGCCAGCAGTAACGAGGTGCATGGCCCATCTGGGAGGGTGTGTATCTTACAAGGGGGAAGACTTGGAGCTCCTTCCAGCGCTGAGAACAAAAACCACAGAATGAGTTAGTCATGGTGCTGGTGTGGGTGAGTGAGGACAGGAGACCACCTATTGCTTTTCCTCATTTTGTCCTCTCTGCTGAAATGTCTTTGATGTTTTTCTCCTGGAAGGAGTAAAGTTGATTGCCGCCTTTTCTTCTAGTTTCCCCCACAAGTTTGCTTTATCCTCCACCAAAACACCACCCTATGAATATCATACCATAGTTTTTGCCCACTGAAGCTATTCCTCCATATACAGAGGAAGATGAACAAGGAAAGGGCACTTGTACCTGGCCAGGGGTGGGCCTCACTGGTACCAGGTACCAGGGACACCAGCTGCCAGTAGGAAAGGCTGCTGTCTAGTCTCAGCTGCCAAAGGTGTCATCCAGATGTTCTTTAGAAGATGTCCCAATATGATTAAACCTCACTGATTTAATAATGAGCAGAGTCCACAGCTGGAACTGGGCAGGGTGTGGACTTTACTCTGCAACCAGAGTCTTGGATGTGACTAATATTGGTGGGACATATTGTCACAGCACACCCAGGGAAGATGTTACATCTGAACAGTTGCAAAAAGTGTCTTAACCCATGCAGCCCCCTGGATACCACAAGTGATTTTACTTCTCTTCATTTCACCAAAACATTTCTATGGCCTCAGTTGCCCTCATGCTCCTCTTTCCCTTCTACACGACTCTCACCTGGCTGGCCGCTGCTGGTGGTGAGCAGGAAGAGGGTGGGGAAGTGCTCAAACTCTCTGAGATGTGGAAATACTCAGTTCACTCAACAGAGGAGAACAGTAATTTCAAATATATAAGGAATGTAAGTCCCCCTCAGTTAATGGCATCGCCCTGCAGAATATATTCAGAAGCAGGAGACCTTACCACTAGAAAGTCAGCCACGTGGCTCCAACTTTTCTTAATGTAGATGTAGACCCAGTCTAGCATTTCTGTGGTGCTCATAAGCTCTGATCACTTGGGAAAATTCTTCTATCCCTGTTGCATCTGCACAATAAGTTTCCCCCTAGCCAGAGGGTTCCACATCCTCTCTGCATGCAGGTCAGAACCGGAGCTGAGATGATGCCTATTCTGCAACAACTTTCAAGGAGTTCTCACTATGGTTCTTTCATTGAGATAGACCTTTTTTTGTCCTTTAATTACCACTTGCCCCACACTCCTGTGGTGAGATTAGTAGCAGTAGTAGGAGCAAGTCAAAGGGAGTGAATTTGTTGTGAGGAACTGGACACATTTCCAGCAGTGAGATTTTTATGAGTCAAGGTGGAATTCATGGAATAAAAATCTGAAAATGGAAAAAAAAATCTTGAGCTCATGCCAAAGGAGGGCTCATTCCAGATGAGTTACCTGATCTGAACTGCCTCGCAGGTGTGAAAACCTTCATTGACCCACCCCCATGTTCTCTACCTGCCCCTACAAACACTGAAGGAAACCACCACCTTATTCCCAGCCATTACACTCATGGGAAGCAGCCAGTTTCCTTGAGGCGTAAAGCTCATGACCTGAGAATTTGTGGCACTCCACAAAAGGAAATATAGGCTAAACTTCTGAGACATTTTCTAATGTTGACGTCTTTCAAGCGGTGGAATTGTCTCCCCAGGGACACGTGGATGCTCCGCTTCCTGAGTCAGGGAGACAGGACCGGACAACGCACAGGGAGATGCATTGTTGGGAACCTTACTGCCCCCATCCCCGGGAGAGACAATGAGGGGAGAGAGAAGAAATAAATCAGATGACTTGAATCATTTCCAGATCTAATTGCTATGATCTTGCAGTAGTTTTCCCAGCCCCAAGTATAACATTAACCATAGAAGCACGATTTCACCCATGGTCAATTAAACCAGGATTCATCTGGCCTGACATCACCAAGTAAAATCCATCCTGGACTCAGGGACACTCCACTGAGAAGAGACAGGAACCAGACAGGGGCTCCAAAGGATGGGCAGAAGCTGCTGCCTTTGGAGGTGGACATCTCCAAGCATGCTCTTCCCCTTTGCCCGCACAAGGCACAAAGGGCAATGCAGCAACTGTATGATGTGCGTGTGCCTCTCCTCACCTCAGTGATGCACTAGTAGGGTCTCTGGGAGTGATCCTCCCTGTCTGGACAGTGCTGCTGGCTGGGGAGCTGCTCCAGAGGTCAGATGGAGACAGCCCACAGTGCTGGCTGATGTGTGCCACCCTGCCAGATGGCAGGCTACCTCTTCACATTCAGTGGCTACAGATGTTATCCTCTGTCCAGTTTGCCCCTGTCCTCCTGGTCCTCCAAAGCACAGCTCTGGGAAGCCTGTCAGGTGCCCACAAGGGATTCAGTGTCTGGAGCTGCATTTCTGCATTTCCACCTCCACAGGGTGGAAGGCAGATCAGAGTACAGCTCTCCTACAGCGGATCTCCCATGGCAGCAGCCCTCCTTGCAACTCCTTTCTCTTCCTCCCTGGTCCCTGAACAAAGGGGTGAACAGAGCCGTTTACTAGGTTTTGAATACCAAGAAATCATATAACGAGACACCCTTGTGAAGACACAAGGATTTAAAGGACGCGGCGGTAACCAGACAGACCTGGCGGCTGTGCTGGGGTGAAGTCCTGACTTGCCTGGCTCCACGTAACTCAGTAGTGAGTCTGGGGAGAGCATGCAGAGTTCATGCCTCCTCATTTAGCACTTTAATCATTAGACAGGCACTCCCAACAGCGGGCTCTGTGGGCTGAGTGAGTTAAACTGTAACTGCCCTCCTCGGCGGTCCCCAGCAAGGAGCCCCGGCTCGTGTGACCAGGGCAGGACCAGCCTCCCACCTGAGTCCCACAAGCTCTCACTGCTGGCTCAGGCAGAGACACAGGGTCAGCTCTGACCGTGGGCTGGCGTGGGGGTAGCTGCCCCACATCCCCATGGTGGCCGTGGGGATGGACCAGGACCCTGTTAGGTTTTGTCCCATGGAGCTGGGAGAGCTTCCCCATCCCTTCCTCCCTCCCATGGGCAGAGAAAGAAAGATCACCTGGCCCTATGGTGCTGCCAGGTGAGAGGGACAGGAGATGCCCATGGGGCCAGCCCGGGGCACGAAGCTACGTGCCCTGCCACTAACAAGGACCAGGGCTACGTGGTTTGGGGAGGCCCAGGGCCATGGCCATAGCCAGACGGTGAGGTAATCTGCCCCCCGACTCCCTTCCTCTCAGACCAACTCTCTTGGTCTCTTCTACTTGGCTTAAACCCCGAGGCGAAGAGTTGTACATCCTTTCCAAAATTTTTATCGGCATGAATTATGACAACTCTGGATATTCTTATTGTCTGTTTGAATGGCCGATCCCGTTCTAAAGTCTTACTTAATTCTTGGCCTCAGCTGCTTCCTGTGGTAATGAGCTCCACAGCATAATTAGACATGGTCTGTGATAGCAACCATGCAATGGGCTTCAGCAGCAGCAGCAGCACACGGGTGTGCATGTGTGTGTCTCTGTGTGCATGCGTGTGTGCAGGCTGGGGTGCACAGAAGGTGACAGCGCACCCCTGCCCGCTGGCAGGCAGGGCAAGCATCGCCTTGCGAGGACAGGGGCAACCCAGGGTGCAGCCGAGCTGGGGCACAGGGATACTGAGGTCACAGTGCTGGGGTTGTTCATTCTGGGTGCTGTGACAGATGACTCCCCCCAATTCCAGACTGTCAGGGAATGATGAAACCCAAATTCCTGCCCTGCACAGTCAGAAGGGAGCAGTTGCTCTGCCAGCCCCCTCCCTCTGGGTTAGTGGAGTGGTGCTGAAGTCCTACAAATCTGGCAAGATGTTCCCAAACAGCTGAGCATCCATGGGTGGTTTTGGGGAAAGTGCATGCAAGGATCTAGCTGGGATCTGTCAGACAGACGAGCCCTGGTATCCCCCTCTCCTGCCGTCCGCGAGGGTGGGAGGCGATGTGTGCCCTTCCATGTTGTGCTGTGTCTTACTGCAGCAGAGCCCCTTCCCCAGGATGGCACCAGGGGAATTCTGACTAATGCTAAGGGTTTACCTCACTCCACTACATCCTCCCTAATTTCTCCATGTAATCTCTTTCTTTCTCTTTCCCCTCCCTCCCTCCCTCCCTCTCTGTCTTTCTTTTTCTTCCTCCCCCAGCTTCTTTCTGATCATCTGCCTTTGCAATTTCTTCACTTGATCAAATGTTCTTCTGTAATTTCTTTCTTTGAAAGCAAGACAGGCCTCTGGCTGGATCTGGCACTGACAAGGTGAAAGGGGATTATTCTCCTGCTAATCACTGAGATTAATACCGCAAAGCAACTTCAGCTAAAGGAGGAAAAAAACCACAATTCACACATTACATCCAGCTTTCTCATGGACCGTGCAGATATGGGTGGGCTCACACTGATGGGGAGAGGCAGAGGATGGGCTGTCAGGGTCGAGCCCCCTCTCCCCTGCCTGGCACTGCTGTGGGTGGATATGGGGGCAGAATCCCCCAACCCCGACGTGAGAGCTTCTCTCTGGGCTTCCTCAGTGCCTCTCTGCGTCACCGCTGGCTTGGGCACTCCTGGCTGTGGGGCCAGTCCTACGCCCTGCTTGGGCAGCCCCAGGGGCACCCAGGTGACACAGCTAGCTTCTGGGGCGGGTGGCACACGCTCCGTGGCCTGGCAGACAGCGAGGGAAGGGAATGAAAAGTGCTGAGACGCCAAGCCAGGAGGGTGCGACCAGTGCCACCCTGCCATCTGTGCCACCCTGCCACTGGGGACTCAAGACAGTGGGTAGAGGCTGGATGGGGTCCGGAATGTCACTGCGCAAACCAGAGGGTGGGATAGAGCTGCCAGGACTGCAGGGCTGCAGAGGGAGGTTTAGGGCAGCATGCAGGGAGGGATAATATATATGATATAATGTACGTCTGCCAGGCGTGTGATTGCTGGTGCCGCTGCCTGGAGGCTGCCCTGGGATGGATCTTACAGAGCCTGGGGACGGTCGCTATTTACAGCTAGTGAAACCACAGCACATTTCCTGCTTTTATGTCTGGGTCCCACAAATCCCAGGGACAAACTGAAGAGTGTAAGTGAGGCTTAGGAGGGGCTCTGCAGCTCCTGGATGTGCCACTCACACGTTTTTCTGCAAACCAAGCCGGTGACAATACAGCCTTTGTACAAAACCCACTATGTTTCAGAGGTTCCAAAGTGTCCTTTGATGACAAATGCCTTTGCTTAATAGTCTCACCTTCACAGTGCAAGCTGAAGGGAACATAAATACAATCCTTAGACAGTGTGGCTTCTAAACAAATATATATAGCATGGGTAATATATGGGCTTACACAAACATCAGCATTAAAGCATGCAAAGTTGGCAGGAAAGGAAACTATAATAACTGAAGCACCAGTGCAGTCACAAGATATGAAGAGGGAAAAAACCACGTGGCAATAGATGGTTTTCTCCTAAGGCAGTCAGATGTTGAGTATGGTCTAGGTGCTCGGCCACCAGTCAAAAGGATGCACACTGATACTGATGCTCCCGTGGCACAAGCAGCCCTTGGCACATTTCAAGGTCTTGTTCACAGAAAAAGTGCATGTGTATGTATTTACACATGCAAGAAACTCAAGATGTGTAAACCAATGAGTTCTAGTTCAGATTGCTGTCATGTACTCTTGCAAAGGTAAAATTAAAGACATAGAGTTCCCCCATGTAATTTAAGTGTAATTGTGTATGTGTTCTGTATTTTCTGTGGTCGACATCCTTAAATCATGACTGAATTTTCAACCTGAGAAACTGATTTTCCAGGATGCGCAGAGAACCTACCTGCTAACACCACTTGTGGCATCTGAAGTTAAGCCAAAACACTAAATGCTTCAACACATCCTGGGACTGTAATTATACACACCTGCAAAAAACCAAAGAAAAACTCTCCCCAAAACCCAAACAAAAAAAAAAACCCACCCAAAATCCCACAAAAACTGCAGACACCATGATTCATGCCCCAAAACGTATTTGTTCACATGCATAAGATCTTGTTTTTAACTCAGGGAGGCTTTTTTTTTTGGTGGATTTTATTCTTGTTTCTGAGCCTTTAGTGTCCACTGAAGCTACATTTTCTTTCATTTCCCTCCAGCAATGGGAGCTGGAATTTCTTTTTTTTTTTGGTAAATACATATGGGGACCCCCAGCAGGGCTTCAGGGGCTGTGTTTGCAAGAACCAAATGTTGTGGAAGATTGTAATGTTGTGTTCAATGCTCTTCAAGATACAGCTTGTATACAGTCCCTTTTATAGTAGCATGAATAACATTGTGCACAGAGAGAAAAACAGCTTTTGTGTGGTGCAGAGGGCCCAGATACGCCTCTCTTGAGCCTTAATAAGTATATGAAATTGGGCTTTAGGGGTGACCACATCATTCATTGTCAGTGAGTTATGGGAACCTTCCCAAGCACACGGCAGCTAAACCTCTAGTCATCAGTAGTCTTTTTAGAGGCCTGAACTGCATCTGGTACATGCTGACAGAGCTCTGCTGAAGGCAAGTGGGGAGCTGGCCTTCAACATCATCTTTGGTTGATTTGCTCTCTATCTTTTCTTACATTTCCTTGTTGAGAAGTTAGTAGTTAATGGTGTCAGCGCTACCGTGAGGATGTGCTTCGAGACACCTGGTTGGCAGGGATCCAGTTAGGTTTGGCTCCGAGCTGGGCAGGAAGTGGTTGCTATGCCACTGACTCCTCACACGTCCACAGAGGTTCCCAAATGATCCACCGACACCCTCGCTGCACAGCGCCAGGCTGCAACACACCCTGCAGCGACACAACCCAAAGGCCTCCGTCGTGTCTGAACATGCCGAGATATTATCTTAAGATTGCACATGTAATGATGAGCATAAGCGATACTGTTGTGCTGAATAAGGTCTCTTACCAGAAAAACAAAAACAGGGAAAGTTGGCGTCATCGTCTCTAACCCCTGTCGCTACTCAGCTGTAAGCAAACGCAGAGGAAAGCTCTGGGTCAGCGTTAGGCTGCATGACTTTGCTGTATGGATCTAAGACTGGTTTCCCAATGAAGTCATGCTCCGGTCTGTCACTTCACACAAAGGAAGCCTCTGGGTCATCCCTGGTGATATTTGTCTGCGGCTTTATAGATAGCTTTGATCTACTCTTCTGACAGATGAGCATAAATAATTGTGTTACCGCTCTTGTTTTCAAGAGTCATCACTTCATTAACAAAGGGATGAAATTAAAGTCTCCAATCGTGAGGGCTAGGAGCAGCCTTTCACTGTCACCTTGAAGTCGTTGTGCCTAACTTGAGCTACTGGGGGGAGACTGTAAGGACTGATGTTGCATTGGGTGCACTGCATCTCTGACATCTGCTCTTAGTCAAAGTGCTCGTTCCTGCAGCTCGGCGCAAAGCCAGCAGCCGCTGCCTGGCACACCAGGCTCATGGGCTGGGTGATCAGTCAAACCCCTCCTCAGGTCCATGAAAAACTGTGGGTTACAAACAGACAGTGGGTGTTTGAAGACATTAATCCCTCCCTGACACTCCAGGGTGGCTGTGGACATGGATTCCCAAGGGAAGCTTGTGAACTTGTGTTATATTTTGCCGACAAATCCTGATTCTGCTTTTTCCTCGGGATTCCTCCAGGCTGTTGTACCTCTCCTGCCCTGGGTCTAGCAAGGGATCCATTCTGGATTCAAGGTGTCCTGTTGCTGCTGGACTAACAGGAGAGGACCCCTTTGAGGGCACTGGTGGGAAGCACAGTCTGTGGTGTGCAGTCATTGAGGTGATGGATAATTTTGAACGCTGGCCTAAACACACCAAGGGGAAAGAGTTTGCATTATCTGTGCTCAAAACAGTGTTTCACATTTCTCATGTCATTTGGGCAGGAAGAATAGAGACCTTACAGTATTGTGTGATTTGAAATGGTCCCAGAGGAGTTTGCAGAAGCTTGGGTCGATTAAGCAACTTCATTCCTACCATCTCCTCTTGGAAGGACCAGCAGCACTCTGTGCTCTGGGGCAGCAGTTCCTGCATTTGTCACACCCATTGGGTAACTTTGCAGGCTATCCAATGTAACCAGCAAACTCCTAGCGTTTAACAGTTTTGAATTAAAAAAATAAAGATAACAAAAATGGGTGCTGCTTTCTGAGACACACAGAAAGTTGACATTACTGAATAATTGGGCGCTGCTGCCCTAAAGCATTTTGCTAGTTTGTCATCTGAAGAGACAATGCAAGCCAATGAGTTACTACCGCTTAACAAATTGCTGCAAGTTAGCTGAGCTTTAGCAATTGGCAGTATGCATGTTCTTAGCCGAGCGCAAATCTAAGTCAAGTATGTCAGCTGAAACAGCAGCTGCCAGCTACCATTGTCCTCTCCTTCCTTGATGAGTAGCTGAAAAAACTTGCCATGGTCATATATCATCCTCAGTGGAGATTCTTGGTTTTCCATACAATCCGCTGTTGTAGGGCCTCCTCTTATGCAGACAATCAATATACCAGCATGAATTCCCACTTATCCTGGTTCATTTTACATCTTTGGAGCCCTGAGAGTCTGTAAAAATGCAAGTATTCACCAGTCATGCCAGGCGCAGTAAAGAGGACATCTTGGGAACAGAGCCAAGCTCCACACGAACCCCTTAATATCTTTGTTACCACTTCAGCTGCGTTCTGCTAAAAAATGTTTAAAAAAAAGAGGATATCCTGTACAAACATCATTCTGCTGGATTTATGCATAAGAGATTATTTCCCCAAACAAACTCCTCAGTAGAGTCAGAATTATACAAAAAAAGCCACTCGGTACTGTTTTTATCCCTCTGCATCAGATCAGGTGAGAAAGCAGCAATGAAGTACCATTTCTGGTACTGCAGAAGGAGAACCAAGCAATCTAACTCCCATCTTCTACTGAACAATCAGCCTTTAACAAGCTCAGCCTGCGCTGGGTATGCTCTGTACAGCACATGCAGGGTCAGCCACCAACTGCTCTCTTTGGCACGAACTTTACATTGATCCCCACACACAGTAACCTAACACAAAGCCATGTTTCCTAGGAGGAGAAATAAGGGCAGTTTTTACAGTCTGCTTTGGCTGAAAGTGTCTCCGAGAGGGTTTAACATTTAATATCAAGCAACAGCTGATAACAGGTTGTGAGCTGCCCGGGCCAGGTAAAGTGACAGTTTTATTGTACTTGCATGTTTGATCTTCTCTGCGGTAAGTGATGCATAAAGCACCTTCCGTACAAACATCTGAGCTTCCTTGGCTTTGGTGGATGCCACGGGCTTACAGAGCTCCCCAGTGACTCCAGCCCTGGCTGCTGCTGAGTCCCCACTCCCTCTGAAAACAACCTTACAGTTACCACTTGGATTGGGAAAACATATCTGAAGCCAAAACATGCTACTTTACAGCAATGAAGGATATCAGTGAAAGTGGCAATAGTTCAAAATATCCTTAATAGTTGCACCCTTTGCTTTCTCAAATCTTGACTACCACCACCAGAATACTCATAGTAACTATTAATGCTAAATTCATTAATTCATAGCAGAATGACATGAACAGCTGATTGAAGTTACATGAGGACCAAAAAAGCAAGATGCTGAAATCAGACTTACCTCCTTCTGTGCTTTGCACTCAGTCTTTAAATCCCATGTGCATGTATTGCAATTGTCCTCCAAGTCATTAAGTACCTGACATAGTATCTTGCAGTTCTCAGCAACTGCAGCCTACAGGAATCTGCAAACACGTGCCCCTTCTGTGATATGCCAGTCACCCTAGCTCTCAGGTAGAGTCTCAAATATTTTATACAGGGCTTTATGGGAGCTGTGCTGCCACCAGGAATGACCTGTGTTCTGTAGACAATAAGGAAGAACAGAGGAAGCACATCGCTACCTCCATTTTAATGTCAAACTATATCTCCCTCTAAGTCTTTGACTCCCTAACAAGCCGCAGGCAGTCTTTGCTGTGTATGGTGTCTGATCATAGTTAATGTCCAGCTGTGTGTCTGAAGAAACAGTAGTCTTTGCTAGATGAAGATTTCAATTATCAAACCCTTTAGGGCAATTAAAGTTCAAAGATGTGTCACATGGGGACGTGCTGGCATACCCAGGGAGCAACAGCACAAGCTGCTGTCACTGAGGTGCTGCTCTGTGTTTGGTGTAGGTGGGAAGGTAGAAGCGGAGGTCTGCCCACAAGCAGCATTCAATTGCAGGTGCTTTGTGGCCTTAAGTACCCTTGACAGATGTTTTGTAGAGAAGGGTCAGATACCTCTGTCAAGAGAGGGGGATGAACACAGAAACAAGCTGAAGGTTTGGGCAAATGCAGGTGTGCAGCTAAAGGGAACTAGGTTGCATTTTTATACATGTAAGACTAAACTGAGCCAGGTACCCAAACAGATGCTTGACGCACACATCCCTGGAATACCAAGATTTTTCTTGTCAACCTAAACAAAGGAACACATGTACAGATAGAAGAGATGAACCCAAATTTAGCTCTGGATGTGGATGATGTATATGCATGCTGTGCTAGACCAAATCCCCTGCTCAGGGCACTTGTGGGCTATGGAATTTGAAGTCTGGGTCCTCCCAAATGTCAGCATTTGATTCATTTTAGAGTCAGGTTAGAGCAGATATGAGCTCATGTCTCTTGAAAAATATGGAAGGACTCTGAGACCATTCTTTATAGGAGCAGCCCTCTTGATGTTTAAGCGGTCACTAATGTGAGGGACAATTTACAGAATCAAAGTAATGAGAGGCTTGTAACAGAGAACTGGTGGTCTCAGAAGAAGCATGGATGGCAGCAACGCTAGCATTTATGCAATTACTGATTTGAAGAATTCAATTCATTCTGCACACTTAATGAAGGAAAGGTCCAGCAAAAAAATAGTTACATAAATACATCACTGAAAATTGCATCATGGACCTATTAGGCATGAAGTCATGCAGATTTTCTAATTTCCAGACCTCTGCCATTGCAAGCTTAGTATTCTTGAAACATGGTTTTCAGCATGCATCTGTATATATTTATATATTATCACACAGATGGGCACAGACAAAGATATATGCACACGTCCACTTCAACACATTGGGCTACAAGATGACACGCTGTTTAAAGCTAAAAACAGTTTCTATGTGTTATATAAGAGAGTTTAAGAGCACTTATATACATTCCAAGACTTGTGGTTCCCCAAAATGGTGCGCCCTTACAGAAAATGAAAGGTTTACTCAAGCTGAACAAAAATCCTTCTAGGAGGGGTTTTAAGCTACAGCAGCAACCCATCCTTTTTCCCAAGACATAAAGAATTCAAATGTTTTTTCACTTGTCTTGTCACAAGGTTTGTGTCCATAGGTGCTCCTGGAGCTGAATTCCCGCTGAAGTAAGTGACACCTTCACACAAAGGGGCTGCAGAACCTGGGCCTAAATATTAATCATTCATCTAGAACAGGTTTAATGTTTGCAGTTGTAACCATTGGGAAAAGCTACTGATCATGTACTTAAAACCAGCCAGATTCAAAGCCCACACCCAGATAATCACTTGCTGTAACCCCATGGCTACACCCAAACTGGTCCCAGCCATTCTGTTTACATTTTATAATACATCATCAATATATTTAGAAACAAAGTCTACCAACATAAGGTGTATGGCTCTGTATGCTTGATAAGCAAAAAAATCGTTTGCAATTAATTTTATTATATATGGCTACAGTACATTTAGTTTTCCAAGGCATATGCCCCTTCTTGAGTTTGAGAGTTTTTAAAGACAGTAAAAAAAGAGGACTTCAGCCATTTGCCCAAGATTTCTAAACATCCTGAAGCCCAGTAAGAAGAGTGGCTACTTGATATCTCGAAGTCCCAGTCTAAAGGTCACTAGTCATATGCAGATAACTAGTGCAGTTTGTAATTACTGTTTTGGGTAATCCTGTGTGGTACAGCTGATGTATCCCTATAGCATCAATCCACATAAGCAGAAGGCACCTGTACAGCACAAGTGCAGCAGATCCTGTTGCAAATAGGAGATCCTAAATACGTTCCTCTTCCCAGTGGATTGCTGATGTGGTTTCAGCAGACTTGCCCTGACTGGTGTAATTTAGAAAAACAGGTTTTACAAAGTCGTCCTGGCTAGAATACTGCAGAAGGCCCATGTTTAATCGGGAGCCTGGGTAACACAGGGGCTCTGCACACTCCTGTGAACCTATCTTTGCCATATGTGCAAAGGAAAATGTTTTAAATTTGTGTGTGTTTGATCCCAGGGCTGACCATTTGCTATTTCCACTGCTGCCTTGCCTGTTCTGTGTCACAGTAACAGCAGTCAACACGGACAATTTTATTCAGATGCTGTTGTGTTTTACTGCACAATACATAAAATGTAACCTGATAATGCACAAAAGGGATTTGGCATCTTTGCTTTGTAGCGGGAACAGTGTTATTGTTATGGGCCATCCAAAATATGAGTCAGCCTGCGGGGATACGGCGGTGCAACACACCAGGCAGCCAGAGCCGGCGTGGGCTGTGGCAGCTCAGCTCGGCTCTGCCTGCAGATGTGCTGCTCTCCTTGCAGATGTGCTGCTCTCCTTGCAGATGTGCTCTCCCGCTGGCGGTGGCTGAGACTCCTGCCTTTCGCTTGTCCTCTTCTTTTGAAAAGACAAGCCATTCAGAAATGGCATTTGTATCGCTTTCAGACTGACGGATACTGCATCGTACAGTATTTGGTTAAATTTATGTGGCATGTGGTTTCATTCAGCTGATCTGGACTGTGCTCGCAAAAGCCAGGCACACCCTGGCCTGACGGGAATCACGAATCCCCTTCTCAGCCAAAGACGCTCAAGAGAACATAAAACAGACTGGGAACCAAACGGCCGATGGACTCTTCCTTTCAAAGCTCCCAAGACCCTTAATCCTCACCTATCTTTTTTCCACATGCTGCTTTACATGCCTGATTGAAGCCCAAGCGATTGAAACCCAATTAGCAGAGGGAGGGGAACGTCCAGGCACTGAGATCAGGATGCCTGTTCCTGTCACACATGAAGTCACTCATATGGAAACAGTGAGTTGGGATCTTAAGAGCCCCTTCAAATGATAAATCTACAGAACGCAGAAGGGACAAAGCCAGCAAGAAAGCCCAGAGGAAAATCAGCTGCACAGATAGGCAGAAGGAGAAAGAAATGGAGAGGCTCTGAGAGAGAAATTGGTTAGAAAGTATCCCAATTTGGGGAGGTCTGCTCTGCCGGGGCTTCAGGATAGCTGCGGAGAATCTGGTGGAGTGTGTTTAACATGGACATTGTTCTACCAGTGGGACCCAATGTTGCAATGCTATTCTGTTTAGAACAGTTAAAAATGCCAGAAAAATGAGATTTTATAGTGACATTACTCAGACAATTTCCCATGTCCTCAAAATGCGGCTGGAGACTGGACGCTGGTTAGAGCCCGTTTCCTCCAGCGTTGCAGGGGGCTTGTCTGACACCACAAAATGGTGACTCTCCTCCGCTCCTGTGTGGACAGGACCCGTGTCCGTGTCTCACCAGGAACACGCTCTGTAGGACAGCCTCGCTGGCCTTTGCACAGCCAGTCTTTCCAGGCGCATTAATCCGTAAAACGTGATCCTGACATTGACTCAATGCTGGATGCACATCTGGGATTCAGTCACTTGTTAGCAACGTTTAAGTCACATTTACTTGGAAAACAGGCATGAGAGAGGCAAAGGAAACAGCTGACTGTAAACACAGTTGTATCTCCACTTATCTGACCTGTGAGGTCCTGGGGTAACTGGGACACTCCTGCGATTGACAGCCCCGCACCCTCACCCTGCAGGCAGCCCCACCTACGCCCATGAGTGTTGCCAGACACGTGGTGCAGCTGAGCCCCCCTGTAGGGTTGTTCCCGTGGTACGGGTGGGCGACAAATGGGACCTCCAGCCTGGTCCCGGGGAACTGCCACACAGTTGCCCAGCCCTCCTACCTGCCCTCTGATCCTGGGCATGCCGGAGAGGGCACCGAGCAAGACACACCGAAATTCACAGAAATGAAGATACAGCACAGAATTTTTAAATAATTTTATAATTTCCTGATGAACTTAGTCTGTGAATAAAAAAAGAAGAAAAAAAAATGAACAAAGTGTTTATATTATCAAGGCAAAGTTGAATATAACACATTTTCTTTGCAATTTCATTATCCTGTCAGTAACATGACTCCAGCAATAAAACACATACAAGTTGAAGGCAGCGTGCGCACTTGCATCACAGACATCAATGTCTCCCGCCGCTGTTATTTCAAAAAGGAATTCAAGTATGCTAGATCCCACCCCCAAAGCCTGTCTCCCCCTCCGCTAAAGTGCAACACGTCTCTTCCAAAGCAAATGAGGGATCCATGTCTGTGGAGTGGATGGATTTTTTTTCCATCCCACAGATTTTTTTTTTTTTAACCCCACAAACGATTTGTGAAGCTGGTGAGCGGCTCTCCTCATTTACTGACTTGGAGGGAAACGGCAATATACTGTTTTAGTGGGCTTGGAGCAGCATGTTGGGCTAGCACAGAAATTATTCCCCTGTTCATGGTCCCGTTTGACATCGTCCCTCAGCATCTGAACAGATAAAGGCATCTGCCACTAAAGCCTCCCCAGATATACTGCAACGAGCGTGTCAGTAAGGGCCAAACACGGCTGTCCCTGGGCAGGCAGCTTGGACAGAGACTTGGCCATGTCCACAGAGAGCTGGAAGGATGGGGTAGATTAAAGGAACTCGTAAAATCTGGTGTCAAATTTGGCTTTTAGATAACCACATTTTGTAACAAATAGGAGTACATGTGACTGATAGATCTATTTTCACCAGTTTCCAAATGGAAAAATAATGTTTTGAACAAAAAGCCCCAGTAAAGCACTGAGAACCTAAAGTGGAAACATCTATTTAAAATCAAAACTGATTGACTTGATTTTCAAGATCCAAACTAGAATTGTAAAATGTGGACAAACAGCATATGATAAGTATGATATAAAAAATCATTCATTTAACAAAATTCTTTACCTAGTCTCATAGGTAAAGCCATTTGCGTGGGTTTTTTTGTTTACGTTAACGTGCCAGTTTAGACTCATATTGTTCCTTTAAAGCAGTGCAAGTCTTTGATGGAACAGCAGCAGAAGGCAGCTGCTAGTCCCTTCCTGTATCATACTGCGCTGCGGCTATGTGACCAATACTGGACGCAAAGAAATACAACTTTGATAACGGACCTACACACGACTACCTGCACCAGTCGATCTGCGCTTGCATGTGTCCCTGGTATCAGCGGGTGTCACTGAGAAGACAGGGAAAATTTGGCCAAAGCATTTGGCCCATTTACATCAGCAGTTCCTATCTTAAGGGACACCTGATGTTGATAACCATTACCAGAAAAGACTGATTTCCAAAATAGTTTCACTCTGCCCATTTCTGTATTTCGCGTGTACAGTATAAACCTGGCAAAGCAGGAATTTATACAGGGTTTGTAACATTTCCTAAGAGGCCAAGCTGCCTTGGACTTCAAAAGCCTGTGAAAGGCAACTGGTTATAATTATAAGCCCACAAATCCTTTTCCGTACAATCCCAAGAGGAGGAGTCATGGCTTTGTTGCTTCTTTACTTGAATTCCTTTTGATGAAATTTATTTTTATATATTTTTTAAAACACATCTTTTTCAGTTCTACTACTATCATTTTTTTAATCCGACAACAGACACACATTGTTGGTAACTGCCCCAGCCTTAGGACCACACAGACAATATCGACAAGCAGAAAACAAAACAGGAAAAAACACCCCTGAAAAAGTCAGGAGAGATACTGATGACAGGTTTACAGCACTCACCACACACACTGGAAAAAGTCAGGATTTCTGTGTTTATGCTTTTGACACTAAAAAGTTTTGAAACAGTTTTTTTTTTTTTTTTTTTAAAAATAGTCAGTGGACACAGCCATTTTGTTCAGAAGGATCTGCTGTTGTGTAAGGTTCCTTCCATTTATGTGGAAAAAACAATTAAAAACATAATTTTGTTTAAAAACCCCCTGACACTCCTTCTCCTCACCACGCTGACAAGACGGCTTGGTGGAGTGGCCTTGCCAGGCGCGATGCCCTGTGTCCATGCCCAACCCTCCCACCCCGCCGGCTTCGCTGGGGCAGTGTTAGTTATCCACAGCCTTCTGCATCCTCTCCGGTTCCCTCTTTCACTGTGGGCGTTGAGCTGAGTAGAGGCTTCCTTTAAATATCAGATGCCTTGATTGTACTATTTCCCTTTTGCATTTCATCGCAGTCATTTGAGGAATATATGCGATACTCATGTAGTGAAATTTTTGCTTTAAAATGGTATCAGTGCATGACCCTCTATCCTTTGTAAAGACTCCTTCAGTGGCAACGATTGGCAATTAGTACAGGAGTGGGGACTCAATCCTGTCAACCTTTATCAGATGTAGAAATTCCCCAACAAATTGAGCACTAGCAGCAGAATGGGTGGGAATTACAGGGCAAATGAAAAGACATGCCCCTTTGGTTCAAAGACCAGGGTTATGTCTACAAGATTTATGACATCAGTGCTTCCTTGTGCAAAATACTGAGAGCCCCAAAGTACCAGAAAATTTGCTAGAGAAGGGATATTCCAGCCGTGCAACCAGAACTAGCACACACAGTTTCATGCATCATGTCAGACCACCTTCTGTCCCCCAGACTTGGCAAAAATCAGATACTCCAAAGAGGGTTTGGCATTTTCTAGAGGGAAAGCTGGTTAAAGGCAGTCAAAATGAGAGAATACTAGAAGCTTAGAGCTTCATCTGGGAGCACGCCAGCCAATTCTTCCAATTGCAAACAGTGCTCATGTCCTCACCCTGCAATTCTAGTGTTGTAATGTCCTTTTAGTGTTCTACATGAGGCTGGGTTCAGAGAAAAATATGTACTTGGACTCGTGGATATCATGAACAAGCGTGGTTGGGGTGTCAGCTTTTACACTGTATGTGGGCTTCAGGCTTGAGTTATTTTTTAGCCCAGACCCAGCTAAAATGACTTATTTTTCTACAGACAGTTCCTTAAGTCCTTACATCTCTCAGTTTCTCTACAAATGACAGCTTGAAAGAAAAAAATAATTAAAGCAATTAAAACCTTCACAGCTCCTGTAGCAAACAGAACTTCATTTAACAGGAGAAGAAAAAGCAAGTTTCCCCAGGCTCCCTGGGAAGGGCCCCTGATTTCCTAGAGCTGCTGCATTGCAGGACCGCTGCGCTAGGAAACTTTCTGCCTCTGCCTGGCTGCTGACACTTGGGTATAAGATTTTAAAAGAGCAGTGATGGGTTAGGCAACTGGATGAGCATCGCAGTATGTGCGCACATATGGCCCTTCTGCCACATGCCTGATATGCAACTTTGCGATGGATTATGACAACAAAATCCTTTTGTTGCTCTAAGGCCAATGGTACGGCACTCCATATGAGTGAAATGAAAAAGCTTTCACTGGTCACATTCAGCGTTAAATCGTGGCCAGCAGTACCTCCCAAATTACACAGTTCCTCAAGCTATTCACCATGACAAGATCTCTATCGACACAGGATCAGAAGGATTACCTGAAATAGTTCAATGGAGATCAAGTCAGATCAAGTCTGTTCCTAAATGAGATCTGCTCTCTCCCTGAAAGCACTTTACTGAGATCTAAAATCAATGTTTAAGATGAGAAGCCTAGAAGACCTAGAAGGTAACAGCGGTTAATGACAAAAATTGCAAAGGCCTAACAATCCAGATGGGACGAACAGCAGGTGTGTGGCTGGGAGATAAAAGACCAAATGGCCAGCACGAAAACTAGCCAGACTTGACAAATCCTCTCAGGGAAGAGGCTGGGAGATGTGTAAACAGTGAGATTCACCTGGCTGCCAACACATGGATCCTGCACACGCTGCTGTGACAGCACCGTGCCTTTGTCTGGGGCACTTTCAACTCTAGAAATGCAGCCACAGGCTGAGTAAAAGACACAGAAGAACCAGTGCTTCCTGTGATGTTTGGGCAATGCAGTAAACCACAGGAATTGAAGTGACAGCCCAAAGTGACCACCCCTTGTTCCCATCCCCTCCCCCTGCCCCTGCCTGCAGCAGAAACACTATCAAGGAACATCTCAGTAAGAGGTTTACAAGCAGGAGTCATTTGAACCATCGATAAGGGAAATTCCACAGCTTCTCACAGCGGAGGGATTGTTTTACAGCAGGGAACCAGGGCAGCTGGAGATTTGACCATATAAGTTAATGAGATTGTCAGGAGTGGTGATGGTGGCACGATGATGTTAGGCTGATGGCTCTGATGCTTTTACAGGCAGCATTAAATTCCTTGAGTGAGTAATTAGGGGTGATGAAGAAAAAGCAAGAGGAAAGATTTCAAAACAACAGCTCCTATCGAAACGTGCTGACTCAAATAATGGGACCAAAGGGGTGGTTCTGGGATGAGGCATGGCTCAGTGGTATGTACAGTCACTGTCTACACGCCTTCCGGTGTTCCCCCCCTTTGCACACATTCAGGTTCCCATTACTGTCCTCATCCACGACAAAAAAAGCTTCAGACACAAGCTGCTACTACAGCAAGAACTAAAGCTACATTTCCTGATTTGCAAAGCACTGGCAGTTCAAAACGTGGAAAAGGTGTGAATCACCTCTTCTTTGGAGACTTAGGTATTTCTTCCTTGTGGACACCATGGTTATGGATCCAGTTCCTTCTGCTGAACCATAACAGTAGAATGAATTGGGATGTGACTTATTTTAAATCAGTTAGTTTTCAATAAAGTCTACAGGTATATAAGGTTTCAGTTTTGCCCAATTTTCAGTGCTTGTTTGAAAAAAAGACAGGGTACATCTTCCCTTACTCAAACTTTTGCTGATCTCCTTCCTATTGGAAGCAATCAGTCATTTTAAAGATAAAAATCAGGTATGAAAGACCTACAGGGGAGCTGTGCTGTGGATTTGAAAGACCTAAGCTAAATGCAGTTTTCCTGAAAGGGCCTGGAACATTTTCCTTAGCATAACAGTTTAGTGATTTAAGCTCAAAATGTATTAAGTCATATGGAATTAAACTGTAGGCTCTGAATAGGAGGTTTACTGAGAGGATTCATTAGCTAGTGACTAGAAAACCAAGATTTCTTCCACTGCTGTGTTTCCCTTCGCTCTCCCCTTGTTCTCTTAAGCAATATGAGAAAGCTAAAGGGGAACAACTCCTTTAAGGAGCACATGGGGATGTGTTAAAGGGGTCTGTCCTGCAGATGCCCCCAGACACACATAACCACTGGTAGCCAGGAAAAAACGTGTCTCCCCATTAATGCATAGTCCAAGAATGAACACCTAAGTCCTACTCATAAAATAGGACTCTGACTCGCTACCACAATGACAAACTGACCTGCTATTTCAGGTCATATTACCTATCAGCAGGGGCTTTAACGAGTGTCAAAGATGGATGGGATCAAGACCAAGGTCTCTCATACACATACAAGAATTGCACTGGTTTAACTAAAGGTGTGATTTTATACCTATCTACCCAGCTGGTGCCAACTCCAGCAGAGATGCTCCTCTTTATAAGAATGGGTTATTGCTCTGAACTCAAACTCATTTCTCATCAACCTAAGCTAAACCAAAATAAATTAAATTATAATTATAGTAACAACTATGTTACTGATTTACCAAACAGCTTTAAAATTATACTTTTAAGCTAAATGATGCAAATTTCTCATTTACAAAATGCCTAAGACTATTCTGATGGCAGCTAGTGTTCACAAAGCTATGGCCTGAAAAATTGGCAATGGACAAATTATACAAGTTAAAGCTGGGAGCTGACATGTTGACCACACCTGCTTGAAGGGAGAGAGCTCTCCATAAAATAATAACTTAGGAGACACAGACCTATGATGAGAAACCTCAGCTAAAAAACCCAAGAAATCAATGGATGAAAACAGTTACCTGAAAAAAGGCCCCACGCAGCACTTCAGAGTCAGATCAGTGAACAATAAAAATCAAAGTTAAGTAAACAGAAAGTACCAGTATGCCTACCTTGTTTCCCAGCTGCTAGATGAAGTGACTAACAGGAACAAATAGGGAAACTTTCCTTTCCTCTCTCTGTTATTTAAGAACATAAGAAACATTGAGACAGGCAGAGAGACCTGAGCTAGCTAGCTGATGCTGGCCAGTCATAAGCCATAATCAGAGCACACTCAGGTTTGGTTTTAGCACTATGAAATTCAGGCTTTCAGTTTTTATGAAAAAAAAAAAAGAAAGAGAGAGAAAAAAAAGCAATAAATGAATGAAAGGCAAGGGCTACCCTTCTGCAACCTCATGGAGAACTAGAGCTGCTTGTGTTCAGTGGATCCACTCTTCTTTGCTCAGTAGACTTGGAAGAGCTCTGCTTAGCTGTATCCAAAAGTCACCATCAACATAGTCAATGGGGAATCAGATTCTAAAGCAGAAAGGCAGTGAGAAGATGAATGCAAACATAACTGATTAATTGTACACTGGAAGAACCTAGAGAGCATGTAGTTTTTAGAGGTTTTTTTTGCTTTTGTTTTCTTTTAAAAGGTGCACCAGAAGTTTCTATTGCATTTCTGTCTTTCACATTCCTCTCCACTCTCATGGCTCCTTGGACTGACTGGGCTTGGCCACTGGTGTGCTGCTCCGGTGGGGCTAGTGGCCGAGGTCATGACGACTCCTCAAGTGCATTGACGACTTGCTCCAGGATGTCAGGGCAGTGATCTGCTATCTGCTGTAAGATGGCATTGGCAAACTCCTGCAGCTCTGCACTTTCCTTCTCGCCCTTTTCTAACTCGTCATGAAGCTGCAAGAAACACACAGAGGTACGGTCATTCTCTGCTATTAAATGTGTTCACTGTATAACGAGACCTACCCAGCAGGCTCAGCTCTAAGCTAAAACACCACTTTTAGAAAGGGAGCTAGCAGATGTGTAACATGTTGGGCACTTCCAGGATCAGCCATCTTCCCTTGGTGACTCCCTCACCACAAACCAGATGCTCTCTCCCCTCTTTATTTCCCTTTTTCATTCTACAGGACCAGGCTGGTGACTGTCCCAGTTAAGGCCATGTCCACATGGGAAAACTAACTGGCTTAACTACTCCTGAATAAATTATTCTATGATAAATATTAGAAAAACTTCCTCTGTACTATGTTTTTCTGAAAGCAATACAGCACTTTGCTAGTATGTTGTTTTAAACAGTTTGACTTTTATTCATGAACAACAGGATGTTTCATAGGTCATTAATTCCAATTTATTTCCTATATGAAATCAATAGGAACGTTACACAATTATAAATAATACTCAGACTTATCCAGAATTCTAATTTTTCTGTGGAATTAATAATTTCCAGAGACTGTTTCCTAACTCAGTTGTAAGATGACTATACACAGTTATGGTGGAACATACATGATTTTTGTTTACTAACTCTGCATTTCCTGTTGGATTGTTCGTTGCTCAGATTATTATAATTGGCTCAGAACGGGACATGGAACTTCAAAACTTTATTTTATTCACTCTGTCTACAGTCTATAAACTGTTTTTCCAACAAGTGGTGTTACAAACCACGCTACACAACATATTGGAGTATATGAGAACATAGTTTTTAGCTCTGAGCCTAATGCCATTGCCAGAATTAGGGGCCCACAGAGTCTCAATGAAGACCAGGAAACATCTGCCTTCAGTAACCTGTTTATCTGCCTAGCAATTGATAAAGTCCATGCTAGCCTGTGAACTATGCAGAGTCCCAAGTAAGGCTGTAATTTGTGCAAGCATTTTAGGGATTACTGTACTCACAGTGGTCTAAGGATCTAACAGAACAAGGAGAGGCAGCATCTCTTACTAGACCAGATGATTCAGATAGATAGATTGGATAAGCATTCAAGCAGATAGCTCCCTCATATACTGTATACCCAAAAAACTCATCTGTTATTTCAGTGATATGATTTTCTTCTAATAAGGTATATTCCCTGTGAATATAAGACAAGCATATTTGTAACATACAAATTATGGAGACATACAATTAGATGCATTCTGAAGTTTATTGCAAGCATCTGCATCCACAGTTCTTTGTCATTTTGAGCAGCTGTAGCAAGTAGCTTATTTATATTTGAACCTTATTTAAATTTTTTTTTTCTAATATTATCTGTCAGTCCTGTAACATTTCTTATTCCTAAGTGATTAATATTTTTATTGGAACTCCACTGTGTTAACATGGAAAGAATGTAAAATTGGAATTTTTCATCCCTGAAGGGGTAACTGGTCATCATTTCTTGATCTATATTTTGTACTTCTGTAACACTGCTCGTTGTAGATTTTAAAAAGAGAGAACTGTCAGGCAGCAGGACAACAGGGATCATTTTACCATCATAAGAGCACAATGCAGAGGGAAAGGTTATATTTCAACAATTAAAATTTTAATCAGATACAACAGTACGTCTCTGTCTAGTGATGGTATCAAGCAAAGCATAGGAGATTGTTACTGCAAGAAATACTGCATAAAAACAAGCAGCCTAAGAACGACTATAGAATAAACATAAATGCTTTTTAAGGAAGTTATGGTATAGACTTCTATAGACAAAAGTGAGAGAAAGGAAATTAAAAGGGTAAGCCTGCTACAGTATTCCCTTTACTAGGCAGGGTAGCATATAGTAAATTATTTGGGCTTTGCGTGCTGAATGTTAGTTTAATGTGTTCTTATGTGCTTTGTTCCTACTGGCTGCCGTACTCGCAGAACAGCTATACAAATCCGAGAGGGGCTCATGCCAAGAATCACAATGCAAAAGCAACCTGATCCCACTCTGCCGAGTGACATGAGCCGGGGAAGTGGGGAAAACGAGAGGGAGGGGAGCACTCCGGGCTCTGTAAGGGCTCTCGGGGGAAAAGGGGGGGAATTCAGCAGTAACCCATAATGGCTCGGAAACAGCACACTGTGGATAGGCGATTAGCCTGGTTCCAACAGCCTGGCAGAGTTATTAGTCAGAAACTTGCAATGGATGGGTAAGCCTAGGAGAGGTCCAGTCAGCAAGCAGGATTGAAAGAGTCAGCACAGCCAGCGAGGAGCAGTGCTGAATATTAAAAGCCAGGAGACTGGGTTTCAGGGACTACCTCCGAGTCTCAGGTTGCTCAGCCTAGTGAAACCCCAGCAATTCAGGCAGCCCCAGCTACAGCAGCCTGCAAAGCACCTAACCGCTGGTAAATTCACGGGACTGGTTTGAACGACGAACTCTGAGACAGGGCTGCCTTGGTTTCTTGGGCCAGCGCAAAGATTTCACAGTGCCATTCCTCAGAAGGGTGGGAGGTTGTGGAAGTTGGGAGAGACAGCAAGTAACGGGAGAAGAAGCCAACGACGTAATTCTCTTTTTCTTCATCTGGCTCCTGCAAGGGGCCCTGGCTCTCGGTCCGCAGGAGGGGAGCCAGGAGAGGGCACTGTTAGCAGGGAAAGCAAGGGCCGGCTCCCTGCGGGTCCTGCACCACCACCTGCCCAGCCAGCATCCCTCTCCTGCCGGCATCTCAGCCAAATCCTCCAGGTGAAGCTCCAGGAATGGAGAAAGTAACCAACTTAACCAGATGAAGAAAATACTTCCAAGAAATAAGGTTTTGACCATCAAGAGCCCAAAAGGAGACGGCTCTGAATGCTGAAGGCCAGCAGTAATACTTTGCAAATTAACGCAGACAGAAAGTCTGCACAGCTGGCTGGCAGATGTCTGTGATGAAACATCTCTTAAAAAAGTAGCAATGATAGTCTTGCATTGAGTTTGCTAGCTTCAGAACATCTAGGTTTAATAATGTGATTTCTACTTAAACAAAGACATCTTAATTGACTATGTGGCTGGTTGCAGCATTTCTATATCATGTATGTCATCTCCATTTACGTCATTCCTTTCAGAAACAGCTGTGAGCAGCATACGTCACTGCTCGTTCAGACCTTAATGGGGAACACATCCAGTTCTCCATGGTATAACTTGAATCACCTAGATGTTTGGCAGTCCAAATTTTAGGGAAGTTTCTCTAAAAGTATTACTATCAATTCTGCTCCTGGTTTCCTAGATTTTCTTCTTCTGAATGCAAATGGAAATGGTGTTATCTTCCCCATATCATTTTTCTATGAAAATAAAGGTGTGTTAACAGTCCTTTTTTGCTGGCATTTTCAGCTGAGGATGAGGAGATTCATACACTTGCCTCATGGAAATGACCAAAAAAGAGACGGCAAGGCCAGATATGTTTGCCCAGTTGGTGACAGGTAAAAATAGACAGCTCAGAAAGAAAAGGATAGCAAGGACCCCAGAAGTGGTTCATAGTATTTATACTTTATCTTTGGACAGAAGAACAGAAAGGACCTTCAGCATCTCAGGGGAATGGAAGCTCGCAGATAACCTGCAACAGATTCAGACACTTTTCACCACTGCTGCCTTCCTTCCTGGGTTTAGAGCAAGTCATGATAGGAATACTTTTCCATTTATAGTTAAACTCCATCAGTGAAAAAAATCCCAAACAATTCACTATGAATTTAGCTTGCATTCTGCTTTTCTGGTCCAAGATATTCCAGAATTTATTTAAAGATTAATTGACATTCAGAGGGAAGATAACTTCATAGTTAAGAAATTGGATGCTATGGTTTTATATGCACACTAGGTGAATTGTGGTGCTGCACTGCAGAACCTTTGTGGCCTTTCCTTATCCCATAATGTAAACAAGGCAACATTAAGCTAAGATTTTTTAAAATTTATTTACATGGAGGAGGCTTACTCCCCGAAGTGTTATTTTCTTCTCGTTAACAAT